>NC_092087.1:83591013-83641013 GCF_045679555.1 Salvelinus alpinus | reverse complement strand
CTCCCTTTACATATTATCTTTCTCTCTCACTCTCTCTCACCCGACCTTCTCTCTTTTCCTCCCATCTCTCGTTTTTCTCTCTCACTCACTCTATCTCTCTCGTTCTTCACGTCTCTTTTGCCCTACCCCTCTCCCTTTCCCTCACTCCCTCCCCCTGACTCTTTCCCTTCACCTCCCTCCCTCCCTCCTCCACCAACCTGTTGCCTGCATCCTATGCCCTCTACCCCTTCCCTGTTAAGCACATTTCATGTTCCACATTTCATCTTCCCATGTCAATATTATGTCACTAATCTATTTTTTCCCAGCGAAATGATTAATCTGCCTACTCTAGTTGTTTTGCCCTTGAGATGAGAACAGAGGAATCAATTATGCCATTACTGACCACTTTCACATCAACAGTGTGCAGTTTGTGTGACAACTGCCATTTAAAAGCCGTCAAGGGGCCATTTTGGATCAACCATTATTTCAAAGTCGTCAGGGGGCCATTTTGGATCAACCAGCATTTAAAAGCCGTCAAGGGGCCATTTTGGATCAACCATTATTTCAAAGTCGTCAGGGGGCCATTTTGGATCAACCATTATTTAAAAGTCGTCAGGGGGCCATTTTGGATCAACCATTATTTAAAAGTCGTCAGGGGGCCATTTTGGATCCAAGAACTGTGACGTGACAAAAGCACTGTCATTTGTCATGGTGCTTATATAACCTATCTGAAGCTAACACTCTGACAAAGGGTGTAATGTCCTAACACTTTTAATGATTTTAATGATAAAGAATAATTTCATGTTCAATCCATTCAATCCCACATGAAAAAATACTACAGTTTACTATAGAATACTACAGTACTTACTATAGAATTTTGTAGTAAACTGTAGTATACTGTGGAATACAATACTACTGTACAGACTGTTGTATCCCTCGATCAGGTGTGGTACTTATATATAATTTTGTAGTATACTATAGTACATTCTACAGTATTATCCACAACAAAACACTATAGTAAATACTGCATTAATGTCCGCAAAAACACTACAGTTTGCAAAAACACTAAACATTTTTAACTATAGTAAAAACTACAGTATTTAATTTACATATAGCCTGACCGTTCCCCACCCATAAGTGAGACACCTACATGCCAAATATAGATCATATATCCATTCAGACCCCAGTCCTACCTTCCTACAGGTTATGGAAAATGTGTGATTTTGCTATTTATCCAGTAGGTTTCCTGAAGGAGAAAGCCTCCACTTCAATGTCAAAGATAATTAAAAAAACATACTACAGTAATATCTGCAAAAAACACTACAGTAAATATTACAGTATACTACAATCAGCAAAAACAATACATTAATTACCATAGTATATACAACAGTTTTCTTTTACTACAGTATTTATACTCGAGTTAACTGTAAATACTACAGTATACTACAGTAAATACTACTGTATTGATTGTAGTGTTTTTGTTGACTGCAAAATCAATACAGTGAATACTATAGTATAGTCCGCAAAATCACTTCAGTGAATACTATAGTATAGTCCGCAAAATCACTTCAGTGAATACTACAGTATAGTCCGCAAAATCACTTCAGTGAATACTACAGTATAGTCCGCAAAATCACTTCAGTGAATACTATAGTATAGTCCGCAAAATTACTTCAGGGAATACTATAGTATAGTCTGCAAAATCACTTCAGTGAATACTACAGTATAGTCCGCAAAATCACTTCAGTGAATACTATAGTATAGTCCGCAAAATCACTTCAGTGAATACTATAGTATAGTCCGCAAAATCACTTCAGTGAATACTATAGTATAGTCCGCAAAAACACTTCAGTGAATACTATAGTATAGTCCGCAAAATCACGACAGTGAATACTATAGTATAGTCCGCAAAATCACTTCAGTGAATACTACAGTATAGTCCGCAAAATCACGACAGTGAATACTACAGTAGTCGGACTGTAGTATTGTTGACTGAGGTATCAACAGTTTGTTTCTTCATCATGTAAACCTCCTGGTGACTGAGGTATCAACAGTGTGTTTCTTCATCATGTAAACCTCTTGGTGACTGAGGTATCAACAGTGTGTTTCTTCATCATGTAAACCTCTTGGTGACTGAGGTATCAACAGTGTGTTTCTTCATCATGTAAACCTCTTGGTGACTGAGGTATCAACAGTATGTTTCTTCATCATGTAAACCTCTTGGTGACTGAGGTATCAACAGTGTGTTTCTTCATCATGTAAACCTCTTGGTGACTGAGGTATCAACAGTGTGTTTATTCATCATGTAAACCTCTTGGTGACTGAGGTATCAACAGTATGTTTCTTCATCATGTAAACCTCTTGGTGACTGAGGTATCAACAGTGTGTTTCTTCATCATGTAAACCTCTTGGTGACTGAGGTATCAACAGTGTGTTTCTTCATCATGTAAACCTCTAGGTGACTGAGGTATCAACAGTGTGTTTCTTCATCATATAAACCTCTTGGTGACTGAGGTATCAACAGTGTGTTTCTTCATCATGTAAACCTCTTGGTGACTGAGGTATCAACAGTGTGTTTCATCATGTAAACCTCTTGGTGACTGAGGTATCAACAGTGTGTTTCTTCATCATGTAAACCTCTTGGTGACTGAGGTATCAACAGTGTGTTTCTTCATGTAAACCTCTTGGTGACTGAGGTATCAACAGTGTGTTTCTTCATCATGTAAACCTCTTGGAGACTGAGGTATCAACAGTGTGTTTCTTCATCATGTAAACCTCTTGGTGACTGAGGTATCAACAGTGTGTTTCTTCATCATGTAAACCTCTAGGTGACTGAGGTATCAACAGTATGTTTCTTCATCATGTAAACCTCTTGGTGACTGAGGTATCAACAGTATGTTTCTTCATCATGTAAACCTCTTGGTGACTGAGGTATCAACAGTGTGTTTCTTCATCATGTAAACCTCTTGGTGACTGAGGTATCAACAGTGTGTTTCTTCATCATGTAAACCTCTTAGTGACTGAGGTATCAACAGTGTGTTTCTTCATCATGTAAACCTCTTAGTGACTTAGGTATCAACAGTGTGTTTCTTCATCATGTAAACCTCTTGGTGACTGAGGTATCAACAGTGTGTTTCTTCATCATGTAAACCTCTTGGTGACTGAGGTATCAACAGTATGTTTCTTCATCATGTAAACCTCTTGGTGACTGAGGTATCAACAGTGTGTTTCTTCATCATGTAAACCTCTTAGTGACTGAGGTATCAACAGTGTGTTTCTTCATCATGTAAACCTCCTGGTGACTGAGGTATCAACAGTGTGTTTCTTCATCATGTAAACCTCTTAGTGACTGAGGTATCAACAGTGTGTTTCTTCATCATGTAAACCTCTTAGTGACTTAGGTATCAACAGTGTTTTTCTTCATCATGTAAACCTCTTGGTGACTGAGGTATCAACAGTGTGTTTCTTCATCATGTAAACCTCTTGGTGACTGAGGTATCAACAGTATGTTTCTTCATCATGTAAACCTCTTGGTGACTGAGGTATCAACAGTGTGTTTCTTCATGTAAACCTCTTAGTGACTGAGGTATCAACAGTGTGTTTCTTCATCATGTAAACCTCTTGGTGACTGAGGTATCAACAGTATGTTTCTTCATCATGTAAACCTCTTGGTGACTGAGGTATCAACAGTGTGTTTCTTCATCATGTAAACCTCTTAGTGACTGAGGTATCAACAGTGTGTTTCTTCATCATGTAAACCTCTTGGTGACTGAGGTATCAACAGTGTGTTTCTTCATGTAAACCTCTTGGTGACTGAGGTATCAACAGTGTGTTTCTTCATCATGTAAACCTCTTGGTGACTGAGGTATCAACAGTATGTTTCTTCATCATGTAAACCTCTTGGTGACTGAGGTATCAACAGTGTGTTTCTTCATCATGTAAACCTCTTAGTGACTGAGGTATCAACAGTGTGTTTCTTCATCATGTAAACCTCTTGGTGACTGAGGTATCAACAGTGTGTTTCTTCATGTAAACCTCTTGGTGACTGAGGTATCAACAGTGTGTTTCTTCATCATGTAAACCTCTAGGTGACTGAGGTATCAACAGTGTGTTTCTTCATCATGTAAACCTCTTGGTGACTGAGGTATCAACAGTGTGTTTCTTCATCATGTAAACCTCTTGGTGACTGAGGTATCAACAGTGTGTTTCATCATGTAAACCTCTTGGTGACTGAGGTATCAACAGTGTGTTTCTTCATCATGTAAACCTCTTGGTGACTGAGGTATCAACAGTGTGTTTCTTCATGTAAACCTCTTGGTGACTGAGGTATCAACAGTGTGTTTCTTCATCATGTAAACCTCTTGGTGACTGAGGTATCAACAGTGTGTTTCTTCATCATGTAAACCTCTTGGTGACTGAGGTATCAACAGTGTGTTTCTTCATCATGTAAACCTCTTGGTGACTGAGGTATCAACAGTGTGTTTCTTCATCATGTAAACCTCTTGGTGACTGAGGTATCAACAGTATGTTTCTTCATCAGGTAAACCTCGTGGTGACTGAGGTATCAACAGTGTGTTTCTTCATCATGTAAACCTCTTGGTGACTGAGGTATCAACAGTGTGTTTCTTCATGTAAACCTCTTGGTGACTGAGGTATCAACAGTATGTTTCTTCATCATGTAAACCTCTTGGTGACTGAGGTATCAACAGTGTGTTTCTTCATCAGGTAAACTTCTTGGTGACTGAGGTATCAACAGTGTGTTTCTTCATCATGTAAACCTCTCAGTGACTGAGGTATCAACAGTGTGTTTCTTCATCATGTAAACCTCTTGGTGACTGAGGTATCAACAGTATGTTTCCTCATCATGTAAACCTCTTAGTGACTGAGGTATCAACAGTGTGTAGACCTACATATCTTCTTTGCTCTAAGGAGGCACCGACATCACATTATACTGTTTATCAATGTATTCATCTTGGTTTGACTGTGAGGTGATTATGGTACTGGTATGTTCCTCAGAAGCCTTCTATCTACCATAATGATATATGGTACTGGTATGTTCCTCAGCGACCTTGTATCTACCATAATGATATATGGTACAGGAAGACAAGACCTATCTACCATAATGAGATATGGTAAAGGAAGACAAGACCTTATATCCACCATAATGGGCTCCCAAGTGGTGCAGCGGTCTAAGGCACTGCATATCAGTGCTAGAGGCGTCACTACAGACCCTGGTTCGATTCCATGCTGTATCACAACTGGCCATGATTGGGAGTCCCATAGGGTGGTGTACAATTGGCCCAAATGGTTAGAGCGTTGGACTAGTAACCGGAAGGTTGCAAGATTGAATCCCCAAGCTGACAAGGTAAAAATCTGTCGTTCTTCCCCTGAACAAGGCAGTTAACCTACTGTTCCTAGGCCATCATTGAAAATAAGAATTTGTTCTTCACTGACTTTTCTAGTTAAATTAAGTTAAAATAAAAATATACTGTATGGAACAGGAAGACAAGACCTTATAGCAACCATAATGATATATGGAACAGGAAGACAAGACCTTGTATCAACCATAATGATATATGGAACAGGAAGACAAGGGGAACATGTTTTTACAGGTCACTAAAATGGCCATTAGTAAACAGCTGATTGATTAATGGAGCTTTCTGTACACCCTCAGGACTACAGACACAGAAAATGACACTACACACACACCCGCACGCATGCACACACACACAAACACTGTTCTACTGTACTATTTTTACCATCAGCCGTAGATCATGATGTTCTCTTACTGTCACTGTCACAGTAACTAACTAATAGAGGTCCCTCTCTCCCAGAGCAAATAACATTACCACAGTAGGGAATAGTAGGGACTAGTCATTCATATGGCAACTCAATGTGTTGACACAGAGAGACCTACAGATGTAGGATCTTAATTTGAGCCAGTTTGCTATAGCAGGAAAATAATCCTGCAGCAACACAAATTTTGAATTATTATGTGAAATATAATTATTATGGACATTTTTGTAGGGTTTGATAAATTTTTTCGTAAGGGAAAATCAACTCTGAAAGTTTTCCTGCAACAGGGTGATCAAATTAAGATCCCACATCTGTATAGACAAACATAGAGAGATGCTCTGCGGTCACCATATTTCATGGGCTTTTGTCATCTCATACTGGGCCATAGTACAGCATAGCTCACTCCTCTATTGGACCAAGCAGCAATAACACTTTCAGCAGAGGAGTAGGGGAGCGAAAGCCTGCAGATCTGTTTGTGATTAAACCAATCACTTTTTATATAGTCAGACCAAAGCAGCCGATAGAAGCCTATAATGTGAACATCCGGCGCCGAAACGAGATGGCCGCCTCGCTTCGCGTTCCTTGGAAAATATGCAGTATTTTGTTTTTTTATGTGTTATTTCTTACATCGGTACCCCAGGTAATCTTAGGTTTCATTACATACAGTCGGGAGGAACTACTGAATATACGATTAACGTCAACTCATCATCGTTCCTACCAGGAATATGACTTTCCCGAAACGGATCCAGTGTTTTGCCTTCCACCCAATACAATGGATCTGATCCCAGCCGGCGACCCTGTGCGACGCCGTAAAAGGGGCAAACGAGGCGGTCTCCTGGCCAGGCTTCGGAGACGGGCACATCGCGCTCCACTCCCTAGCATACTACTCGCCAATGTCCAGTCTCTTGACAATAAGGTTGATGAAATCCGAGCACGGGTAGCATTCCAGAGAGACATCAGGGATTGCAACGTGCTCTGCTTCACGGAAACATGGCTAACTCAAGAGACGCTAACGGAGTCGGTGCAGCCAGCTGGTTTCTTCATGCATCGCGCCGACAGAAACAAACATCTTTCTGGTAAGAAGAGGGGCGGGGGGGTATGCCTTATGATTAACGAGACGTGGTGTGATCATCATAACAACACACAGGAACTCAAGTCATTCTGTTCACCTGATCTAGAACTCCTCACAATCAAATGTCGACCGCATTATCTACCAAGGGAATTCTCTTCGGTCATAATCACAGCCGTATATATTCCCCCCCAAGCAGACACATCGATGGCCCTGAACGAACTTTATCTGACTCTTTGTAAACTGGAAACCACACACCCTGAGGCTGCATTCATCGTAGCTGGGGATTTTAACAAGGCTAATCTAAAAACAAAACTCCCTAAATTCTATCAGCATATCGATTGTGCTACCAGGGCTGGAAAAACCCTAGATCATTGTTATACTAATTTCCGCGACGCATATAAGGCCCTCCCCCGCCCCCCTTTCGGAAAAGCTGACCACGACTCCATTTTGTTGATTCCAGCCTACAAACAGAAACTAAAACAACAAGCTCCCGCGCTCAGGTCTGTTCAACGCTGGTCCGACCAATCTGATTCCACGCTTCAAGACTGCTTCGATCACGCGGATTGGAATATGTTCCGCATTGCGTCCAACAACAATATTGACGAATATGCTGATTCGGTGAGCGAGTTCATTAGGAAGTGCATTGACGATGTCGTACCCACAGCAACGATTAAAACATTCCCAAACCAGAAACCGTGGATTGACGGCAGCATTCGCGTGAAACTGAAAGCGCGAACCACTGCTTTTAACCAGGGCAAGGTGACCGGAAGCATGACCGAATACAAACAGTGTAGCTATTCTCTCCGCAAGGCAATCAAACAGGCTAAGTCCCAGTACAGAGACAAAATCGAGTCGCAATTCAACAGCTCAGACACAAGAGGTATGTAGCAGGGTCTACAGTCAATCACGGATTACAAAAAGAAAACCAGCCCCGTCTCGGACCAGGATGTCTTGCTCCCAGACAGGCTAAACAACTTTTTTGCCCGCTTTGAGGACAATACAGTGCCACTGACACGGCCCCCTACCAAAACCTGCGGGCTCTCCTTCACTGCAGCCGAGGTGAGTAAAACATTTAAACGTGTTAACCCTCGCAAGGCTGCAGGCCCAGACGGCATTCCCAGCCGCGTCCTCAGAGCATGCGCAGACCAGCTGGCTGGTGTGTTTACGGACATATTCAATCAATCCTTATCCCAGTCTGCTGTTCCCACATGCTTCAAGAGGGCCACCATTGTTCCTGTTCCCAAGAAAGCTAAGGTAACTGAGCTAAACGACTACCGCCCCGTAGCACTCACTTCCGTCATCATGAAGTGCTTTGAGAGACTAGTCAAGGACCATATCACCTCCACCCTACCGGACACCCTAGACCCACTCCAATTTGCTTACCGACCCAATAGGTCCACAGACGACGCAATCGCAACCACACTGCACACTGCCCTAACCCATCTGGACAAGAGGAATACCCATGTGAGAATGCTGTTCATCGATTACAGCTCAGCTTTTAACACCATAGTACCCTCCAAACTCGTCATCAAGCTCGAGACCCTGGGTCTCGACCCCGCCCTGTGCAACTGGGTCCTGGACTTCCTGACGGGCCGCCCCCAGGTGGTGAGGGTAGGTAACAACATCTCCACCCCGCTGATCCTCAACACTGGGGCCCCACAAGGGTGCGTTCTGAGCCCTCTCCTGTACTCCCTGTTCACCCACGACTGCGTGGCCATGCACGCCTCCAACTCAATCATCAAGTTTGCGGATGACACTACAGTGGTAGGCTTGATTACCAACAACGACGAGACGGCCTACAGGGAGGAGGTGAGGGCCCTCGGAGTGTGGTGTCAGGAAAATAACCTCACACTCAACGTCAACAAAACAAAGGAGATGATCGTGGACTTCAGGAAACAGCAGAGGGAGCACCCCCCTATCCACATCGACGGGTCAGTAGTGGAGAAGGTGGAAAGTTTTAAGTTCCTCGGTGTACACATCACGGACAAACTGAATTGGTCCACCCACACAGACAGCGTCGTGAAGAAGGCGCAGCAGCGCCTCTTCAACCTCAGGAGGCTGAAGAAATTCGGCTTGTCACCAAAAGCACTCACAAACTTCTACAGATGCACAATCGAGAGCATCCTGTCGGGCTGTATCACCGCCTGGTACGGCAACTGCTCCGCCCACAACCGTAAGGCTCTCCAGAGGGTAGTGAGGTCTGCAGAACGCACCACCGGGGGCAAACTACCTGCCCTCCAGGACACCTACACCACCCGATGTCACAGGAAGGCCATAAAGATCATCAAGGACAACAACCACCCAAGCCACTGCCTGTTCACCCCGCTATCATCCAGAAGGCGAGGTCAGTACAGGTGCATCAAAGCAGGGACCGAGAGACTGAAAAACAGCTTCTATCTCAAGGCCATCAGACTGTTAAACAGCCACCACTAACATTTAGCGGCCGCTGCCAACATACTGACTCAACTCCAGCCACTTTAAAAATGGGAATTGATGGAAATTATGTAAAAATGTACCACTAGCCACTTTAAACAATGCCACTTAATATAATGTTTACATACCCTACATTACCCATCTCATATGTATATACTGTACTCTATATCATCTACTGCATCTTGCCATCTTTATGTAATACATGTACCACTAGCCACTTTAAACTATGCCACTTTATGTTTACATACCCTACAGTACTCATCTCATATGTATATACCGTACTCTATACCATCTACTGCATCTTGCCTATGCCGTTCTGTACCACCACTCATTCATATATCTTTATGTACATATTCTTTATCCCTTTACACTTGTGTGTGTATAAGGTAGTAGTTGTGGAATTGTTAGGTTAGATTACTTGTTGGTTATTACTGCATTGTCGGAACTAGAAGCACAAGCATTTCGCTACACTCGCATTAACATCTGCTAACCATGTGTATGTGACTAATAAAATTTGATTTGATTTGATTTAATGTGACAAAACTAGATCAGACTAAAGCAGCGGATAGAAGCCTATAATGCGACAACACTAGATCAGACTAAAGCAGCGGATAGAAGCCTACTGTAACAGAGCGGCAGGTAGCCTAGTGGTTCGAGAGGCAAGCCAGCACGCGGAGGGTTGCCAGTTTGAATCCCGGCTCCGATGTGAAAAATCTGGTATGAAGTGAGCTGGCAACTGGAGGGACTGAAGTAGCCAATGGAACCCTAAAGTGACAACCCTAGCCTGTCATTGTGCAAGGCACTGAACCCCCACAACAGCAGCTTCCCTGGTGCCCAGTGTGGCAGTCCCCTGCACCTGTCCAAAAGGAGGGGGTTGGTTTAAAAGTGGAAGTCAAATTTCATTTGGACCTGCAGTGAAATTGACCAATAAAGTACTGTTAATCTTAACAACACTAGATCAGACCCGAGCAGGATAATACAGTTAGAGAGACAGTCAATGTCGAGGTCAATATAGATTTTTTGTGCCAATCCGATCCACCATGATTGAGTGCCAAATGGCACCCTAGTGCACTACTGTTGACCACGGCCCATAGGGAATAGGGGGCCATTTGGGATGCGTCCTTTGTTACCATTCGTTTCAGCCATGTAATGCATATACTTTTATGCAGTACCCACTTAAGATTAAAACCCCCAATATGTTGTGATACTGATACACACAATGGATCTAGTTTGTTTGGGCTTTAGATTAGTGCGTGTGTGTGTGTGCGTGTGTGTGTGTGTGTGTGTGTGTGTGTGTGTGTGTGTGTGTGTGTGTGTGTGTGTGTGTGTGTGTGTGTGTGTGTGTGTGTGTGTGTGTGTGTGTGTGTGTGTGTGTGTGTGTGTGTGAGATGAGAGAATGTATGTGTGTGTGTGTGTTCTTCCCCCTAATCCAGATAGAAATGTTCAAGCACAGAATGATTTTAGCTGTTCCATTGGATTTAAACATTTCTCTCTCCCTTTTCTCCCTCTCTCTCTTTCTTTCTCTCTCCCTCTCCTCCCTCTCTCTCTTTCTTTCTCCCTTTCCTCCCTCTCTCTCTTTCTTTCTCTCTCCCTTTCCTGCCTCTCTTTCTTTCTCTCTCCCTCTCCCTCTCCTCCCTCTCTCTTTCTCTTTCTTTCTCCCTTTCCTCCCTCTCTCTCTTTCTTTCTCTCTCCCTTTCCTCCCTCTCTCTTTTTTTCTCTCTCCCTCTCCTCCCTCTCTCTCTTTCTTTCTCTCTCCCTTTCCTCCCTCTCTTTTTCTTTCTCTCTCCCTTTCCTCCCTCTCTTTTTCTTTCTCTCTCCCTCTCCTCCCTCTCTCTCTTTCTTTCTCTCTCCCTTTCTCCCTCTCTCTCCATCTTATTCTGGTCACATTGACGACACACCACCATTCTTCTCTCTCTGTCATTGTATGGTATTTTGGAACGCTTTTCCTCTAAAGCCTGTATTCAGTTTAAATGCCCAGTCCTTAATCCGAAGAACAACCAATTGCCAGACCTGCCACAAAAAATGCTGTAAATATGACAGGCCTTTACACCTCCCTGTAGCTGATTGAAAACGACAGCAGAGGCTTTAGAAATCAAAGACGGAGCATTGCTGTTACACAGTATCTGTTGTAAAGTGGACGTCCTCCTAAAACAGAGACCACTTGCCATTTAGACATCATTCCAAATAGCACCCTATTCCTTATGTAGTGCACTACTTTTGACCAATTATATAGGGAATAGGGTGCCATTTGGTACACATCACTTGTCTCTATTCAAATGAGATGGTGAATACGGGGTGAAACAGGATTTTGAGAAGTGTTTTTACCTTCCTCTCCACTGACTCACCTTTAGTGTTGCTTCTCCCCAACGCTGCACCTGTCCAATTTCACACTACATCGCCCTTCAATCTTTCTCTGTTTGTCTGTCTCACTGCTCCCCCCTCCTTCTTCCCTGAACTTTCCTCAGCCTCATCCACCTGCGTTTCATCCCCCTCTCTCTTCCATCTCTCCCTCCCTCCCCAACTTTCCTCAACTCCTCTCAGGTCAACAGATGCGTCCTCTCAGGTGTCCCCCGGGGTGTCCTCTCTCCCCAGCCACGTGTCTCATCTCTCCATCCAAAACCCCCCTGTCTTCCTGCCTCCATCTCACAGTCCTTGACAAGTGTTGTCCACTCCCTCTCTGTCTCCAGCCTCCCCTCTCCCCTTGACAAGTGTTGTCCACTCCCTCTCTGTCTCCAGCCTCTCCTCTCCCCTTGACAAGTGTTGTCCACTCCCTCTCTGTCTCCAGCCTCTCCTCTCCCCTTGACAAGTGTTGTCCACTCCCTCTCTGTCTCCAGCCTCTCCTCTCCCCTTGACAAGTGTTGTCCACTCCCTCTCTGTCTCCAGCCTCTCCTCTCCCCTTGACAAGTGTTGTCCACTCCCTCTCTGTCTCCAGCCTCTCCTCTCCCCTTGACAAGTGTTGTCCACTCCCTCTCTGTCTCCAGCCTCTCCTCTCCCCTTGACAAGTGTTGTCCACTCCCTCTCTGTCTCCAGCCTCTCCTCTCCCCTTGACAAGTGTTGTCCACTCCCTCTCTGTCTCCAGCCTCTCCTCTCCCCTTGACAAGTGTTGTCCACTCCCTCTCTGTCTCCAGCCTCTCCTCTCCCCTTGACAAGTGTTGTCCACTCCCTCTCTGTCTCCAGCCTCACCTCTCCCCTTGACAAGTGTTGTCCACTCCCTCTCTGTCTCCAGCCTCTCCTCTCCCCTTGACAAGTGTTGTCCACTCCCTCTGTCTCCAGCCTCTCCTCTCCCCTTGACAAGTGTTGTCCACTCCCTCTCTGTCTCCAGCCTCTCCTCTCCCCTTGACAAGTGTTGTCCACTCCCTCTCTGTCTCCAGCCTCTCCTCTCCCCTTGACAAGTGTTGTCCACTCCCTCTCTGTCTCCAGCCTCTCCTCTCCCCTTGACAAGTGTTGTCCACTCCCTCTCTGTCTCCAGCCTCACCTCTCCCCTTGACAAGTGTTGTCCACTCCCTCTCTGTCTCCAGCCTCTCCTCTCCCCTTGACAAGTGTTGTCCACTCCCTCTCTGTCTCCAGCCTCTCCTCTCCCCTTGACAAGTGTTGTCCACTCCCTCTCTGTCTCCAGCCTCTCCTCTCCCCTTGACAAGTGTTGTCCACTCCCTCTCTGTCTCCAGCCTCTCCTCTCCCCTTGACAAGTGTTGTCCACTCCCTCTCTGTCTCCAGCCTCTCCTCTCCCCTTGACAAGTGTTGTCCACTCCCTCTCTGTCTCCAGCCTCTCCTCTCCCCTTGACAAGTGTTGTGCACTCCCTCTCTGTCTCCAGCCTCTCCTCTCCCCTTAACATGTGTCAGAGGAGGCAGGTAGTGTCAAGTGCTGCATGATGTCTGTCTAATTGAATTAGGCCCAAACGCAGTGCCAAATTAGCCCTGTTTAATGATAGGCCATAATAGAAAACGAGAGAGGTTTGTGTTGTAATGAGAGAGAGAGAGAGAGAGAGAGAAAATGTGTGTGTGTGAATATGTATGTATGTAGGCGGGTGTATGTGTGCACGCATTTCTGTGTGTGTGTGTGTGTCAGTGGAGGCTGCTGAGGGGAGGACGGCTCATAATAATGGCTGAAATGGAGCAAATGGAATGGTATCAAACACCTGGAAACCATGGAAACCATGTGTTTGATGTATTTGATACCATTCCACTAATTCCGCTCCAACCATTACCACGAGCCTGTCCTCCCCAATTAAGGTGCCACCAACCTCCTCCTGTGTGTGTGTGAGCCCATAAAAGGAGACCGTGAATAGTGGCAGCGAGGCGATGATATCAAAGAGCCTTGTCCTGATTAAACCAGCCGCATTTATTCATTCATGAGGAATGATACAGCCTTTTACCGTGGCAGAGATATGCCCCAACTCAATCAAACCTAATAAAGGGACACCTTTTACATAAAGAGACTGGCATGGAGGGAGACGTGTGGAGAGGGAGATTAGATACTACGAATGGAGGGGAATGGGTTCAGGGAAGTTTTCGGTAGTTGATAAAAAGGGACTTGAGCTAAAGAGAAACTAATGGCTTGTGTGGATTTCTGAAATGGCAACAATTAAATATGATGGGGAGGATGTGTGTGTGTGTGTGTGTGTGTGTGTGTGTGTGTGTGTGTGTGTGTGTGTGTGTGTGTGTGTGTGTGTGTGTGCGTGTGCGCCCACTTGTCTCTCTGTCACATGCTTCGTAAACAAGAGGAGTAGCCATAGTCATTTGATCAATAATATAGTAAAAACAAAAGATCTTTAATTTACAATCTGTAGAAATTATGAGAATAGACAGGTTCAGAACTTTTGTGAAACGGCACAGTTGAAAAAATATATGTCAAGTAGAAATCTAAACGGGATGGTTTTTAGAGATAGACGGGAGGGGTTGAGGGGAGCTGAAGGCTGGGACAAAAAAATATATAAAAAGAAACAACTAGTGTAAAATGTATATGAACAGAAATATAAACGCAACATGCAGAATTTCAAAGATTTTACTGAGTTACAGTTCATATATGGAAATCACTCAATAAAAGTGTATTCATTAGGCTCTAATCTATTGATTTCACATGACTGGGCAGGGGCACAGGCATGGGTGGCCCTGGGAGGGGGGCCCACCCACTGTGGAGCCAGGCCGAGCCAATCAGAATTTGTTTCTCCCCACAAAATGCCTTTATTACAGACAGAAATACTCCTCAGTTTCATCAGTTGGCTGGTCTCACGCGATCCCGCAGGTGAAGAAGCCGGATGTGGAGGTCCTGGGCTGGCATGGTTACATGTGATCTCTGTTGGACGTACTGCCAACTTCTCTAAAATGACATTGGAGCATGTGCATGGTAGAGAAATGAGCATGGCAACAGCTCTGGGGGACATTCCTGCAGTCAGCATGACAATTGCACGCCCCCTCAAATCTTGAGACATCTGTGGCATTGTGTTATGTGACAAAACTTCACATTTTAGAGTGGCCATTTATTGTCCCCAGCACACCGTGCATCTGTGTAATGATCACACTGTTTTAATTAGCTTCTTGATATGTCACACCTGTCAGGTGGATGGATTACCTTGGCAGAGGAGAGATGCTCACTAACAAGGATGTAAACAAATTTGTGCTCAACATTTTTGAGAAATAAGCTTTTTGTGCGTATGGAACATTTCAGTTTTTATGAAACATGTTCTGTTAATATTATACACTGCTCCAAAAAATAAAGGGAACACTTAAACAACACAATGTAACTCCAAGTCAATCACACTTCTGTGAAATCAAACTGTCCACTTAGGAAGCAACACTGATTGACAATAAATTTCACATGCTGTTGTGCAAATGGAATAGACAAAAGGTGGAAATTATAGGCAATTAGTAAGACACCCCCAAAAAAGGAGTGGTTCTGCAGGTGGTGACCAAAGACCACTTCTCAGTTCCTATGCTTCCTGGCTGATGTTTGGTCACTTTTGAATGCTGGCGGTGCTTTCACTCTAGTGGTAGCATGAGACGGAGTCTACAACCCACACAAGTGGCTCAGGTAGTGCAGTTCATCCAGGATGGCACATCAATGCGAGCTGTGGCAAGAAGGTTTGCTGTGTCTGTCAGCGTAGTGTCCAGAGCATGGAGGCGCTACCAGGAGACAGGCCAGTACATCAGGAGACGTGGAGGAGGCCGTAGGAGGGCAACAACCCAGCAGCAGGACTGCTACCTCCGCCTTTGTGCAAGGAGGGGCACTGCCAGAGCCCTGCAAAATGACCTCCATGACCTCCTCTGACCTCCTCCTTATAGGTTGTCTCGTCATCATTGGTTGTCTGTCCTACCACCGTTTTGTTGTCAGCGAACTTAATGATGGTGTTGGAGTCGTGCGCAGCCACGCAGTCATGGGTGAACAGGGAGTACAGGGTGTCTGGAATGATGGTGTTGATGTGAGACATTACCAACCTTTCAAAGCATTTCATGGCTGTAGATGTTAGTGATACTGGATAGTTACCTTGGCGTTCTTGGGCACATGGACTATGGTGGTCTGCTTGAAACAGGTTGGTGTTACAGACTCGGACAGGGAGAGGTTGAAAAGACACTTTTCAGTTGGTCAGCGCATGCTCGCAGTACACTTCCTGGTAATCCGTCTGGCCCTGAGGCCTTGTGAATGTTGACCTGTTTAAAGGTCTTACTCACATCGGCTGAAGAGAGCGTGATCACACAGTCTTCCAGAACAGCTGGTGCTCTCATGCATGTTTCAGTGTTATTTGCCTCGAAGCGAGGATAGAAGTAGTTTAGCTCGTCTGGGAGGCTCATGTCACTGGGCAGCTCTCGGCTGTGCTTCCCTTTGTAGTCTATAATGGTTTGCAAGACCTGCCACATCTGTGATAGTTTGCAAACCCTGCCACATCCTAGGCCGTCATTGTAAATAAGAATTTGTTCTTAACTGACTTGCCAAGTTA
Source organism: Salvelinus alpinus (assembly GCF_045679555.1). Taxonomy (NCBI): domain Eukaryota; kingdom Metazoa; phylum Chordata; class Actinopteri; order Salmoniformes; family Salmonidae; genus Salvelinus; species Salvelinus alpinus. The sequence continues at coordinate 83,624,801 of NC_092087.1, read as the reverse complement.
AATAAAGGTTATATTTAAATAAAATATTTAAATAAAAAATGAATCCGTCGCTCGTCAGAGCCGGCATAGTAGGATTCAATCTTTGTCCTGTGTTGACACTTTGCCAGTTTGATGACTCGTCGGAGGTCGTAGCAGGATTTATTATGAGCGTCCGGATTAGTGCGGATGTTGCCTGTAATCCAAGGCTCAATCAAGTTGTAGAAACACCTCAAGGATGATCAATGGAAACATGATGCACCTGAGCTCAATTTCGAGCCTCTTAGCAAATGGTCTGAATACTTATGTAAATACGTTTTTTTTTATACATTTGCAAAAATTTCACAAAAACGTTTCGCTTTGTCGTTATGGGGTATTGTGTGTAGATTGAGAGAAAAAATGTTTTAATCCATTTTAGAATAAGGCTGTAACGTATCAAAATGTGGAACAGGTGAAGGGGTCGGAACACTTTCCCAATGCACTGTATGTAGTTGGTTCCCCGTTGGTTTTGGTATTTCAACCTGCGTGTCATGAACGGGTCTGGTAGGGATACATAATCGTAGCCCATTTGTTCGTCATGTGATGCTGTGAGATGTGCCAGAGTCAGAACCACAGCAGTGAAACTCCCTGGGTCATTTAACATGGGATAAAGTCAACTAAACAAATGTATTAGAAAACATAACGACTATTACTCTTATGTTACACTACTTTGATATCTGTGTATATCTATGAATAATATAATGAGTATTATAATACTGCAACACACACACGGACATGCACATGCACACACACACACACACACACACACACACACACACACACACACACACACACACACACACACACACACACACACACACACACACACACACACACACACACACACACACACACACACACACACACAAGCACACACACACATGCACATACATGCGTGTGTGACCCTAACCTGGTTAAAAAGGGAAACGGGGACCACCAATCATCTGAATCAGTTTCCAGTAGCAGCCGCGCAGCACTGACATGACTCATTAGGAGGGAACCTGTAGGGAGCTGTGCACAGTGGGACTGTGTGTGTGTCTATGTGTGTGTCTGTGTGTGTGTCTGTGCACAGCAGGGGTATGTGTCTGAGAGAGAGAGGGAGACTGTCGGGGGTTTAACTCAGTAGGAGGGGGAGAGGAGGGGAGATGAGAAGGAAAACAGAACGTTTGGAGGTGTGGAATAACGGGCGGAGAAAGAGGGAGTGAAACATGGTGATAATATACACTGTTGAATGTCAGGGGAGCAACAAGAGAAGAGAGGGAGTGGAGAAGAGAGAGGGAGGGAGGTGAAAGAGGGAGTGAAACATGGTGATAATATACACTGTTGAATGTCAGGGGAGCAACAAGAGAAGAGAGGGAGGGAGGTGAAAGAGGGAGTGAAACATGGTGATAATATACACTGTTGAATATCAGGGGGAGCAACAAGAGAAGAGAGGGAGTGGAGAGGAGAGAGGGAGGGAGGTGAAAGAGGGAGTGAAACATGGTGATAATATACACTGTTGAATGTCAGGGGAGCAATAAGAAAAGAGAGGGAGGGAGGTGAAAGAGGGAGTGGAGAAGAGAGAGGGAGGGAGAAGAGAGAGGGAGTGGAGAAGGGAGAGGGAGGGAGGTGAAAGAGGGGGATCATGCCGTTGTAATACACTGTCGGGTATAAATGGCTCAAAGGTGGAGGGAAAGGATGAAAAGAGGAGGATGGTGAAAGGGAGGGAGGGGGTAGGATGAAGAAAGCAGAATTAGAGGTCTAGTGAAACATCTAGTCAATAGATGGTCTAAACGATGTATGAGAGAGAGAGAGAGGGAGGGGAGAGGGAGACAGGAGAGAGAGAGAGAGAGAGAGAGAGGGGGAGAGAGGGAGGGGGAGAGAGAGAGGGAGACAGAGAGGGAGACAGGGAGAGAGAGAGAGGGGGAGGGGGAGAGAGAGAGGGAGACAGGGAGAGACAGAGAGAGAGAGAGAGAGAGGGGGGAGGGAGACAGGGAGAGAGAGAGAGAGAGAGAGAGAGAGAGAGAGGGGGAGAGAGGGAGGGGGAGAGAGAGGGAGAGAGAGAGAGAGAGAGAGGGGGAGAGAGGGAGGGGGAGAGAGAGAGGGATACAGAGAGGGAGACAGGGAGAGAGAGAGAGGGGGAGGGGGAGAGAGAGAGGGAGACAGGGAGAGACAGAGAGAGAGAGAGGGGGGAGGGAGACAGGGAGAGACAAGGAGAGAGAGAGAGACAGGGAGAGAGAGAGGGGGGAGAGACGGAAAGGGGAGAGAGCGAGAGACAGAGGGGAGAGAGAGAAGATAACCCTTAGTAAACTCTGCACACTCTAGAGGTTACAGACTCAATAGCAGCCAATTAATCTAGTGAACCCAAGTCTGAATGAATACACCTCACTGTCCATTCCCAGAGACCACTCTCTCTCTCTCTCTCTCTCTCTCTCTCTACTCTACCTTTATGAGATTAGAGAATACCTCCGAAGACAATTATGAGTTAATTCAGTTAGCAACGTCACATGTTGCACAAAGCTTATATGCCATGGTTATGAATCTGTCAGTATTATAGGGAACAGCTCAATCTTTTGTGGTGGAACATTGATAATTGATGATTCCCTGATATGCAAAAATAGATATATGGTATGGACTCATACTACATTCATGAAACCAGAGAGATTTCAACCCAGGTTTCTCTTTCACCAACCCAACACCATTAGATCTAGATGACCTCATCATGACCTGAGTCTCAGGCAGGACTGCCTTAATGTGACAGCATGATCCCAAACCTCATCATGACCTGAGTCTCAGGCAGGGCTACCTTATCGTGACAGCATGATCCCAAACCTCATCATGACCTGAGTCTCAGGCAGGGCTACCTTATTGTGACAGCATGATCCCAAACCTCATCATGACCTGAGTCTCAGGCAGGGCTGCCGTATTGTGACAGCAGGATCCCAAACCTCATCATGACCTGAGTCTCAGGCAGGGCTGCCTTATTGTGACAGCATCCCAGTGATGTTGGTGGAGTAGATAGAGCAGCATGACAGTTGAAGGATACTACTTGTCGTTGACACATCACTGCAGACAGCCACATAGCCAAGTCAACATTGACACCCTTAAAAAAGACCATGTCAGTCTGTAGACATGTAATACATATTTTGTGTGTGTGTGTGTGGGGGGGGGGGGGGGGGGGTCGGGTGCGCATATTTCTGTATTAGCGTGTGTGTGTGTGTGTGTGTGTGTGTGTGTGTGTGTGTGCTTTCTGTTCTGAAAAAAGTAAAACCTCCTATAAACATTTAACTGGTCTACTCTGTACGTAATGTTGAGCATCAGTTTTCCTCATGTCCCATGCAGGCTTCCGTAACGCTGTCATATTGCTGTCATAATGCTGTTATAATGCTGTCATATTGCCATCATAATGCTGTCATAACGCTGTTGTAATGCTGTAATAATGTTGTCATGTCATAACGCTGTCATAAACCTGTTATAACACTGTCGTAATGCTGTAATAATGTTGTCATAACATTGTCATAACGCTATCATAATGTTGTCATACCACTGTCATAATGATGTCATAATGTTGTCATAACGCTGTCATAATGCTGTAATAATGTTGTCATAACGCTGTCATAATGCTGTAATAATGTTGTCATAACACTGTCATAATGCTGTAATAATGTTGTCATAACACTGTCATAATGCTGTAATAATGTTGTCATAACACTGTCATAATGCTGTAATAATGTTGTCATAACACTGTCATAATGCTGTCATAATGCTGTAATGTTGTCATACCGCTATCATAATGTTGTCATAATGCTGTCATAACGCTGTCATAAAGCTGTCATAAAGCTGTCATAATGCTGTCATAATGCTGTAATGTTGTCATAACGCTATCATAATGCTGTCATAATGCTGTAATGTTTTCATACCGCTATCATAATGGGGGGGGGGGTCGGGTGCGCATATTTCTGTATTAGCGTGTGTGTGTGTGTGTGTGTGTGTGTGTGTGTGTGTGTGTGTGTGTGTGTGTGTGTGTGTGTGTGTGTGCTTTCTGTTCTGAAAAAAGTAAAACCTCCTATAAACATTTAACTGGTCTACTCTGTACGTAGTGTTGAGCATCAGTTTTCCTCATGTCCCATGCAGGCTTCCGTAACGCTGTCATATTGCTGTCATAATGCTGTTATAATGCTGTCATATTGCCATCATAATGCTGTCATAACGCTGTTGTAATGCTGTAATAATGTTGTCATAATGCTGTCATGTCATAACGCTGTCATAAACCTGTTATAACACTGTCGTAATGCTGTAATAATGTTGTCATAACATTGTCATAACGCTATCATAATGTTGTCATACCACTGTCATAATGATGTCATAATGTTGTCATAACGCTGTCATAATGCTGTAATAATGTTGTCATAACGCTGTCATAATGCTGTAATAATGTTGTCATAACACTGTCATAATGCTGTAATAATGTTGTCATAACACTGTCATAATGCTGTAATAATGTTGTCATAACACTGTCATAATGCTGTAATAATGTTGTCATAACACTGTCATAATGCTGTCATAATGCTGTAATGTTGTCATACCGCTATCATAATGTTGTCATAATGCTGTCATAACGCTGTCATAAAGCTGTCATAAAGCTGTCATAATGCTGTCATAATGCTCTAATGTTGTCATAACGCTATCATAATGCTGTCATAATGCTGTAATGTTGTCATAACACTGTCATAATGTTGTCATAACACTGTCATAATGTTGTCATAACACTGTCATAATGCTGTCATAAGGTTGTAATGTTGTCATAACGCTATCATAATGTTGTCATAACACTGTCATAATGCTGTCATAATGCTGTAATGTTGTCATAACGCTATCCTAATGTTGTCATAACACTGTCATAATGCTGTCATAATGTTGTCATAAGGCTGTCGTAATGTTGTCATAACACTGTCATAATGCTGTTGTCATGACGTTGGCCTGTGGGTAAGGTTTATGACCCCCCCATAAATACCTTTCTCCCTTCCCTCTCTCTTGACTCTACAGAGGGACTCTTGAATAGCCTTTGTTAAACAGAGATTCTGGGAATTTCAGAAGGTGGGGGGAAATGAACCATATTTTGGGAATCCAACCAGTTGAACATATGCGTTGGTACTTAATGAATATGATGTCAGTTCGGTTGTCATCTGAGTCATTCTCATCAATGATAGGATGACATAAACGGTACAGTGGAAAGTCTACACATTATAGTTATCAGATTCACATGGAATTGTTGTGCAATTCAAATGTTTAAATATAAAATTATTGGTGAAAAGATTAAATGTAATTTTAGCTTCCAAATGAGAGATTTGGGTTTTCATAAGGTTAGGGCTCTGCTCAATCAGTGGCCCGCCGCTGTGAAGAGACATGGGTTATAAAACTATGAAAACACACCCTTCTCCCTCCACTATATAAGCCCTTGACGAAAATGTAACGTCCTGTTCCGGGTACATTAGAATGACGATCTGATGTCAGAAGGGTTCAGATAATAACTACAGAACGAAGCCAACCTCAGCGTGAGCTTTGGTTGCGAATGGTATGAACTTTGAACTCTTATTCACTACAGAAGTGATACCTCTTAGCCGTTGAGTTAGCAACAGCAGCTGCAAACGCAGGTTAGGAAGGACAGTCAGAGTATCCCGTCTACTACACAACGACGTTACTACAACGTATCCAGTGACCACCAGAGACATTCTTCAAAGGACAAAGGACTCTGTTGGACAAAGGACTCTGCCTTCCATCTACCACCAACCTACCGAAGCGCAGCTCAGAGTAAATATTTATTGCATTTTCCTTTTCCAAATGGGTGGTAATTTAGAATGCATAAGATTCTGTATTTATGATAGAGTAGTTGCCTACGGCCCGATAGAGACATCGCTTCTCCCTTTGTTCTTCAGTCTTCCCGCTCTTTCACTCAAACCCAGCCCCCTTTCCTTTGGGTAACCAGCTGTCATATCTGTTCCGTCCACTAGGGACGTTTTACTTTATGACGTAATTTGTAATCAAGGTATGATTCATTCTGTGTATATGTAATTCTGTGTGATTAGTTAGGTATTCAGTAAATAAATAATTAAACCCAATTTTGTATTGCTGATTCAACTTGTTAGCCAGCGTTCGTGAAGATAACCAAGAATTTACAACTTTCAGATGAGACTGAAATAAGGTGACGATTAATATTGACTGCTATTGATGTAAAATATTACTAGGTCTTTAAGAGTTTATTCGGAAGATAACAGCTCTATAAATATTATTTCGTGGTGCCCCGACTTTCTAGTTAATTACATTTACATGATTAGCTCAATCGCGTAATAAGGATTTTATAGAATAGCATGTCATATCACTTAATCTGGCATAGCCAAAGACACGACACCGTCATAACACTGTCACAACGCTGATCTTTAGGGATGGCCGTCTGTTGGTGCTTGTACACAGTAGCTCATACTATAGGAGATGCAGGAAGTGACAGGTATATTTTGAATCTGTCTTTGCTCATAGTTACTCATGTCTCACTTGGAAAAGAGATCCCATTCTCAATTTCATAACCTGTCTGAATAAAGGATGAATAAAACTACATTATAATATTCACAAGCGAGGAAAGCAGTATAAAGAACGTACTTACAAACGAGCAGAAGAGATATAAAGTAATATGAACAGATAGTTCAGTATTGATTAGGATCCCCAAGGCAGCAGCTACTCTTCCTGGGGTCCAAACAGGGTTAAAACCATTACATCACAACCAAACACAACACCCTACATCATCAAGAAAACAATCATACAATACATTATTACATCATTCATCTAATATTACACATTTACAATATAAAATCCACAATACCACAATACCATAACATTACAGTGTGTGTGTGTGTGTGTCTCTTCACATTCCGCGTTGTCCCATAAGGTGTAGTTCATGTATTCATGGCTCTATGTAGTACTGTGCGCCTCCCAGAGTCTGTTCTGGACTTGCAGACTGTGAAGAGACCCCTGGTGGCATGTCTTGTGGGGAATGCATGTGTGTCTGAGCTGTGTGTTAGCTGTTTGAACAGACAGTCTGGTGCTTTGATCAATCCCTCTCATAAAGACCAGTAGTGAGAGATTGCTATGCACATTAGTGATGTTAGTCCGACATGTACATTTAAGGGCCAGCTGTGCTGCTCTGTTCTGGGCCAACTGGAATCTGCCTATGTTCTACTTTGCAGCACTTGACCATATAACCGGACAGTAGTCCAGGTGTGATAAAACGAAAGCCTGCAGGACTTAGTTGAAAGTGATGTCAAGAAATCAGAGCGGTGCGTAATCCCAGACAGACCTCCCTGTCTTAGATACTTTTGCGTCTGTGTGTTTGACCATGTCATTTTAATATCCAGGGTTATACCCATTTTCAGGTTGAGGATGTCATTGTGACAGCAAAATATCAATCATTTCTGTGCAAATGGCCAATAAAGATGTTCCCTAGTGAAGGTATGTACAGAGATATGAGGTATGTCACTATTAGGAGATGTTTGAGGCAGCGATGGGTGACCTGGTAATTAGGCACTGAGAATGCTGATCGTTTAAAGTCTTGTTCATTCCACAATGTTGCCTACTACATATTGTTGTGTTGCATATTTCATAATGTTTCACCCCTAAAGCACTGGGATTTTACAGTTCTTCACACCTGATAGAATACTGTAGTGAGAGAAATACAGAGAGAGGGTTAGAAAGAAAAAGAGACAGTGAGAGAGAGAGAGAGAGAGACAGAGAGAAGGAAAGAGGAGAGAGAGAGAGAGAGAGAGAGAAGGAGATAGAGAGGAGAGAGAGAAAGAGAGAAGGAGAGAGAGAAGAGAGCGAGAGAGAAGGAGAGAGAGAAGAGAGCGAGAGAGAGAGACAGAGAGAAGAAGAGAGAGAGAGAGAGAGAGAGAAGGTGAGCGAGAGAGAAGAGAGAGGGGAGAGAGAGAGAGAGAGAGAGAGAGAGAGAGAGAGAGAGAGAGAGAGAGAGAGAGAGAGAGAGAGAGAGAGAGAGAGAGAGAGAGAGAGAGAGATGAACAGTGTGCAGTCTTCCATATAAGCTCTCTCATTATAATAACTCATTATGTACTATTTGATAGCTGAATGTTGATGATGCATATTGTCATTCCAGATTGTAATGAGCTGCAGCAGTTTTCAGCTTCACATTTTATCTTCAGCTTAATGGAGAGAAATTTGACTTGGCTCTGCCAGATTGCATTGGGATTGACCGATCTGACTTCTATGGCCCATAAAATGTTGTTTAAACCTTAAATGAACGTTATATGAATGTTGTAAGAGTTTTAGGAGTGCTTTGCAAGGGGCTGCGGCGTGATATGGGGAGTTAACTTTGGCTGTTTGAAATGAAGGGCACATATGCAGAGTACACGGATGGACAGAGGAGAAGACATTGAAAGCACATCATATTGCTGTGTGTGTGTGTGTGTGTGTGTGTGTGTGGTGTGTGGTGTGTGTGGTGTGTGTGTGTGTGTGTGTGTGAGAAAGAGAACCAACGAGCAAAGGATGAGGAGAAATGGTAACTCGTCAGAGAGACAGATGGATGGAGAGATGGAGAGAGAGTGTGTGTGTGTGTGCAGTCTGCTCCGTTGGGTCCTACTAAACCATTTTATCAGTCTGTTAGCGACCGTCCTTAAATGTTTATTGATGTGTGTGTGTGCGTGCGCCTGCCTGCGTGTAGATAAACACCTCAGTCTAACCAGCGAACCTCATGGGCCATTAAACCCCAGGCATGGTCCACAGACCGCTAACGAGCCTCACTGTCACATCAAAACACAGCAAACCAGGCTAACGCTATGCTAACGCTAGCGTTAGCTGCCAGACAGACAGGCCCTAATGGGGAGATGAAGATTGTCTTTTCAAACCTCTCATGGCACAAACTTTGGATCTGAATGTCAGTAGAAATTGCATTCTGCCCAGGGCCCAAAATCCTTCAGTTCCATCCCTGAACCAAGGGTTCAAAGTTCATTGATTGGTCACACAGGGCTGAATCCTTATACGTGAGATCAGAAACGGTGGTTCATTCTTTTGCCGTCAAGCTAACCGAGCCACAGACCTAGCTTAACAGCTCTTCATTCACTTAGGATTGTTATGGCGTTTAGCATTTTCATGGTTGTCATAACAGATGTAGTCTTACAGTATGAGCCCAAGTCTTTGTCTTTAAGCTGATCATCAAAACAATAACCACACGTGGAAGATTCAGTTCGTCTACAAGCCCATACAAGCCTTAAGGCAAAGTGCATGTTGACCGTAAAACCCTCGTGAAATGTACACAACAGGAACAAATAAACAGAATGTAGACAGAAGACCATTTTGTTGGCAGTCTATACACGCACACACACACACACACACACACACACACACACACACACACACACACACACACACACACACACACACACACACACACACACACACACACACACACACACACACACACACACACACACACACACACACACACACACACACACACATGCGGTTATGGTGGTTTATAGGCTTTATGCCTACGGTGTTCAGGTTGGTGTTCAGTTTGTAATGAATCATAAATATTCAGATGATGACTCGATCTCTGGTGCTTTCCTCTTGAATTATTCAACATGCAGACAAACTGTGTGTTTGATTGTGTGTGCCCGTGTGTGTGTGTGTGTGTGTGTGTGTTTGGGGAATAAGCGTACACTAAGGATCTAGATATATCTCTTCAATCTCCAATCTTTCTCCCTCCTCTCTGCTCAGTAGGCTCAATCTGTTACATCTGGTTTAGAGCAGCAGAGGGGAGACCAAATATGAACTGAAATAACTCAGGCTGAAGTTAGGAGGAAGACGGAGAACTTTTCCCCTTTATTTTCTCACTATTTCTCTCTTTGGTATTTCCCTTCCATTTCCATCTCTTTTCCATAGCGCATTTTTCTGCCTCCACTCTTTCTCCCACCGCCGCTCCCACTCAGTATAGATGATCTATGGGGGACCAGTGAAGGTGGGACTGTCGCTCTGCAGGACCAGGTGTGCTGACCATTGATCTATACATTCTATAGTGTAGCTGACTCATAAAGGACCATGGCATTAGGGAGGGGGCGGTGTGTCATCCACGTCACACGTGGCTCAGGACCAAGTCAGCATGGGACATGCTGGGCTGCATAAGTGACATGCTTTGTACTCTAGCTGTCCAGGACCAAGGCTGGGGACCATTAGTGTGTAGTATATCATATATAGAGATTAGTTATTCTATGGCTGTCCACATAGCAGCACCCTTTAAAGGACCCGTTTTGGTTCCAGCTAGAACCCATTTGGTTCCAGGTAGAACGCATTTTTGGATTCCATGTAGGACCCTTTCCACAGTGGGTTCTACATGGAACTCAAAAGGGTTCTATCTGGAACCAAAAAGGGTTATCTTATGGGGACAGTCGAAGAACCCTTTTGGAACCCTTTTTCTAAGAGTGCAGGAACATACAGGACGATAGCTTTCCAGGAACAGGGTTGAAGAGCTCTGCTGTAGTGTATACTATTCAGACCCCTTCCCCTTTTCCACATTTTGTTACGTTACAGCCTTATTCTAAAATGGCTTAAATACATGTTTTCTTCATCGATCTACAAACAATACCCCATAATGACAAAGCAAAAAAACTGTTTTACATATTTTTTTGCAAATGTATTAAAAATTAAAAACAGAAATACCTTATTTACATAAGTATTCAAACCCTTTGCAATGAGACTCGAAATTGAGCTCAGGTGCATCCTGTTTCCATTGATCATCCCTGAGATGTTTCTACAACTTGATTGTAGTCCACCTGTTCACCCACAACTGCGTGGCCAAGCATGACGACACAACCGTGCTGTAGGCCTGACCACCGACAGCGACGAGTTAGACTACAGGGAGGAGGTCAGAGACTTAGCAGTGTGGTGCCTGGACAACAACCTCTCCCTCAACATCAGAAAGACCAATGAGCTGATCATGGACTATAGGAGAAAGAGGGCAGAGCACGACCCCATCCACATTGATGGGGCTGTTGTGGAGCGGGTCGAGAGTTTTAAGTTCCTTGGCGTCCACATCCCTAGGGACTTAACATGGTACACACACATCCGCATAGTCGTGAAGATGGGCACGGCAGTGTCTCTTCCCCCTCAGGAGGCTGAAAAGATATGGCATGGACCATCAGATCCTCAAACAGCTGCACCATCGAAAGAATCTTGACTGGCTGCATCACCGCTTGGTATGGCTAGCTCCCTGCCATCCAAGACTTCTATATCAGGCGGTGTCAGAAGAAGGCCTGAAAAATTGCCAAAGACTCCAGTCACCCAAGCCAAGACTCCAGTCACCCAAGCCAAGACTCCAGTCACCCAAGCCAAGACTCCAGTCACCCAAGCCAAGACTCCAGTCACCCAAGCCAAGACTCCAGTCACCCAAGCCATAGGCTGTTCACTCCGCTACCATCCGGCAAACAGTAACAGAGCATCGGCTCTAGGACCAACTGGCTCCGAGACAGCCTCTTCCCCCAAGCCATAAGACTGCTAAAATGCCAGATTGCTAAATAGTCCATTAATGGTAGCCAAACGATCTGCCCTGACTCTATCTTGCATTGACCCTACGCACACTAACTACACTATAAATACACACCATATACACTCACACACACTACGTTGACACTCCCACACAAAACTCCCACATTCACATACACTACATACGCACACACACACATACCGACACAACACAAATACACATGCAAATACATTACACACACACACAATCACACACACACACTTTTACATTCATAATTTGTTGCTGCTACTCTGTACTTTATTTTACTCGTATTATTATATATCCTGATGCCTAGTCACTTTACCCTGCCTTCATGTACATACCTACCTCAAATACCTTATTATTATCTATCCTGATGCCTAGTCACTTTACCCTGCCTTCATGTACATACCTACCTCAAATACCTTATTATTATCTATCCTGATGCCTAGTCACTTTACCCTGCCTTCATGTACATACCTACCTCAAATACCTTATTATTATCTATCCTGACGCCTAGTCACTTTACCCTGCCTTCATGTACATAACTACCTCAAATACCTTAATATTATCTATCCTGATGCCTAGTCACTTTACCCTGCCTTCATGTACATATCTACCTTAAATACCTTATTATTATCTATCCTGATGCCTAGTCACTTTACCCTGCCTTCATGTACATATCTACCTCAAGTACCTTATTATTATCTATCCTGATGTCTAGTCACTTCACCCTGCCTTCATGTACATACCTACCTCAAATACCTTATTATTATCTATCCTGATGTCTAGTCACTTTACCCTGCCTTCATGTACATATCTACCTCAAATACCTGGTACCTCTGCACAGTGATCTGGTACTGGTACTCCCTGTATAGAGCTCCATCATTGATCTGCTACTGATACTCCCTGTATAGAGCTCCATCAGTGATCTGGTACTGGTACTCCCTGTATAGAGCGCCATCATTGATCTGGTACTGGTACTCCCTGTATAGAGCTCCATCATTGATCTGGTACTGGTACTCCCTGTATAGAGCTCCATCATTGATCTGGTACTGATACTCCCTGTATAGAGCTCCATCACTGATCTGGTACTGATACTCCCTGTATAGAGCTCCATCATTGATCTGGTACTGATACTCCCTGTATAGAGCTCCATCATTGATCTGATACTCCCTGTATAGAGCTCCATCATTGATCTGGTACTGATACTCCCTGTATAGAGCTCCATCATTGATCTGGTACTGGTACTCCCTGTATAGAGCTCCATCATTGATCTGGTACTGGTACTCCCTGTATAGAGCTCCATCATTGATCTGGTACTGATACTCCCTGTATAGAGCTCCATCATTGATCTGGTACTGGTACTCCCTGTATAGAGCTCCATCATTGATCTGGTACTGATACTCCCTGTATAGAGCTCCATCATTGATCTGGTACTGATACTCCCTGTATAGAGCTCCATCATTGATCTGGTACTGATACTCCCTGTATAGAGCTCCATCATTGATCTGGTACTGGTACTCCCTGTATAGAGCTCCATCATTGATCTGGTACTGGTACTCCCTGTATAGAGCTCCATCATTGATCTGGTACTGATACTCCCTGTATAGAGCTCCATCATTGATCTGGTACTGATACTCCCTGTATAGAGCTCCATCATTGATCTGGTACTGGTACTCCCTGTATAGAGCTCCATCATTGATCTGGTACTGGTACTCCCTGTATAGAGCTCCATCATTGATCTGGTACTGATACTCCCTGTATAGAGCTCCATCATTGATCTGGTACTCCCTGTATAGAGTTCCATCATTGATCTGGTACTGATACTCCCTGTATAGAGCTCCATCATTGATCTGGTACTCCCTGTATAGAGCTCCATCATTGATCTGGTACTGATACTCCCTGTATAGAGCTCCATCATTGATCTGGTACTGATACTCCCTGTATAGAGCTCCGTCATTGATCTGGTACTCCCTGTATAGAGCTCCATCATTGATCTGGTACTGGTACTCCCTGTATAGAGCTCCATCATTGATCTGGTACTCCCTGTATAGAGCTCCATCATTGATCTGGTACTGGTACTCCCTGTATAGAGCTCCATCATTGATCTGGTACTGGTACTCCCTGTATAGAGCTCCATCATTGATCTGGTACTGATACTCCCTGTATAGAGCTCCATCATTGATCTGGTACTCCCTGTATAGAGCTCCATCATTGATCTGGTACTGGTACTCCCTGTATAGAGCTCCATCATTGATCTGGTACTGGTACTCCCTGTATAGAGCTCCATCATTGATCTGGTACTGATACTCCCTGTATAGAGCTCCATCATTGATCTGGTACTGGTACTCCCTGTATAGAGCTCCATCATTGATCTGGTACTGATACTCCCTGTATAGAGCTCCATCAGTGATCTGGTACTGGTACTCCCTGTATAGAGCGCCATCATTGATCTGGTACTGGTACTCCCTGTATAGAGCTCCATCATTGATCTGGTACTGGTACTCCCTGTATAGAGCTCCATCATTGATCTGGTACTGATACTCCCTGTATAGAGCTCCATCACTGATCTGGTACTGATACTCCCTGTATAGAGCTCCATCATTGATCTGGTACTGATACTCCCTGTATAGAGCTCCATCATTGATCTGATACTCCCTGTATAGAGCTCCATCATTGATCTGGTACTGATACTCCCTGTATAGAGCTCCATCATTGATCTGGTACTGGTACTCCCTGTATAGAGCTCCATCATTGATCTGGTACTGGTACTCCCTGTATAGAGCTCCATCATTGATCTGGTACTGGTACTCCCTGTATAGAGCTCCATCATTGATCTGGTACTGGTACTCCCTGTATAGAGCTCCATCATTGATCTGGTACTGATACTCCCTGTATAGAGCTCCATCACTGATCTGGTACTGGTACTCCCTGTATAGAGCTCCATCATTGATCTGGTACTGGTACTCCCTGTATAGAGCTCCATCATTGATCTGGTACTGGTACTCCCTGTATAGAGCTCCATCATTGATCTGGTACTGATACTCCCTGTATAGAGCTCCATCATTGATCTGGTACTGATACTCCCTGTATAGAGCTCCATCATTGATCTGGTACTGGTACTCCCTGTATAGAGCTCCATCATTGATCTGGTACTGGTACTCCCTGTATAGAGCTCCATCATTGATCTGGTACTGATACTCCCTGTATAGAGCTCCATCATTGATCTGGTACTGATACTCCCTGTATAGAGCTCCATCATTGATCTGGTACTGGTACTCCCTGTATAGAGCTCCATCATTGATCTGGTACTGGTACTCCCTGTATAGAGCTCCATCATTGATCTGGTACTGATACTCCCTGTATAGAGCTCCATCATTGATCTGGTACTCCCTGTATAGAGTTCCATCATTGATCTGGTACTGATACTCCCTGTATAGAGCTCCATCATTGATCTGGTACTCCCTGTATAGAGCTCCATCATTGATCTGGTACTGATACTCCCTGTATAGAGCTCCATCATTGATCTGGTACTGATACTCCCTGTATAGAGCTCCGTCATTGATCTGGTACTCCCTGTATAGAGCTCCATCATTGATCTGGTACTGGTACTCCCTGTATAGAGCTCCATCATTGATCTGGTACTCCCTGTATAGAGCTCCGTCATTGATCTGGTACTCCCTGTATAGAGCTCCATCATTGATCTGGTACTGGTACTCCCTGTATAGAGCTCCATCATTGATCTGGTACTGGTACTCCCTGTATAGAGCTCCATCATTGATCTGGTACTGATACTCCCTGTATAGAGCTCCATCATTGATCTGGTACTCCCTGTATAGAGCTCCATCATTGATCTGGTACTGGTACTCCCTGTATAGAGCTCCATCATTGATCTGGTACTGGTACTCCCTGTATAGAGCTCCATCATTGATCTGGTACTGATACTCCCTGTATAGAGCTCCATCATTGATCTGGTACTGGTACTCCCTGTATAGAGCTCCATCATTGATCTGGTACTGATACTCCCTGTATAGAGCTCCATCAGTGATCTGGTACTGGTACTCCCTGTATAGAGCGCCATCATTGATCTGGTACTGGTACTCCCTGTATAGAGCTCCATCATTGATCTGGTACTGGTACTCCCTGTATAGAGCTCCATCATTGATCTGGTACTGATACTCCCTGTATAGAGCTCCATCACTGATCTGGTACTGATACTCCCTGTATAGAGCTCCATCATTGATCTGGTACTGATACTCCCTGTATAGAGCTCCATCATTGATCTGATACTCTCTGTATAGAGCTCCATCATTGATCTGGTACTGATACTCCCTGTATAGAGCTCCATCATTGATCTGGTACTGGTACTCCCTGTATAGAGCTCCATCATTGATCTGGTACTGGTACTCCCTGTATAGAGCTCCATCATTGATCTGGTACTGGTACTCCCTGTATAGAGCTCCATCATTGATCTGGTACTGGTACTCCCTGTATAGAGCTCCATCATTGATCTGGTACTGATACTCCCTGTATAGAGCTCCATCACTGATCTGGTACTGGTACTCCCTGTATAGAGCTCCATCATTGATCTGGTACTGATACTCCCTGTATAGAGCTCCATCATTGATCTGGTACTGATACTCCCTGTATAGAGCTCCATCATTGATCTGGTACTGATACTCCCTGTATAGAGCTCCATCATTGATCTGGTACTGATACTCCCTGTATAGAGCTCCATCATTGATCTGGTACTGATACTCCCTGTATAGAGCTCCATCATTGATCTGGTACTGGTACTCCCTGTATAGAGCTCCATCATTGATCTGGTACTGATACTCCCTGTATAGAGCTCCATCATTGATCTGGTACTGGTACTCCCTGTATAGAGCTCCATCATTGATCTGGTACTGGTACTCCCTGTATAGAGTTCCATCATTGATCTGGTACTGATACTCCCTGTATAGAGCTCCATCATTGATCTGGTACTCCCTGTATAGAGTTCCATCATTGATCTGGTACTGATACTCCCTGTATAGAGCTCCATCATTGATCTGGTACTCCCTGTATAGAGCTCCATCATTGATCTGGTACTGATACTCCCTGTATAGAGCTCCATCATTGATCTGGTACTGATACTCCCTGTATAGAGCTCCGTCATTGATCTGGTACTCCCTGTATAGAGCTCCATCATTGATCTGGTACTGGTACTCCCTGTATAGAGCTCCATCATTGATCTGGTACTCCCTGTATAGAGCTCCATCATTGATCTGGTACTGGTACTCCCTGTATAGAGCTCCATCATTGATCTGGTACTGGTACTCCCTGTATAGAGCTCCATCATTGATTTGGTACTGATACTCCCTGTATAGAGCTCCATCATTGATCTGGTACTCCCTGTATAGAGCTCCATCATTGATCTGGTACTGGTACTCCCTGTATAGAGCTCCATCATTGATCTGGTACTGGTACTCCCTGTATAGAGCTCCATCATTGATCTGGTACTGATACTCCCTGTATAGAGCTCCATCATTGATCTGGTACTGGTACTCCCTGTATAGAGCTCCATCATTGATCTGGTACTGATACTCCCTGTATAGAGCTCCATCAGTGATCTGGTACTGGTACTCCCTGTATAGAGCTCCATCATTGATCTGGTACTGATACTCCCTGTATAGAGCTCCATCATTGATCTGGTACTCCCTGTATAGAGCTCCATCATTGATCTGGTACTGGTTCTCCCTGTATAGAGCTCCATCAGTGATCTGGTACTCCCTGTATAGAGCTCCATCATTGATCTGGTACTGATACTCCCTGTATAGAGCTCCATCATTGATCTGGTACTGGTACTCCCTGTATAGAGCTCCATCATTGATCTGGTACTGGTACTCCCTGTATAGAGCTCCATCATTGATCTGGTACTGGTACTCCCTGTATAGAGCTCCATCATTGATCTGGTACTCCCTGTATAGAGCTCCATCAGTGATCTGGTACTGGTACTCCCTGTATTGAGCTCCATCATTGATCTGGTACTGGTACTCCCTGTATAGAGCTCCATCATTGATCTGGTACTGATACTCCCTGTATAGAGCTCCATCATTGATCTGATACTGATACTCCCTGTATAGAGCTCCATCATTGATCTGGTACTGGTACTCCCTGTATAGAGCTCCATCATTGATCTGATACTGGTACTCCCTGTATAGAGCTCCATCATTGATCTGGTACTCCCTGTATAGAGCTCCATCATTGATCTGGTACTGGTACTCCCTGTATAGAGCTCCATCATTGATCTGGTACTGATACTCCCTGTATAGAGCTCCATCATTGATCTGGTACTGATACTCCCTGTATAGAGCTCCATCATTGATCTGGTACTGATACTCCCTGTATAGAGTTAGTTATATTGGGCGCATGTGACCAATAACATTGGATTTGATTTGAAAAGCCTATAAATGTTATACACTGAGTGTACAAAACATTAAGAACACCTTCCTAATATTGAGTTGCACCCCCTTTCGCCCTCAGAACAGTCTCAAATCGTCAGGGCATGGACTCTACAAGGTGTTGAAAGAGTTCCACAGGGATGCTGGCCCATGTTGACTCCAATGCTTCCCACAGTTGTGTCAAGTTGACTGGATGTCCTTTGGGTGGTGGAACATTCTGGATACACACAGTAAACTGTTGAGAGTGAAAAACCCAGCAGTGTAGCAGTTCTTGACTCAAACCGGTGCGCCTGCCACCTACTATACACCGTTCAAAGACACTTACATTGTTTTGTCTTGCTCATTCACCCTCTGAATGTCACACATACACAATCAACGTCTGTCAAGGCCGTCAAAAGAACTGGACCAAAGTGCAGCGTTTTAAAATGTCGCCAACAAAGCAAGAAACAAAATAAACAACCATGAAGCTTAAGGGCCACAAACAAAGACAACTTCCCTCAAACACAAAAGGGAAAAAGGCTGCCTAAGTATGATTCCCATTCAGAGACAACGATAGACAGCTGTCCCTGATTGAGAACCATATCCGGCCAAAACAAAGAAATACAAAAACATAGAAAATAGAACATAGAATGCCCACCCAAATCACACCCTGACCAAACCAAAATAGAGACATAAAAAGCTCTCTAAGGTCAGGGCGTGACAATGTCTCAATTGTCTCAAGGCTTAAAAATCCTTCTTTAACCCGTCTCCTCCCCTTCGTCTACACTGATTGAAGTGGATTTAACAAGTGACATCAATAAGGGATCATAGCTTTCACCTGGATTCAACTGGTCAGTCTGTGTCATGGAAAGAGCATGTTCCTAATGTTTTGTACACTCAGTGTATAATTACAATAATACTAATAATAATTACAATAATAATAATAATAATTATTATTATTTTTGTGTCCCTATCAGGACATTTGTGCTGCATCTCAACAACCCATACCTCCTGGGATGGTGTTTCACACACAATCCTGACTGTCCCTCAGTACGCTGTCATGTGACTGACTACATGTCCTTTATGTGTCAGCTGATTTGTGATGTATGTGCAATCACATGTCATCCTGCTCTATATCCCTCAAACTCAGCTCTGGACTTTGAAACCGGTTCCACTGCATTTTTCCATTGTTCCCCTCTAGTCAGGGACACCAGCAGTGTACAATTCATTATCAGGTAGAACAGAAACCAGCAGACCTCCTAGCGTAAGAGTTGAGTACCCCTGATCTATATATTCTGAAGTGTGTGTGTGTGTGTGTTTGTGTGTGTGTGTGTGTGTGTGTGTGTGTGTGTGTGTGTGTGTGTGTGTGTGTGTGTGTGTGTGTGTGTGTGTGTGTGTGTGTGTGTGTGTGTGTGTGTGTGTGTGTGTGTTTGTTAGAAGACACACTGTGAATCATTGTGTCTATGTCGATTACTAATGTATGACCCTCATAATCTCCCTACACAGTCTGTTCAGCATCATGAATTTGTCAGCCCTCTACAGTAGTAATATTGAACCTTGAGGTATATCTGGGGACATAATTGGAAATCAATGGAAAGGATATTGCACATTCTATGTCAAATCAGAGTTTCTGCTGTATATTAGTAACTCATAAAGGACATGCTGGTCCTGTTCTCTAACCACTTCTTCAACTCTTTCTCCCCTTCCTCTCTCCCTTTCTTTCTCTGCCTATACCCCCTCTCTCTCCTCTCTCCCTTTCTTTCTCTGCCTATACCCCCTCTCTCTCCTCTCTCCCTTTCTTTCTCTGCCTATACCCCCTCTCTCTCCTCTCTCCCCTCTACCTCAGACCGCCCTGCTGCCATGACGACCAAGGAGGAGGGTCCCGGAGCAGCGGGGGCGGTGGCCGTCTCCATCGTCAGGGACGACGAGATGCCCCTCCCCCGCCGTGGCTCCTCCCTCGAGGAAGAGGAGGAGGAGGAAGAGCTGCGGATGGAGCTGCGGATGGAGGGATCGATCCTAGAAGAACGAGTGATGGAAGAAGAGGAGGAGTGCAACGGTGACAATACTGATGATGATGATGCGAGCAGTGACATCAGCACCCTAATAGTTCCGTATCCTGAGCTGGCTCCTGTCATCTTCTTCTGTCTCAAGCAGACCACGTTCCCCAGGAGCTGGTGTATACGAGCCGTGTCCAGCCCATATCCTTTAACCCTATGACCTCTGACCTCTAACCCCTTACCCTTCAACTTGCTTTGGATCTACTGTGTGTAAGTACGGTATAAGTGTGTGGAGCTGGTGTATACGTGCCGCGTCAGGCCCATATCCTTTACACTATGACCTATGACCTCTCACCTCTCATCTGTCACCAGCAGTTGAGAACAGTATCAGTGTGTCTGTGCAACAGTAACAATAGGGCCAGAGTCCTTAACATAAAACTGGCCTTGCATACAGTTGGACTCCAGAGCAGGCAGAAATGCTGAGATAGGCAAACACACACACACACACACACACACACACACACACACACACACACACACACACACACACACACACACACACACACACACACACACACACACACACACACACACACACACACACACAGATGCTGAGAGTGTGTGTGAGGGACGACAGGGGTGCTAGATTACCCAGGGTGAATTGGGCTGGATCGGTGACAGAATCTAAGCGGTCAGCTGTGTAATCCTGTGCATTTATCCAGGGTGACTCTGTGTCTGTGTATCTGTCTGTGTGTGTTTATCCAGGGTCACTTTCACAAAGGACTGCTATTACAGTGAATTACAGTGAATTACAGTGAATTACAGTGAGTTACAGTGAATTACAGTGAGTTACAGTGAATTACAGTGTGTTCCTATGTGTCTGTATACAGTATATACAGTGCATTTGGAATGTATTCAGACCCCTTCCCTTTTTCCACATTTTGTTACCTTATAGCCTTATTCTAAAATGGATTAAATTACATTTTTCCTCATCAATCTGACCCATAATGACAAAGCGAAAACAGGTTTTTAGAAATGCTAGGATAAAAATGTGTTAATTATATATATTATATTATATTTAATATTCATTTATAAAAAATGAAAAACAAAAATAAATTACTCTGACAGGGCTCCAGAGTTCCATCTCTGCAGCACGCCACCAATCAGGCCTTTATGGTAGAGTGGCCAGACGGAAGCCACTCCTCAGTAAAAGGCACATGACAGCCTGGTTGGAGTTTGCTAAAAGGCACCTAAAGGACTCTGACCATGAGAAACGAGATTCTCTGGTCTGATGAAACCACGATTGAACTCTTAGGCCTGAATGCCGAGCGTCACATGGAGGAAAGCTGCCATCATCCTTATGGTGAAGCATGGTGGTGGAAGCATCCTGCGGTGGGGATGTTTTTCAGCGGCAGGGACTGGGAGACTAGACAGGATTGAGGCAAAGATGAACTGAGCAAAGTACAGAGAGATCCTTGATGAAAACCTGCTCAAGAGCGCTCAGGACCTCAGACTGGGGGTGAAGGTTCACCTTCCAACAAGACAACGACCCTAAGCACAAAGCCAAGACAACACAGGTGTGGCGTCGGGACAAGTCTCTGAATGCCAGAGACCGGACTTGAACCCGATCGAACATCTCGGGAGAGACGTGAAAATAGCTGTGCAGCAACGCTTTCCATCCAACCTGACAGAGCTTGAGAGTATCTGCAGAGAAGAATAGGAGAAACTCCTCAAATACAGGTGTGCCAAGCTTGTAGCGTCATACCCAAGAAGTCTCGAGGCTGTAATCACTGCCAAAGGTGCTTCAACAACGTACTGAGTAAAGGGTCTGAACACAATTTTTTAAGCTTTGTCATTATGGGGTATAGTGTGTAGATTGATGAGGGGAAAACAACTATTTAATCCATTTCAGAATACGGCTGTTATGTATCAAAATGTTGAAAAAGTCAAGGGGTCTGAATATTTCCTGAATGCACTGTATGGTCTCTTTACAGTTCTTGTGCAGTTAGTGGGAACATTAGGTGGAGTGTTGAATGTGAAGGATGCAGTTAGTGGGAACATTAGGTGGAGTGTTGAATGTGAAGGCTGCAGTTAGTGGGAACATTATGTGGAGTGTTGAATGTGAAGGCTGCAGTTAGTGGGAACATTATGTGGAGTGTTGAATGTGAAGGCTGCAGTTAGTGGGAACATTAGGTGGAGTGTTGAATGTGAAGGATGCAGTTAGTGGGAACATTATGTGGAGTGTTGAATGTGAAGGCTGCAGTTAGTGGGAACATTATGTGGAGTGTTGAATGTCAAGGCTGCAGTTAGTGTGAACATTATGTGGAGTGTTGAATGTGAAGGCTGCAGTTAGTGGGAACATTATGTGGAGTGTTGAATGTGAAGGCTGCAGTTAGTGTGAACATTATGTGGAGTGTTGAATGTGAAGGCTGCAGTTAGTGGGAACATTATGTGGAGTGTTGAATGTGAAGGCTGCAGTTAGTGGGAACATTATGTGGAGTGTTGAATGTGAAGGCTGCAGTTAGTGTGAACATTATGTGGAGTGTTGAATGTGAAGGCTGCAGTTAGTGGGAACATTATGTGGAGTGTTGAATGTGAAGGCTGCAGTTAGTGTGAACATTATGTGGAGTGTTGAATGTGAAGGCTGCAGTTAGTGGGAACATTATGTGGAGTGTTGAATGTGAAGGCTGCAGTTAGTGTGAACATTATGTGGAGTGTTGAATGTGAAGGCTGCAGTTAGTGTGAACATTAGGTGGAGTGTTGAATGTGAAGGATGCAGTTAGTGGGAACATTAGGTGGAGTGTTGAATGTGAAGGATGCCGTTAGTGGGAACATTATGTGGAGTGTTGAATGTGAAGGATGCCGTTAGTGGGAACATTAGGTGGAGTGTTGAATGTGAAGGATGCAGTTAGTGTGAACATTAGGTGGAGTGTTGAATGTGAAGGCTGCAGTTAGTGGGAACATTATGTGGAGTGTTGAATGTGAAGGCTGCAGTTAGTGGGAACATTATGTGGAGTGTTGAATTATGTGTTATCTTGTCCAATGTCTGTGAGAGAGCATTTGTTTGAGTTAGTACTTGGGTGGGAATATGTGTGTGAGTATTGGGAGGAATTGTATTTTTATCAAGGTGTGTGTGTGTGTGTCTGTGTTTGTTTGTTTGTGCCAATGTAGGTGTGTGTCACTTTCCTGATAAACCCAGCACTGCTGAGTCCCACACAGAGCAAAACAAGGAAGATACCTGTATTCTCTCTCTCTGTTATCTGTTCTGTTCACAAGAACAGAGCTGTTGATACCTCTGCTTGTTCCCTCATACAGAACAAGTCTAGTCCAACACACACACACACACACACACACACACACACACACACACACACACACACACACACACACACACACACACACACACACACACACACACACACACACACACACACACACACACAAACACACACATAGTAGGGTAAGTTGAGGGTTTTACATTCAGCATCGTTCCATCAAGTGAAATATAGTATTCTTTCTAACATGTATTTCAGGATGTGGTGTATCCCTGGAAATAAGATGAATTAAAATAATAGCTTGGCACAACTTAGCCCGGGTATGGGGTAAATTGACCTTCGAGATAGGGTAAGTTCAATTATGAATTGTGTGTATGGTTTCCTAGAAACATGAGTGGCTCAATTTACCCCTTTGGCTCAACTTACCCCTCTCCCACAGATAAATAGTGAGAGGGAGAGATACTGCAGGGGACAGAGACATAGTGAGAGAGGGAGAGATACTGCAGGGGACAGAGACATAGTGAGAGAGGGAGAGATACTGCAGGGGACAGAGACATAGTGAGAGAGGGAGAGATACTGCAGGGGACAGAGACATAGTGAGAGGGAGAGATACTGCAGGGGACAGAGACATAGTGAGAGGGAGAGATACTGCAGAGGACAGAGACATAGTGAGAGAGAGATACTGCAGGGGACAGAGACATAGTGAGAGGGAGAGATACTGCAGGGGACAGAGACATAGTGAGAGAGGGAGAGATACTGCAGGGGACAGAGACATAGTGAGAGAGGGAGAGATACTGCAGGGGACAGAGACATAGTGAGAGGGAGAGATACTGCAGGGGACCGAGACATATTGAGAGAGGGAGAGATACTGCAGGGGACAGAGACATAGTGAGAGAGGGAGAGATACTACAGGGGACAGAGACATAGTGAGAGAGGGAGAGATACTGCAGGGGACAGAGACATAGTGAGAGAGGGAGAGATACTGCAGGGGACAGAGACATAGTGAGAGAGGGAGAGATACTGCAGGGGACAGAGACATAGTGAGAGGGAGAGATACTGCAGGGGACAGAGACATAGTGAGAGAGGGAGAGATACTGCAGGGGACAGAGACATAGTGAGAGAGGGAGAGATACTGCAGGGGACCGAGACATAGTGAGAGAGGGAGAGATACTGCAGGGGACAGAGACATAGTGAGAGAGGGAGAGATACTGCAGGGGACAGAGACATAGTGAGAGAGGGAGAGAGATACTGCAGGGGACAGAGACATAGTGAGAGAGGGAGAGATACTGCAGGGGACAGAGACATAGTGAGAGAGGGAGAGATACTGCAGGGGACAGAGACATAGTGAGAGAGCGAGAGATACTGCAGGGGACAGAGACATAGTGAGAGAGGGAGAGATACTGCAGGGGACAGAGACATAGTGAGAGAGGGAGAGATACTGCAGGGGACAGAGACATAGTGAGAGAGGGAGAGATACTGCAGGAGATAGCAACATAGTGAGAGAGGGAGAGATACTGCTGGAGATAGAAACATAGTGAGAGAGGGAGATAGAAACATAGTGAGAGGGATACTGCAGGAGATAGAAACATAGTGAGAGAGGGAGAGAGATAATGCAGGGGACAGAGACATAGTGAGAGAGGGAGAGATACTGCAGGGGACAGATAAATAGTGAGAGGGAGAGATACTGCAGGGGACATAGACATAGTGAGAGAGGGAGAGATACTGCAGGGGACAGAGACATAGTGAGAGAGGGAGAGAGATACTGCAGGGGACAGAGACATAGTGAGAGAGGGAGAGATACTGTAGGGGACAGAGACATAGTGAGAGGGAGAGATACTGCAGGGGACAGAGACATAGTGAGAGAGGGAGAGATACTGCAGGGGACAGAGACATAGTGAGAGGGAGAGATACTGCAGGGGACAGATACATAGTGAGAGAGGGAGAGATACTGCAGGGGACAGAGACATAGTGAGAGAGGGAGAGATACTGCAGGGGACAGAGACATAGTGAGAGAGGGAGAGATACGGCAGGGGACAGAGACATAGTGAGAGAGGGAGAGATTCTGCAGGGGACAGAGACATAGTGAGAGAGGGAGAGATACTGCAGGGGACAGAGACATAGTGAGAGAGGGAGAGATACTGCAGGGGACAGAGACATAGTGAGAGAGGGAGAAATACTGCAGGGGACAGAGACATAGTGAGAGAGGGAGAGATTCTGCAGGGGACAGAGACATAGTGAGAGAGGGAGAGATACTGCAGGGGACAGAGACATAGTGAGAGAGGGAGAGATACTGCAGGGGACAGAGACATAGTGAGAGAGGGAGAGATACTGCAGGGGACAGAGACATAGTGAGAGAGGGAGAGATACTGCAGGGGACAGAGACATAGTGAGAGAGGGAGAGATACTGCAGGGGACAGAGACATAGTGAGAGAGGGAGAGATACTGCAGGGGACAGAGACATAGTGAGAGAGGGAGAGATACGGCAGGGGACAGAGACATAGTGAGAGAGGGAGAGATACTGCTGGGGACATAGACATAGTGAGAGAGGGAGAGATACTGCAGGGGACAGAGACATAGTGAGAGAGGGAGAGATACTGCTGGGGACAGAGACATAGTGAGAGAGTGAGAGATACTGCAGGGGACAGAGACATAGTGAGAGAGGGAGAGATACTGCAGGGGACAGAGACATAGTGAGAGAGGGAGAGATACTGCAGGGGACAGAGACATAGTGAGAGAGGGAGAGATACTGCAGGGGACAGAGACATAGTGAGAGAGGGAGAGATACTGCAGGGGACAGAGACATAGTGAGAGAGGGAGAGATACTGCAGGGGACAGAGACATAGTGAGAGAGGGAGAGAGATACAGCCGGAGATAGAAACAGTGAGAGAGGGAGAGAGATACTGCAGGAGATAGAAACATAGTGAGAGAGGGAGAGATACTGCAGGAGATAGAAACATCGGGAGAGAAGGAGAGAGATACTGCAGGAGACAGAAACATAGTGAGAGAGGGAGAGAGATACTGCAGGAGATAGAAACATAGGGAGAGAGATACTGCAGGAGATAGAAACATAGGGAGAGAGATACTGCAGGAGATAGAAACATAGGGAGAGATACTGCAGGAGATAGAAACATAGGGAGAGAGGGAGAGAGATACTGCAGGAGATAGAAACATAGGGAGAGATACTGCAGGAGACAGAAACATAGGGAGAGAGGGAGAGAGATACTGCAGGAGATAGAAACATAGGGAGAGATATACTGCAGGAGATAGAAACATAGGGAGAGATACTGCAGGAGACAGAAACATAGGGAGAGAGGGAGAGAGATACTGCAGGAGATAGAAACATAGGGAGAGATATACTGCAGGAGATAGAAACATAGGGAGAGATACTGCAGGAGACAGAAACATAGGGAGAGAGGGAGAGAGATACTGCAGGAGATAGAAACATAGGGAGAGAGATACTGCAGGAGATAGAAACATAGGGAGAGATATTGCAGGAGATAGAAACATAGGGAGAGAGGGAGAGATACTGCAGGGGACAGAGACATAGTGAGAGAGGGAGAGATACTGCAGGAGATAGAAACATAGGGAGAGAGATACTGCAGGAGATAGAAACATAGGGAGAGAGGGAGAGAGATACTGCAGGAGATAGAAACATAGGGAGAGATACTGCAGGAGATAGAAACATAGTGAGAGAGGGAGAGATACTGCAGGAGATAGCAACATAGTGAGAGAGGGAGAGATACTGCTGGAGATAGAAACATAGTGAGAGAGGGAGATAGAAACATAGTGAGAAGGATACTGCAGGAGATAGAAACATAGTGAGAGATGGAGAGATACTGCAGGAGATAGAAATATAGGGAGAGAGGGAGAGAGATACTGCAGGAGATAGAAACATAGGGAGAGGGGGAGATGTGGGAGGAGAGAGACTGTCCCTGTCCTAATACCCATTCTAGCGTACTACGTACTTAAATACTAATTTTGCCATTTTATCTCGTAGAATTCACTTTTCTTTTCCCACTCACATGTTCGACAGCAGCTGATATTCAGATAAATTGACTCACTACCAAACTGAACGAATGCTGGGAGTCAACGCAATCGTCATTAGATGCCGCATTCGGAGTAGTATTTTAGAAAAGTCACATACTATAACACTTTCTTTTTCCGTGTACTATTTAGTACACTAGTCTGGGTATGCGGAGGAGAAAAAGTGAAGTGACAGGAAAAGGATAAAAAGAGAGGCATGTAATTAACAAAAGAAACCAAGAAAGATAAACTAACAAGATATGAACCAAGGTAAGAAGGCAAGCAAAACGCTTTCCCCTCCTCTGCCTCTCTCTCTCTCGATATCTGTTTCTTTGTGTGTGTGTGTGTGTGTGTGTGTGTGTGTGTGTGTGTGTGTGTGTGTGTGTGTGTGTGTGTGTGTGTGTGTGTGTGTGTGTGTGTGTGTGTGTGTGTGTGTGTGTGTGTGTGTGTGTGTGTGTGTGTGTGTGTGTGCTGGAACTGCAGATAAGGCTGAAGGATTTCAGACTAACTTTCTCGCTCTAAGAGTTATACTGCAGAGACAGTGGGGATTTTGGCAGACCAGAAAGGGAGCAGAAAAAGAACTCAGACCACCCAGAATCTTCCAGAACCTTTTTCAACATTCTGGTTCTTTCGGCTTCTGCCTCCGTGGCTGTTTCATTTAGTGGTGCAACAGCGTTGGACAGATGTTACGTTCATTTCTGTCCCCTGCTGAAGGTTTTGTTGCTTCACACTATTCATCAGTTCCTAATTGAAAATGATTTTCTGACATTTCCGGCACCCCGGGAGAAAGTTTCTCCTCTCTGTTCTCTCTGTCCTCTCTGTTCTCTCTGTCCTCTCGGACCTCTCTGTTATCTCTGCCCTCTCTGTCCTCTCTGTTCTCTCTGTCCTCTCGGACCTCTCTGTTATCTCTGCCCTCTCTGTCCTCTCTGTTCTCTCTGTTCTCTCTGTTCTCTGTTCTCTCTGTTCTTTCTGCCCTCTCTTCCCTCTCTGTCCTCTCTGTTCTCTCTGTTCTCTGTTCTCTCTGTTCTTTCTGTCATCTCTGTCCTCTCTGTTCTCTTTGCCCTCTCTGTCCTCTCTTTTCTCTCTGCCCTCTCTGTCATCTCTGTTATCTCTGCCCTCTCTGTCCTCTCTGTTCTCTCTGTTCTCTCTGTCCTCTCTGTCCTCTGTCCTCTCTGTCCTCTGTCCTCTCTCTCTCTGTTCTCTCTGTCATCTCTGTTCTGGGTGGTTGTTAGTCTTGTTGTGTAGTAAAGTAAAGCTCAGATGGTACAGTGTGTACTTGAGAAAGGAGGGTTTTCTCCAGGGACACTGAGCCTTCACATCAGGGTATGCCAGACGGCCACTGTTTGCTAAGAGAGAGAGGGAGAATCTCTGTGTGTGTCAAATTCTTTTTGACACATTCCTTTAATGAAACAAAATGAAATGACATTTACTCTGTCTCTTTGTCACTTCAGTAGTCCTCCATCCATCAAGTACTACTCTCCACACATTGTGTGTGCATGCGTGGGTGTGCGTGGGTGTGTGTACGTGTGTACGTGTGTGCATGCGTGGGTGTGTGTGGGTGTGCGTGGGTGTGTGTGTTTGTACGTGTATGCATGCGTGGGTGTGTGTTGGTGTGCGTGGGTGTGTGTGTGTGCATGTGTGGGTGTGTGTGTGTACGTGTGTGCATGCGTGGGTGTGTGTGTGTACGTGTGTGCATGCGTGGGTGTGCGTGGGTGTGTGTGTGTGTACGTGTGTGCATGCGTGTGTGTGTGTGTGTGTGTGTGTGTGTGTGTGTGTGTGTGTGTGTGTGTGTGTGTGTGTGTGTGTGTACGTGTGTGCATGCGTGGGTGTGTGTGTACGTGTGTGCATGCGTGGGTGTGCGTGGGTGTGTGTGTGTGTACGTGTGTGCATGCGTGGGTGTGCGTGGGTGTGTGTGTGTGTACGTGTGTGCATGCGTGGGTGTGCGTGGGTGTGTGTGTGTGTACGTGTGTGCATGCGTGGGTGTGCGTAGGTGTGTGTGTGTGTACGTGACAGTGCACTGTAAGAGCCATGACTGACCGAGCAACACTCTGGATTGACTGGTTAAATGAAATCGTTTGTGGGTTTGAACACATTGAGGACATCCACATGATCATGTTATTGTGCCTTAATCAATGTCTCGGGGGACATGGCTGTGATTGGCCCACACACATGTTTTAATGATTGAAGTCAAGGCGGTGGGTGGACGGCGATGTGACTAACACGCTGTGCCAGAACAAGGAACGGTTAGACCACAGATGTCCAGGAAGACTTTGCTACAGGAGGTCTTCATAGTGACTTTGCTACAGTAGGTCTTCATAGTGACTTTGCTACAGGAGGTCTTCATAGTGACTTTGCTACAGTAGGTCTTCATAGTGACTTTGCTACAGTAGGTCTTCATAGTGACTTTGCTACAGTAGGTCTTCATAGTGACTTTGCTACAGGAGGTCTTCATAGTGACTTTGCTACAGTAGGTCTTCATAGTGACTTTGCTACAGGAGGTCTTCATAGTGACTTTGCTACAGGAGGTCTTCATAGTGACTTTGCTACAGTAGGTCTTCATAGTGACTTTGCTACAGGAGGTCTTCATAGTGACTTTGCTACAGGAGGTCTTCATAGTGACTTTGCTACAGTAGGTCTTCATAGTGACTTTGCTACAGTAGGTCTTCATAGTGACTTTGCTACAGTAGGTCTGCATAGTGACTTTGCTACAGGAGGTCTTCATAGTGACTTTGCTACAGGAGGTCTTCATAGTGACTTTGCTACAGTAGGTCTTCATAGTGACTTTGCTACAGTAGGTCTTCATAGTGACTTTGCTACAGTAGGTCTTCATAGTGACTTTGCTACAGTAGGTCTTCATAGTGACTTTGCTACAGGAGGTCTTCATAGTGACTTTGCTACAGGAGGTTTTCATAGTGACTTTGCTACAGGAGGTCTTCATAGTGACTTTGCTACAGGAGGTCTTCATAGTGACTTTGCTACAGGAGGTCTTCATAGTGATCCGTGGGACTGCAGTCTCTTCCCTCCACAGATATCAGCGGGGGGTTTTATAGGGTCCAATCACACCACAGATATCAGCTAGGTGTTTTATAGGGTCCAATCACACCACAGATATCAGCTGGGGGTTTTATAGGGTCCAATCACTCCACAGATATCAGCTGGGGGTTTTATAGGGTCCAATCACACCACAGATATCAGCTGGGGGTTTTATAGGGTCCAATCACACCACAGATATCAGCTGGGGGTTTTATAGGGTCCAATCACTCCACAGATATCAGCTGGGGGTTTTATAGGGTCCAATCACACCACAGATATCAGCTGGGGGTTTTATAGGGTCCAATCACACCACAGATATCAGCTGGGGGGTTTATAGGGTCCAATCACACCACAGAAGTGCCTGTAAAGCATCTTAAAGAAAGAGAGAGATAAAAGAAAGGAACGCTGATGTACAACTGCAGACAGGGTATTGTCTCTCTCTCTTTATAGGCCCTCCCTCCCTCCCTCCCTCCCTCCCTCCCTCCCTCCCTCTTACTTGCTCTTTTAAATGTTTCTGTATCCCCTTACGTACTATTCTTTATTTTCTCTGTATTTTTTAGTTAAAGGTATGCTCCCTCCCTCCCTCCCTCTCTCCATTTCCTCTATCCTAAACAACACCTTGCGTCAATAGATTGCCTTTCTCCAGTGAACACTACTTCCTAAATGTCAGAACTGCCTCACTGCCAAGAGAGAAAATGGAGTGAATGAAAAAAGAAAGAAATGTTTCCTCTCTCTTTCTTTTCTTTCTCTGCTCTGCTGGTGTTGTGTGAAGCAGAGAGAATATGCTTTTCTCTGCATAGTGACATTGAGGCGCAGTGTGTATTTGTGTGTGTGTGTGTTTAGAACAGTGTGTGTGTGTGTGTGTGTGTGTGTGTGTGTGTGTGTGTGTGTGTGTGTGTGTGTGTGTGTGTGTGTGTGTGTGTGTGTGTGTGTGTGTGTGTGTGTGTGTGTGTGTGTGCGTGTGTGTGTGTTTAGAACAGTGTGTGTGTGTGTGTGTGTGTGTGTGTGTGTGTGTGTGTGTGTGTGTGTGTGTGTGTGTGTGTGTGTGTGTGTGTGTGTGTGTGTGTGTGTGTGTGTGTGTGTGTGTGTGTGTGTGTGTGTGTGTGTGTGTGTGTGTGTGTGTGTGTGTGTGTGTGTGTGTGTGTGTGTGTGTGTGTGTGTTTAGAACAGTGTGTGTGTGTGTGTTTAGAACAGTGTGTGTGTGTGTGTTTAGAACAGTGTGTGTGTGTGTGTTTAGAACAGTGTGTGTGTGTGTGTTTAGAACAGTGTGTGTGTGTGTGTTTAGAACAGTGTGTGTGTGTGTGTTTAGAACAGTGTGTGTGTGTTTAGAACAGTGTGTGTGTGTGTGTGTTTAGAACAGTGTGTGTGTGTTTAGAACAGTGTGTGTGTGTTTAGAACAGTGTGTGTGTGTGTGTTTAGAACAGTGTGTGTGTGTGTGTTTAGAACAGTGTGTGTGTGTTTAGAACAGTGTGTGTGTGTGTGTTTAGAACAGTGTGTGTGTGTTTAGAACAGTGTGTGTGTGTTTAGAACAGTGTGTGTGTGTGTGTGTTTAGAACAGTGTGTGTGTGTTTAGAACAGTGTGTGTGTGTGTGTTTAGAACAGTGTGTGTGTGTTTAGAACAGTGTGTGTGTTTAGAACAGTGTGTGTGTGTTTAGAACAGTGTGTGTGTTTAGAACAGTGTGTGTCCTCCTGGAGAGTTGACCCTTTCTGTCTAAGAGACAGAGAGAGAAAGGAACAGACAGAGAAGTAACCTGCTCATCTGCAGCTGCTACATTCAGTTGTGGACTGATAAATGAATGATATGTACCCATTGATTCATGAAGAACATAACTGAGAAATGACCCATGAGCTTAGTTCAACTTTTGTACCCCATCAGAAAGCAAATATAACCATATTTTCCTCCAATGTTTGTAAACAAAGTAAATGAAACACTATATAGCCTCAAAACCTGTGATTAAACTATCATTGTGATGTCATGGATGGTCAGTTCCTCCATAGCTTTGTCCATGAATCTGAGAGTGGTTATATTTCTCCAGGCCCATCCCTCAGCTTTTTACCCAAATGGTGGCGGGGAATCTGCTTTGTTATTATTCAGAATGCAGATTTCCCCTCTAAATGTTATACTCTCAAATATAATAATGTTCCCTATTTCTGCTTGACTAACCAATTTTCCCTATTTCTGCTAGACTAACCAATTGTCTGTGGTTAGAAAACACCGTGCAGTGACAGCATAGACCTGTGTACTGTGTTACACAGCGTTCAGTATTCATCCAGAGCTGATGCATCAACATGGAGATGTACTATTGAAACCAGCGGAGAAGGAGAGATGAAGACGGGCTAAAGCTCTGTTTTACACTGTTCTCCACACAACAGAGCACCTGTGTCTCAGAGAGCAGGGGGAGGGAGAGATGGGGGAGAGAGAGAGAGATGAAGACGGGCTAAAGCTCTGTTTTACACTGTTCTCCACACAACAGAGTGTCTCAGAGAGAAGGGGGAGAGGGGGAGAGAGGAGGAGGGGGAGAGGAGGAGGGGGAGAGGAGGAGAGAGAGAGAGAGATGAAGACGGGCTAAAGCTCTGTTTTACACTGTTCTCCACACAACAGAGTGTCTCAGAGAGCAGGGGGAGGGAGAGAGAGGAGGAGGGGGAGAGGAGGAGAGAGAGGGGGAGAGAGATGGGGGAGGGAGAGCGAGAGAGAGAGAGGGGGAGAGAGAGGGAGAGAGATGAAGACGGGCTAAAGCTCTGTTTTACACTGTTCTCCACACAACAGAGCACCTGTGTCTCAGAGAGCAGGGGGAGGGAGAGATGGGGGAGAGAGAGAGAGATGAAGACGGGCTAAAGCTCTGTTTTACACTGTTCTCCACACAACAGAGTGTCTCAGAGAGCAGGGGGAGGGAGAGAGAGGAGGAGGGGGAGAGGAGGAGAGAGAGAGAGAGAGGGGGGAGAGGAGGAGGGGGAGAGGAGGAGAGAGAGAGAGAGAGGGAGAGCGAGACAGAGGGGGAGAGAGATGGGGGAGGGAGAGGGAGAGAGAGAGAGGGGGAGAGAGAGGGAGAGAGGGAGAGAGAGAGAGGGGAGTGAGATGGGGGAGGGGGAGAGAGAGAGAGAGTGGGGGAGAGAGAGGGGGGAGAGAGAGAGTGTCACGATCGTCACGGGAGAAGTGGACCAAAGCGCAGCGTTGTACGTGTTCATTCTATTTATTTATTTACTGAACACCGACAACAACAAAACAACATACGAACGTGACGTTCTGCAGGGCAAAATACCAACCAATGCAAACTTAAGAACCCACAAATGAAAGAGGGAAAAATGACTGCCTAAGTATGATTCCCAATCAGAGACAACGATAGACAGCTGCGTCTGATTGGGAACCACACTCGGGCCAAAAACAAAGAAATAGAAAACCTAGAAATAAAGAAACTAGAATGCCCACCCTAGTCACACCCTGGCCTAACCAAAATAGAGAATAAAACCTCTCTATGACCAGGGC
>NC_092087.1:83561013-83581013 GCF_045679555.1 Salvelinus alpinus | reverse complement strand
AACCCATACAGTAGATCAATAATACCACCAGTATCTCACTATAGTGACCAGGTCTTTAACCCATACAGTAGATCAATAACTTCAATAATACCACCAGTATCTCACTATAGTGACCAGGTCTTTAACCTATACAGTAGATCAATAATACCACCAGTATCTCACTATAGTGACCAGGCCTTTAACCCATACAGTAGATCAATAATACCACCAGTATCTCACTATAGTGACCAGGCCTTTAACCCATACAGTAGATCAATAATACCACCAGTATCTCACTATAGTGACCAGGTCTTTAACCCATACAGTAGATCAATAACTTCAATAATACCACCAGTATCTCACTATAGTGACCAGGTCTTTAACCTATACAGTAGATAAATAATACCACCAGTATCTCACTATAGTGACCAGACCTTTAACCCATACAGTAGATCAATAACTTCAATAATACCACCAGTATCTCACTATAGTGACCGGGCCTTTAACCCATACAGTAGATCAATAACTTCAATAATACCACCAGTATCTCACTATAGTGACCAGGCCTTTAACCCATACAGTAGATCAATAACTTCAATAATACCACCAGTATCTCACTATAGTGACCAGGCCTTTAACCCATACAGTAGATCAATAACTTCAATAATACCACCAGTATCTCACTATAGTGACCAGGTCTTTAACCCATACAGTAGATCAATAATACCACCAGTATCTCACTATAGTGACCAGGTCTTTAACCCATACAGTAGATCAATAATACCACCAGTATCTCACTATAGTGACCAGGTCTCTAACCCATACAGTAGATCAATAATACCACCAGTATCTCACTATAGTGACCAGGTCTTTAACCCATACAGTAGATCAATAATACCACCAGTATCTCACTATAGTGACCAGGTCTCTAACCCATACAGTAGATCAATAATACCACTAGTATCTCACTATAGTGACCAGGTCTTTAACCCATACAGTAGATCAATAATACCACCAGTATCTCACTATAGTGACCAGGTCTCTAACCCATACAGTAGATCAATAATACCACTAGTATCTCACTATAGTGACCAGGTCTTTAACCCATACAGTAGATCAATAATACCACCAGTATCTCACTATAGTGACCAGGCCTTTAACCCATACAGTAGATCAATAATACCACCAGTATCTCACTATAGTGACCAGGCCTTTAACCCATACAGTAGATCAATAACTTCAATAATACCACCAGTATCTCACTATAGTGACCAGGTCTTTAACCCATACAGTAGATCAATAATACCACCAGTATCTCACTATAGTGACCAGACCTTTAACCCATACAGTAGATCAATAATACCACCAGTATCTCACTATAGTGACCAGGCCTTTAACCCATACAGTAGATCAATAACTTCAATAATACCACCAGTATCTCACTATAGTGACCAGGCCTTTAACCCATACAGCAGATCAATAACATCAATAATACCACCAGTATCTCACTATAGTGACCAGGCCTTTAACCCATACAGTAGATCAATAATACCACCAGTATCTCACTATAGTGACCAGGTCTCTAACCCATACAGTAGATCAATAATACCACTAGTATCTCACTATAGTGACCAGGTCTTTAACCCATACAGTAGATCAATAATACCACCAGTATCTCACTATAGTGACCAGGTCTCTAACCCATACAGTAGATCAATAATACCACCAGTATCTCACTATAGTGACCAGGTCTTTAACCCATACAGTAGATCAATAATACCACCAGTATCTCACTATAGTGACCAGGCCTTTAACCCATACAGTAGATCAATAATACCACCAGTATCTCACTATAGTGACCAGGCCTTTAACCCATACAGTAGATCAATAACTTCAATAATACCACCAGTATCTCACTATAGTGACCAGGTCTTTAACCCATACAGTAGATCAATAATACCACCAGTATCTCACTATAGTGACCAGACCTTTAACCCATACAGTAGATCAATAATACCACCAGTATCTCACTATAGTGACCAGGCCTTTAACCCATACAGTAGATCAATAACTTCAATAATACCACCAGTATCTCACTATAGTGACCAGGCCTTTAACCCATACAGCAGATCAATAACATCAATAATACCACCAGTATCTCACTATAGTGACCAGGCCTTTAACCCATACAGTAGATCAATAACTTCAATAATACCACCAGTATCTCACTATAGTGACCAGAACTTTAACCCATACAGTAGATCAATAATACCACCAGTATCTCACTATAGTGACCAGGCCTTTAACCCATACAGTAGATCAATAATACCACCAGTATCTCACTATAGTGACCAGGCCTTTAACCCATACAGTAGATCAATAATACCACCAGTATCTCACTATAGTGACCAGGTCTTTAACCCATACAGTAGATCAATAATACCACCAGTATCTCACTATAGTGACCAGGTCTTTAACCCATACAGTAGATCAATAATACCACCAGTATCTCACTATAGTGACCAGGCCTTTAACCCATACAGTAGATCAATAATACCACCAGTATCTCACTATAGTGACCAGGCCTTTAACCCATACAGTAGATCAATAATACCACCAGTATCTCACTATAGTGACCAGGCCTTTAACCCATACAGTAGATCAATAACTTCAATAATACCACCAGTATCTCACTATAGTGACCAGGTCTTTAACCCATACAGTAGATCAATAACTTCAATAATACCACCAGTATCTCACTATAGTGACCAGGTCTTTAACCCATACAGTAGATCAATAATACCACCAGTATCTCACTATAGTGACCAGGCCTTTAACCCATACAGTAGATCAATAATACCACCAGTATCTCACTATAGTGACCAGGCCTTTAACCCATACAGTAGATCAATAATACCACCAGTATCTCACTATAGTGACCAGGTCTTTAACCCATACAGTAGATCAATAATACCACCAGTATCTCACTATAGTGACCAGGCCTTTAACCCATACAGTAGATCAATAATACCACCAGTATCTCACTATAGTGACCAGGCCTTTAACCCATACAGTAGATCAATAATACCACCAGTATCTCACTATAGGGACCAGGCCTTTAACCCATACAGTAGATCAATAATACCACCAGTATCTCACTATAGTGACCAGGCCTTTAACCCATACAGTAGATCAATAATACCACCAGTATCTCACTATAGTGACCAGGCCTTTAACCCATACAGTAGATCAATAATACCACCAGTATCTCACTATAGTGACCAGGCCTTTAACCCATACAGTAGATCAATAATACCACCAGTATCTCACTATAGTGACCAGGCCTTTAACCCATACAGTAGATCAATAATACCACCAGTATCTCACTATAGTGACCAGGCCTTTAACCCATACAGTAGATCAATAATACCACCAGTATCTCACTATAGTGACCAGGCCTTTAACCCATACAGTAGATCAATAATACCACCAGTATCTCACTATAGTGACCAGGCCTTTAACCCATACAGTAGATCAATAATACCACCAGTATCTCACTATAGTGACCAGGTCTTTAACCCATACAGTAGATCAATAATACCACCAGTATCTCACTATAGTGACCAGGTCTTTAACCCATACAGTAGATCAATAATACCACCAGTATCTCACTATAGTGACCAGGTCTTTAACCCATACAGTAGATCAATAATACCACCAGTATCTCACTATAGTGACCTGGCCTTTAACCCATACAGTAGATCAATAATACCACCAGTATCTCACTATAGTGACCAGGTCTTTAACCTATACAGTAGATCAATAATACCACCAGTATCTCACTATAGTGACCAGGCCTTTAACCCATACAGTAGATCAATAATACCACCAGTATCTCACTATAGTGACCAGGCCTTTAACCCATACAGTAGATCAATAATACCACCAGTATCTCACTATAGTGACCAGGTCTTTAACCCATACAGTAGATCAATAACTTCAATAATACCACCAGTATCTCACTATAGTGACCAGGTCTTTAACCTATACAGTAGATCAATAATACCACCAGTATCTCACTATAGTGACCAGGCCTTTAACCCATACAGTAGATCAATAATACCACCAGTATCTCACTATAGTGACCAGGCCTTTAACCCATACAGTAGATCAATAATACCACCAGTATCTCACTATAGTGACCAGGTCTTTAACCCATACAGTAGATCAATAACTTCAATAATACCACCAGTATCTCACTATAGTGACCAGGTCTTTAACCTATACAGTAGATCAATAATACCACCAGTATCTCACTATAGTGACCAGGCCTTTAACCCATACAGTAGATCAATAATACCACCAGTATCTCACTATAGTGACCAGGCCTTTAACCCATACAGTAGATCAATAATACCACCAGTATCTCACTATAGTGACCAGGTCTTTAACCCATACAGTAGATCAATAACTTCAATAATACCACCAGTATCTCACTATAGTGACCAGGTCTTTAACCTATACAGTAGATAAATAATACCACCAGTATCTCACTATAGTGACCAGACCTTTAACCCATACAGTAGATCAATAACTTCAATAATACCACCAGTATCTCACTATAGTGACCGGGCCTTTAACCCATACAGTAGATCAATAACTTCAATAATACCACCAGTATCTCACTATAGTGACAAGGTCTTTAACCCATACAGTAGATCAATAACTTCAATAATACCACCAGTATCTCACTATAGTGACCAGGTCTTTAACCTATACAGTAGATCAATAATACCACCAGTATCTCACTATAGTGACCAGGCCTTTAACCCATACAGTAGATCAATAATACCACCAGTATCTCACTATAGTGACCAGGCCTTTAACCCATACAGTAGATCAATAATACCACCAGTATCTCACTATAGTGACCAGGTCTCTAACCCATACAGTAGATCAATAATACCACCAGTATCTCACTATAGTGACCAGGTCTCTAACCCATACAGTAGATCAATAATACCACCAGTATCTCACTATAGTGACCAGGTCTTTAACCCATACAGTAGATCAATAATACCACCAGTATCTCACTATAGTGACCAGGCCTTTAACCCATACAGTAGATCAATAATACCACCAGTATCTCACTATAGTGACCAGGCCTTTAACCCATACAGTAGATCAATAACTTCAATAATACCACCAGTATCTCACTATAGTGACCGGGCCTTTAACCCATACAGTAGATCAATAACTTCAATAATACCACCAGTATCTCACTATAGTGACCAGGTCTTTAACCCATACAGTAGATCAATAATACCACCAGTATCTCACTATAGTGACCAGACCTTTAACCCATACAGTAGATCAATAATACCACCAGTATCTCACTATAGTGACCAGGCCTTTAACCCATACAGTAGATCAATAACTTCAATAATACCACCAGTATCTCACTATAGTGACCAGGCCTTTAACCCATACAGCAGATCAATAACATCAATAATACCACCAGTATCTCACTATAGTGACCAGGCCTTTAACCCATACAGTAGATCAATAACTTCAATAATACCACCAGTATCTCACTATAGTGACCAGAACTTTAACCCATACAGTAGATCAATAATACCACCAGTATCTCACTATAGTGACCAGGCCTTTAACCCATACAGTAGATCAATAACTTCAATAATACCACCAGTATCTCACTATAGTGACCAGGCCTTTAACCGATACAGTAGATCAATAATACCACCAGTATCTCACTATAATGACCAGGCCTTTAACCCATACAGTAGATCAATAATACCACCAGTATCTCACTATAGTGACCAGGTCTTTAACCCATACAGTAGATCAATAACTTCAATAATACCACCAGTATCTCACTATAGTGACCAGGCCTTTAACCCATACAGTAGATAAATAATACCACCAGTATCTCACTATAGTGACCAGGCCTTTAACCCATACAGTAGATCAATAATACCACCAGTATCTCACTATAGTGACCAGGCCTTTAACCCATACAGTAGATCAATAATACCACCAGTATCTCACTATAGTGACCAGGCCTTTAACCCATACAGTAGATCAATAATACCACCAGTATCTCACTATAGTGACCAGGCCTTTAACCCATACAGTAGATCAATAATACCACCGGTATCTCACTATAGTGACCAGGTCTTTAACCCATACAGTAGATCAATAATACCACCGGTATCTCACTATAGTGACCAGGCCTTTAACCCATACAGTAGATCAATAATACCACCAGTATCTCACTATAGTGACCGGGCCTTTAACCCATACAGTAAATCAATAATACCACCAGTATCTCTATATAGTGACCAGGCCTTTAACCCATACAGTAGATCAATAATACCACCAGTATCTCACTATAGTGACCAGGCCTTTAACCCATACAGTAGATCAATAATACCACCAGTATCTCACTATAGTGACCAGGTCTTTAACCCATACAGTAGATCAATAACTTCAATAATACCACCAGTATCTCACTATAGTGACCAGGTCTTTAACCTATACAGTAGATCAATAATACCACCAGTATCTCACTATAGTGACCAGACCTTTAACCCATACAGTAGATCAATAACTTCAATAATACCACCAGTATCTCACTATAGTGACCGGGCCTTTAACCCATACAGTAGATCAATAATACCACCAGTATCTCACTATAGTGACCAGACCTTTAACCCATACAGTAGATCAATAACTTCAATAATACCACCAGTATCTCACTATAGTGACCAGGTCTTTAACCCATACAGTAGATCAATAACTTAAATAATACCACCAGTATCTCACTATAGTGACCAGGTCTTTAACCTATACAGTAGATCAATAATACCACCAGTATCTCACTATAGTGACCAGGCCTTTAACCCATACAGTAGATCAATAATACCACCAGTATCTCACTATAGTGACCAGGCCTTTAACCCATACAGTAGATCAATAATACCACCAGTATCTCACTATAGTGACCAGGCCTTTAACCCATACAGTAGAGCAATAATACCACCAGTATCTCACTATAGTGACCAGGTCTTTAACCCATACAGTAGATCAATAATACCACCAGTATCTCACTATAGTGACCAGGTCTTTAACCCATACAGTAGATCAATAACTTCAATAATACCACCAGTATCTCACTATAGTGACCAGGCCTTTAACCCATACAGTAGATCAATAATACCACCAG
This sequence comes from Salvelinus alpinus, assembly GCF_045679555.1. NCBI lineage: Eukaryota > Metazoa > Chordata > Actinopteri > Salmoniformes > Salmonidae > Salvelinus > Salvelinus alpinus. The sequence goes on along the minus strand of NC_092087.1, from coordinate 83,573,788 downwards.
TATCTCACTATAGTGACCAGGCCTTTAACCCATACAGTAGATCAATAATACCACCAGTATCTCACTATAGTGACCAGGCCTTTAACCCATACATTAGATCAATAACTTCAATAATACCACCAGTATCTCACTATAGTGACCTGGCCTTTAACCCATACAGTAGATCAATAACTTCAATAATACCACCAGTATCTCACTATAGTGACCAGGTCTTTAACCTATACAGTAGATCAATAATACCACCAGTATCTCACTATAGTGACCAGGTCTTTAACCCATACAGTAGATCAATAATACCACCAGTATCTCACTATAGTGACCAGGTCTTTAACCCATACAGTAGATCAATAATACCACCAGTATCTCACTATAGTGACCAGGTCTCTAACCCATACAGTAGATCAATAATACCACCAGTATCTCACTATAGTGACCAGGTCTTTAACCCATACAGTAGATCAATAATACCACCAGTATCTCACTATAGTGACCAGGTCTCTAACCCATACAGTAGATCAATAATACCACCAGTATCTCACTATAGTGACCAGGTCTTTAACCCATACAGTAGATCAATAATACCACCAGTATCTCACTATAGTGACCAGGCCTTTAACCCATACAGTAGATCAATAATACCACCAGTATCTCACTATAGTGACCAGGCCTTTAACCCATACAGTAGATCAATAACTTCAATAATACCACCAGTATCTCACTATAGTGACCGGGCCTTTAACCCATACAGTAGATCAATAACTTCAATAATACCACCAGTATCTCACTATAGTGACCAGGTCTTTAACCCATACAGTAGATCAATAATACCACCAGTATCTCACTATAGTGACCAGACCTTTAACCCATACAGTAGATCAATAATACCACCAGTATCTCACTATAGTGACCAGGCCTTTAACCCATACAGTAGATCAATAACTTCAATAATACCACCAGTATCTCACTATAGTGACCAGGCCTTTAACCCATACAGCAGATCAATAACATCAATAATACCACCAGTATCTCACTATAGTGACCAGGCCTTTAACCCATACAGTAGATCAATAACTTCAATAATACCACCAGTATCTCACTATAGTGACCAGAACTTTAACCCATACAGTAGATCAATAATACCACCAGTATCTCACTATAGTGACCAGGCCTTTAACCCATACAGTAGATCAATAACTTCAATAATACCACCAGTATCTCACTATAGTGACCAGGCCTTTAACCGATACAGTAGATCAATAATACCACCAGTATCTCACTATAATGACCAGGCCTTTAACCCATACAGTAGATCAATAATACCACCAGTATCTCACTATAGTGACCAGGTCTTTAACCCATACAGTAGATCAATAACTTCAATAATACCACCAGTATCTCACTATAGTGACCAGGCCTTTAACCCATACAGTAGATAAATAATACCACCAGTATCTCACTATAGTGACCAGGCCTTTAACCCATACAGTAGATCAATAATACCACCAGTATCTCACTATAGTGACCAGGCCTTTAACCCATACAGTAGATCAATAATACCACCAGTATCTCACTATAGTGACCAGGCCTTTAACCCATACAGTAGATCAATAATACCACCAGTATCTCACTATAGTGACCAGGCCTTTAACCCATACAGTAGATCAATAATACCACCGGTATCTCACTATAGTGACCAGGTCTTTAACCCATACAGTAGATCAATAATACCACCGGTATCTCACTATAGTGACCAGGCCTTTAACCCATACAGTAGATCAATAATACCACCAGTATCTCACTATAGTGACCGGGCCTTTAACCCATACAGTAAATCAATAATACCACCAGTATCTCTATATAGTGACCAGGCCTTTAACCCATACAGTAGATCAATAATACCACCAGTATCTCACTATAGTGACCAGGCCTTTAACCCATACAGTAGATCAATAATACCACCAGTATCTCACTATAGTGACCAGGTCTTTAACCCATACAGTAGATCAATAACTTCAATAATACCACCAGTATCTCACTATAGTGACCAGACCTTTAACCCATACAGTAGATCAATAACTTCAATAATACCACCAGTATCTCACTATAGTGACCAGGCCTTTAACCCATACAGTAGATCAATAACTTCAATAATACCACCAGTATCTCACTATAGTGACCAGACCTTTAACCCATACAGTAGATCAATAACTTCAATAATACCACCAGTATCTCACTATAGTGACCAGGCCTTTAACCCATACAGTAGATCAATAACTTCAATAATACCACCAGTATCTCACTATAGTGACCAGGTCTTTAACCCATACAGTAGATCAATAATACCACCAGTATCTCACTATAGTGACCAGGTCTCTAACCCATACAGTAGATCAATAATACCACCAGTATCTCACTATAGTGACCAGGTCTTTAACCCATACAGTAGATCAATAATACCACCAGTATCTCACTATAGTGACCAGGCCTTTAACCCATACAGTAGATCAATAATACCACCAGTATCTCACTATAGTGACCAGGCCTTTAACCCATACAGTAGATCAATAACTTCAATAATACCACCAGTATCTCACTATAGTGACCGGGCCTTTAACCCATACAGTAGATCAATAACTTCAATAATACCACCAGTATCTCACTATAGTGACCAGGTCTTTAACCCATACAGTAGATCAATAATACCACCAGTATCTCACTATAGTGACCAGACCTTTAACCCATACAGTAGATCAATAATACCACCAGTATCTCACTATAGTGACCAGGCCTTTAACCCATACAGTAGATCAATAACTTCAATAATACCACCAGTATCTCACTATAGTGACCAGGCCTTTAACCCATACAGCAGATCAATAACATCAATAATACCACCAGTATCTCACTATAGTGACCAGGCCTTTAACCCATACAGTAGATCAATAACTTCAATAATACCACCAGTATCTCACTATAGTGACCAGAACTTTAACCCATACAGTAGATCAATAATACCACCAGTATCTCACTATAGTGACCAGGCCTTTAACCCATACAGTAGATCAATAACTTCAATAATACCACCAGTATCTCACTATAGTGACCAGGCCTTTAACCGATACAGTAGATCAATAATACCACCAGTATCTCACTATAATGACCAGGCCTTTAACCCATACAGTAGATCAATAATACCACCAGTATCTCACTATAGTGACCAGGTCTTTAACCCATACAGTAGATCAATAACTTCAATAATACCACCAGTATCTCACTATAGTGACCAGGCCTTTAACCCATACAGTAGATAAATAATACCACCAGTATCTCACTATAGTGACCAGGCCTTTAACCCATACAGTAGATCAATAATACCACCAGTATCTCACTATAGTGACCAGGCCTTTAACCCATACAGTAGATCAATAATACCACCAGTATCTCACTATAGTGACCAGGCCTTTAACCCATACAGTAGATCAATAATACCACCAGTATCTCACTATAGTGACCAGGCCTTTAACCCATACAGTAGATCAATAATACCACCGGTATCTCACTATAGTGACCAGGTCTTTAACCCATACAGTAGATCAATAATACCACCGGTATCTCACTATAGTGACCAGGCCTTTAACCCATACAGTAGATCAATAATACCACCAGTATCTCACTATAGTGACCGGGCCTTTAACCCATACAGTAAATCAATAATACCACCAGTATCTCTATATAGTGACCAGGCCTTTAACCCATACAGTAGATCAATAATACCACCAGTATCTCACTATAGTGACCAGGCCTTTAACCCATACAGTAGATCAATAATACCACCAGTATCTCACTATAGTGACCAGGTCTTTAACCCATACAGTAGATCAATAACTTCAATAATACCACCAGTATCTCACTATAGTGACCAGGTCTTTAACCTATACAGTAGATCAATAATACCACCAGTATCTCACTATAGTGACCAGACCTTTAACCCATACAGTAGATCAATAACTTCAATAATACCACCAGTATCTCACTATAGTGACCGGGCCTTTAACCCATACAGTAGATCAATAATACCACCAGTATCTCACTATAGTGACCAGACCTTTAACCCATACAGTAGATCAATAACTTCAATAATACCACCAGTATCTCACTATAGTGACCAGGTCTTTAACCCATACAGTAGATCAATAACTTAAATAATACCACCAGTATCTCACTATAGTGACCAGGTCTTTAACCTATACAGTAGATCAATAATACCACCAGTATCTCACTATAGTGACCAGGCCTTTAACCCATACAGTAGATCAATAATACCACCAGTATCTCACTATAGTGACCAGGCCTTTAACCCATACAGTAGATCAATAATACCACCAGTATCTCACTATAGTGACCAGGCCTTTAACCCATACAGTAGAGCAATAATACCACCAGTATCTCACTATAGTGACCAGGTCTTTAACCCATACAGTAGATCAATAATACCACCAGTATCTCACTATAGTGACCAGGTCTTTAACCCATACAGTAGATCAATAACTTCAATAATACCACCAGTATCTCACTATAGTGACCAGGCCTTTAACCCATACAGTAGATCAATAATACCACCAGTATCTCACTATAGTGACCAGGCCTTTAACCCATACAGTAGATCAATAATACCACCAGTATCTCACTATAGTGACCAGGCCTTTAACCCATACATTAGATCAATAACTTCAATAATACCACCAGTATCTCACTATAGTGACCTGGCCTTTAACCCATACAGTAGATCAATAACTTCAATAATACCACCAGTATCTCACTATAGTGACCAGGCCTTTAACCTATACAGTAGATCAATAATACCACCAGTATCTCACTATAGTGACCAGGTCTTTAACCCATACAGTAGATCAATAATACCACCAGTATCTCACTATAGTGACCAGGTCTTTAACCCATACAGTAGATCAATAATACCACCAGTATCTCACTATAGTGACCAGGTCTCTAACCCATACAGTAGATCAATAATACCACCAGTATCTCACTATAGTGACCAGGTCTTTAACCCATACAGTAGATCAATAATACCACCAGTATCTCACTATAGTGACCAGGTCTCTAATCCATACAGTAGATCAATAATACCACCAGTATCTCACTATAGTGACCAGGTCTTTAACCCATACAGTAGATCAATAATACCACCAGTATCTCACTATAGTGACCAGGCCTTTAACCCATACAGTAGATCAATAATACCACCAGTATCTCACTATAGTGACCAGGCCTTTAACCCATACAGTAGATCAATAACTTCAATAATACCACCAGTATCTCACTATAGTGACCGGGCCTTTAACCCATACAGTAGATCAATAACTTCAATAATACCACCAGTATCTCACTATAATGACCAGGTCTTTAACCCATACAGTAGATCAATAATACCACCAGTATCTCACTATAGTGACCAGACCTTTAACCCATACAGTAGATCAATAATACCACCAGTATCTCACTATAGTGACCAGGCCTTTAACCCATACAGTAGATCAATAACTTCAATAATACCACCAGTATCTCACTATAGTGACCAGGCCTTTAACCCATACAGCAGATCAATAACATCAATAATACCACCAGTATCTCACTATAGTGACCAGGCCTTTAACCCATACAGTAGATCAATAACTTCAATAATACCACCAGTATCTCACTATAGTGACCAGAACTTTAACCCATACAGTAGATCAATAATACCACCAGTATCTCACTATAGTGACCAGGCCTTTAACCCATACAGTAGATCAATAACTTCAATAATACCACCAGTATCTCACTATAGTGACCAGGCCTTTAACCGATACAGTAGATCAATAATACCACCAGTATCTCACTATAATGACCAGGCCTTTAACCGATACAGTAGATCAATAATACCACCAGTATCTCACTATAATGACCAGGCCTTTAACCCATACAGTAGATCAATAATACCACCAGTATCTCACTATAGTGACCAGGTCTTTAACCCATACAGTAGATCAATAACTTCAATAATACCACCAGTATCTCACTATAGTGACCAGAACTTTAACCCATACAGTAGATCAATAATACCACCAGTATCTCACTATAGTGACCAGGTCTTTAACCCATACAGTAGATCAATAACTTCAATAATACCACCAGTATCTCACTATAGTGACCAGGCCTTTAACCCATACAGTAGATCAATAATACCACCAGTATCTCACTATAGTGACCAGGCCTTTAACCCATACAGTAGATCAATAACTTCAATAATACCACCAGTATCTCACTATAGTGACCAGGCCTTTAACCGATACAGTAGATCAATAATACCACCAGTATCTCACTATAATGACCAGGCCTTTAACCCATACAGTAGATCAATAATACCACCAGTATCTCACTATAGTGACCAGGTCTTTAACCCATACAGTAGATCAATAACTTCAATAATACCACCAGTATCTCACTATAGTGACCAGGCCTTTAACCCATACAGTAGATCAATAATACCACCAGTATCTCACTATAGTGACCAGGTCTTTAACCCATACAGTAGATCAATAACTTCAATAATACCACCAGTATCTCACTATAGTGACCAGGCCTTTAACCCATACAGTAGATCAATAACTTCAATAATACCACCAGTATCTCACTATAGTGACCAGGTCTTTAACCTATACAGTAGATCAATAATACCACCAGTATCTCACTATAGTGACCAGACCTTTAACCCATACAGTAGATCAATAATACCACCAGTATCTCACTATAGTGACCAGACCTTTAACCCATACAGTAGATCAATAACTTCAATAATACCACCAGTATCTCACTATAGTGACCAGACCTTTAACCCATACAGTAGATCAATAACTTCAATAATACCACCAGTATCTCACTATAGTGACCAGGTCTTTAACCCATACAGTAGATCAATAACTTCAATAATACCACCAGTATCTCACTATAGTGACCGGGCCTTTAACCCATACAGTAGATCAATAACTTCAGTAATACCACCAGTATCTCACTATAGTGACCAGGTCTTTAACCTATACAGTAGATCAATAATACCACCAGTATCTCACTATAGTGACCAGGCCTTTAACCCATACAGTAGATCAATAATACCACCAGTATCTCACTATAGTGACCAGGCCGTTAACCCATACAGTAGATCAATAATACCACCAGTATCTCACTATAATGACCAGGCCTTTAACCCATACAGTAGATCAATAATACCACCAGTATCTCACTATAGTGACCAGGTCTTTAACCCATACAGTAGATCAATAACTTCAATAATACCACCAGTATCTCACTATAGTGACCAGGTCTTTAACCTATACAGTAGATCAATAACTTCAATAATACCACCAGTATCTCACTATAGTGACCAGGCCTTTAACCTATACAGTAGATCAATAATACCACCAGTATCTCACTATAGTGACCGGGTCTTTAACCTATACAGTAGATCAATAACTTCAATAATACCACCAGTATCTCACTATAGTGACCAGGCATTTAACCTATACAGTAGATCAATAATACCACCAGTATCTCACTATAGTGACCAGGCCTTTAACCCATACAGTAGATCAATAATACCACCAGTATCTCACTATAGTGACCAGGCCTTTAACCCATACAGTAGATCAATAATACCACCAGTATCTCACTATAGTGACCAGACCTTTAACCCATACAGTAGATCAATAATACCACCAGTATCTCACTATAGTGACCAGGTCTTTAACCCATACAGTAGATCAACAATACCACCAGTATCTCACTATAGTGACCAGGTCTCTAATCCATACAGTAGATCAATAATACCACCAGTATCTCACTATAGTGACCAGGTCTTTAACCCATACAGTAGATCAATAATACCACCAGTATCTCACTATAGTGACCAGGCCTTTAACCCATACAGTAGATCAATAATACCACCAGTATCTCACTATAGTGACCAGGCCTTTAACCCATACAGTAGATCAATAACTTCAATAATACCACCAGTATCTCACTATAGTGACCGGGCCTTTAACCCATACAGTAGATCAATAACTTCAATAATACCACCAGTATCTCACTATAGTGACCAGACCTTTAACCCATACAGTAGATCAATAATACCACCAGTATCTCACTATAGTGACCAGGCCTTTAACCCATACAGTAGATCAATAACTTCAATAATACCACCAGTATCTCACTATAGTGACCAGGCCTTTAACCCATACAGCAGATCAATAACATCAATAATACCACCAGTATCTCACTATAGTGACCAGGCCTTTAACCCATACAGTAGATCAATAACTTCAATAATACCACCAGTATCTCACTATAGTGACCAGAACTTTAACCCATACAGTAGATCAATAATACCACCAGTATCTCACTATAGTGACCAGGCCTTTAACCCATACAGTAGATCAATAACTTCAATAATACCACCAGTATCTCACTATAGTGACCAGGCCTTTAACCGATACAGTAGATCAATAATACCACCAGTATCTCACTATAATGACCAGGCCTTTAACCGATACAGTAGATCAATAATACCACCAGTATCTCACTATAATGACCAGGCCTTTAACCCATACAGTAGATCAATAATACCACCAGTATCTCACTATAGTGACCAGGTCTTTAACCCATACAGTAGATCAATAACTTCAATAATACCACCAGTATCTCACTATAGTGACCAGAACTTTAACCCATACAGTAGATCAATAATACCACCAGTATCTCACTATAGTGACCAGGTCTTTAACCCATACAGTAGATCAATAACTTCAATAATACCACCAGTATCTCACTATAGTGACCAGGCCTTTAACCCATACAGTAGATCAATAATACCACCAGTATCTCACTATAGTGACCAGGCCTTTAACCCATACAGTAGATCAATAACTTCAATAATACCACCAGTATCTCACTATAGTGACCAGGCCTTTAACCGATACAGTAGATCAATAATACCACCAGTATCTCACTATAATGACCAGGCCTTTAACCCATACAGTAGATCAATAATACCACCAGTATCTCACTATAGTGACCAGGTCTTTAACCCATACAGTAGATCAATAACTTCAATAATACCACCAGTATCTCACTATAGTGACCAGGCCTTTAACCCATACAGTAGATCAATAATACCACCAGTATCTCACTATAGTGACCAGGTCTTTAACCCATACAGTAGATCAATAACTTCAATAATACCACCAGTATCTCACTATAGTGACCAGGCCTTTAACCCATACAGTAGATCAATAACTTCAATAATACCACCAGTATCTCACTATAGTGACCAGGTCTTTAACCTATACAGTAGATCAATAATACCACCAGTATCTCACTATAGTGACCAGACCTTTAACCCATACAGTAGATCAATAATACCACCAGTATCTCACTATAGTGACCAGACCTTTAACCCATACAGTAGATCAATAACTTCAATAATACCACCAGTATCTCACTATAGTGACCAGACCTTTAACCCATACAGTAGATCAATAACTTCAATAATACCACCAGTATCTCACTATAGTGACCAGGTCTTTAACCCATACAGTAGATCAATAACTTCAATAATACCACCAGTATCTCACTATAGTGACCGGGCCTTTAACCCATACAGTAGATCAATAACTTCAGTAATACCACCAGTATCTCACTATAGTGACCAGGTCTTTAACCTATACAGTAGATCAATAATACCACCAGTATCTCACTATAGTGACCAGGCCTTTAACCCATACAGTAGATCAATAATACCACCAGTATCTCACTATAGTGACCAGGCCGTTAACCCATACAGTAGATCAATAATACCACCAGTATCTCACTATAATGACCAGGCCTTTAACCCATACAGTAGATCAATAATACCACCAGTATCTCACTATAGTGACCAGGTCTTTAACCCATACAGTAGATCAATAACTTCAATAATACCACCAGTATCTCACTATAGTGACCAGGTCTTTAACCTATACAGTAGATCAATAACTTCAATAATACCACCAGTATCTCACTATAGTGACCAGGCCTTTAACCTATACAGTAGATCAATAATACCACCAGTATCTCACTATAGTGACCGGGTCTTTAACCTATACAGTAGATCAATAACTTCAATAATACCACCAGTATCTCACTATAGTGACCAGGCCTTTAACCTATACAGTAGATCAATAATACCACCAGTATCTCACTATAGTGACCAGGCCTTTAACCCATACAGTAGATCAATAATACCACCAGTATCTCACTATAGTGACCAGGCCTTTAACCCATACAGTAGATCAATAATACCACCAGTATCTCACTATAGTGACCAGACCTTTAACCCATACAGTAGATCAATAACTTCAATAATACCACCAGTGTCTCACTATAGTGACCAGGTCTTTAACCAATACAGTAGATCAATAATACCACCAGTATTTCACTATAGTGACCAGGTCTTTAACCCATACAGTAGATCAATAATACCACCAGTATCTCACTATAGTGACCGGGCATTTAACCCATACAGTAGATCAATAACTTCAATAATACCACCAGTATCTCACTATAGTGACCAGGTCTAATAACCCATACAGTAGATCAATAACTTCAATAATACCACCAGTATCTCACTATAGTGACCAGACCTTTAACCGATACAGTAGATCAATAATACCACCAGTATCTCACTATAGTGACCAGGTCTTTAACCCATACAGTAGATCAATAATACCACCAGTGTCTCACTATAGTGACCAGGTCTTTAACCCATACAGTAGATCAATAACTTCAATAATACCACCAGTATCTCACTATAGTGACCGGGCCTTTAACCCATACAGTAGATCAATAACTTCAATAATACCACCAGTATCTCACTATAGTGACCAGGTCTTTAACCCATACAGTAGATCAATAACTTCAATAATACCACCAGTGTCTCACTATAGTGACCAGGCCTTTAACCCATACAGTAGATCAATATTACCACCAGTATCTCACTATAGTGACTGGGCATTTAACCCATACAGTAGATCAATAATACCACCAGTATCTCACTATAGTGACCAGGTCTTTAACCCATACAGTAGATCAATAACTTCAATAATACCACCAGTATCTCACTATAGTGACCAGGTCTTTAACCCATACAGTAGATCAATAACTTCAATAATACCACCAGTATCTCACTATAGTGACCAGGTCTTTAACCTATACAGTAGATCAATAATACCACCAGTATCTCACTATAGTGACCAGGCCTTTAACCCATACAGTAGATCAATAATACCACCAGTATCTCACTATAGTGACCAGGCCTTTAACCCATACAGTAGATCAATAATACCACCAGTATCTCACTATAGTGACCAGGCCTTTAACCCATACAGTAGATCAATAATACCACCAGTATCTCACTATAGTGACCAGGTCTTTAACCCATACAGTAGATCAATAATACCACCAGTATCTCACTATAGTGACCGGGCCTTTAACCCATACATTAGATCAATAATACCACCAGTATCTCACTATAGTGACCAGGTCTCTAACCCATACAGTAGATCAATAATACCACCAGTATCTCACTATAGTGACCGGGCCTTTAACCCATACAGTAGATCAATAACTTCAATAATACCACCAGTATCTCACTATAGTGACCAGGCCTTTAACCCATACAGTAGATCAATAATACCACCAGTATCTCACTATAGTGACCAGGCCTTTAAACCATACAGTAGATCAATAACTTCAATAATACCACCAGTATCTCACTATAGTGATCGGGCCTTTAACCTATACAGTAGATCAATAACGTCAATAATACCACCAGTATCTCACTATAGTGACCGGGGCTTTATTGATTAGGGGTGTCTTAAATGGCTTTATAGGGCACTAGTTTTGATTAGTGCCCTATAAAGCCACTTAAGACACCCCTTACTCTCTATTATATATAGAGAGTAAGGTGCCATTTGGGATCCATCCTAGGAGTGATATTAGCTGGAGTCGGGTTGTCCTTCAGGACAACATTAAGGGACATTGAGAGTTGGATATTGGACCCAACACAGACCCTTGGGGCACACCAGATGTGTTTTACCTGACGGAGTAGTGTTGGTTGGAGTTGGCTGTTTTTCCATCTCCCTCAGGGCTTTATTAAGGGACATTGAGCGTTGGGTATTTGACCTTACACTGACCTTTGGGGAACACAATATATTTTTACCCAGTGGTAATATATTGACCATTTTTCATTATCTTTGGTTAACATTGCAATAGCGGAATGGCAACCAAGCATAGAAAACCCAGTGAACTTAGAAACATGACTGAACTGCAGCTGCATAATGAATTTGCATCACATTGACTTGTATTTGGCAGTAATTATTTATCTTTGCGGAACTTAAAATAACAGAAGGCCGAGCAATCTTTAAAAATACCCAGTTGAACTTGGAAATGGAATTGGGATTCACATAGAGAGATAATTAGTAGAGATAATGCTATGATTTCAGAGTGTATAGACTCCAGGTCGCCCACTACTGTTAGATCTGTTAGCTACAGTCTGCCTGCTCTGTGGTGGATGACAACCTAAATTACCATCAGACAGGTGAAGCCTGCTGTGGCAGTTGGTGCTGAAATAACACACAGCTCGCTCTGTAGCTGGCCCCTGTGGTGAGGTGAATGTGTGTGTGTG
>NC_092087.1:83551013-83556013 GCF_045679555.1 Salvelinus alpinus | reverse complement strand
AACCTGTAGCTTGTCAGAGAACCAGTAGCTAGTCAGTGAACCAGTAGCTAGTCAGAGAACCTGTAGCTAGTCAGAGAACCAGTAGCTAGTCAGTGAACCAGTAGCTAGTCAGAGAACCTGTAGCTAGTCAGAGAACCTGTAGCTAGTCAGAGAACCAGTAGCTAGTCAGAGCTAGTGGGAGATCTATGAACATAGGATAAGAGAAGGTGTGTGTGTGTGTGTGTGTGTGTGTGTGTGTGTGTGTGTGTGTGTGTGTGTGTGTGTGTGTGTGTGTGTGTGTGTGTGTGTGTGTGTGTGTGTGTGTGTGTGTGTGTGTGTGTGTGTGTGTGTGTGTGTGTGTGTGTGTGTGTGTGTGTGTATCCATAGATGTCCGTAGCTCTTGTGCCCTCCCACTGCTGAGTGGCTAATCGTATTACTCATCAGGAATGGTCCCAGAAAGCCTAGGGAGGAGGATCCTGGAATATGTCCTGTGATGACATCAGAGACGTCCTCAGTGTTTATCTATTATGCACGTGTGTGTGATCGTATCAACATACAGGCCATGGGACCTGTTGTCAACGGATGTCATACTACCAATCAAAATTACCTTTAGAACCGAACGTGTGTGTGTGTTTGTCTGTCAAGCGTACCACTACATGTCTTGAAATAACAAATAACATCAGGGGCTATGGAGCATTACAGTATGTGATATCCCATGACAGTTCAGGACAAGACATGCCATATCATTCATATTGACAAGACATGACATATCATTCATTTTGACAAGACATGCCATATCATTCATATTGACAAGACATGACATACCATTCCCATAGAATCATGCAGATACTTGGCAGCCATTTTGAGCCATCCAAAATGGTGGAAAGAAAATGAGTTGCTGCCAATGTGAATGAGAAGAGATGAGGCTTGCCTTCCAAATGACACCCTATGCCCTACATAGTGCATTACTTTTGACCAGATCCCTATGGGCCCTAGTCAAAACGAGTGCACTGAATAGGGAATAGGTTGCCATTTGGGATGTGTTGGGAGATATGCTGGCTCTACAGAGGACAGCTAATGACATCGAAGCATATTTCATACCCCCTTGGGCCCAGCATTAGATACAGTCGCTCTCTCTCTAACACACAGACACACACATGCATGCAAGCGCACATGTGCACACACACACACACACACACGTAACAGAATTAGCTTTACTTAATAGTTGATGGGTTGCCATGGAGATCAGAGGGCATTGATGTTTCTTCTGTGTCTCTTTGGAAACAATAAAAAAGAGGGAGAATTGGAGAGGGAGAGAGAAAGAGGGAGAGAGAGATTGAGTAAAACTCAAAGTGCAGACATGCTGATATATATTAAAAAGTCATCTACCCCAAGCTGGAACTTCTATGCCCTCCTCTCCACACCGTGTACCAGCCTGTATCACCCTGTACCACCCTGTATCACCCTGTACCAGCCTGTATCACCCTGTACCAGCCTGTACCCAGCCTGTATCACCCTGTACCAGCCTGTATCACCCTGTACCAGCCTGTACCAGCCTGTATCACACTGTACCACCCTGTATCACCCTGTACCACCCTGTATCACCCTGTACCAGCCTTTACCAGCCTGTACCACTCTGTATCACCCTGTACCAGTCTGTACCAGCCTATATCACCCTGTACCAGCCTGTATCACCCTGTACCACCCTGTATCACCCTGTACCACCCTGTACCAGCCTGTACCAGCCTGTACCACCCTGTACCAGCCTGTACCAGCCTGTATCACCCTGTACCACCCTGTATCACCCTGTACCAGCCTGTACCCAGCCTGTATCAGCCTGTACCACCCTGTATCACCCTGTACCAGCCTTTACCAGCCTGTACCACTCTGTATCACCCTGTACCAGTCTGTACCAGCCTATATCACCCTGTACCAGCCTGTATCACCCTGTACCACCCTGTATCACCCTGTACCACCCTGTACCAGCCTGTACCAGCCTGTACCACCCTGTACCAGCCTGTACCAGCCTGTATCACCCTGTACCACCCTGTATCACCCTGTACCAGCCTGTACCCAGCCTGTATCAGCCTGTACCACCCTGTATCACCCTGTACCAGCCTGTACCACCCTGTATCACCCTGTATCACCCTGTACCAGCCTGTACCACCCTGTACCACCCTGTATCACCCTGTACCACCCTGTACCTCCCTGTACCACCCTGTACCTCCCTGTATCACTCTGTACCTCACCAATGTCAATACCTTCTGCAGCTTCAAGCTTCTCTTAGTCTGCAGGTGGTATGGATACCATATGTTTTGGTTTGTAATGGAGTCCTGTGGTATTGTGCTTTCAAGGCCTACTTCAGGTGTAGCCAACCCTGTTCCTGGAGGCAGCACACCTGACCAACTGAGCTAAATGATCAGGTCCCTGATTGGCTAACTTCAACACAGCTGGTCTTCCAGGTGGGTTAAAACAATAATATGAAGTGCCTGCGGTCCTCCAGGACCAGGGTTACCTACCGCTGGCCTACATGATCACAAAGCTAAACTATACACCCATCTCTCCACCTTTACCTCACCAATATCAATGCTGTATACACCTTCCAGCCTTGTATCCTGGTCTGCAGGGGGTATGGTAGAAGTCTTAATATGTTGGTTTCGTTTTCTAATGGAGTATTGTGGTATTGTTATTTCAAGGTATAACTGATCGCACAGATAAATCTCTATGCCGTTTCTTCCTCCTCCTCTTCCTCCTCTTCCTCCTTCTGCAATACCTCAGCAATACCAACACTTAAACACAAGCCTTTTTTGCTAGCTTGCAGGTGGTATACTTAATATCTGAAAATGCTGGTTTTGTTTTCTAACGGAGTATTGTTCTATTGTTGTTGTGCTTCCGAGGCCCAAACCCATCTCAAGGCTCCAGTTCTTTTCAATCCAGTGAGTCACAAGTGTTCTCTGTGTAGCTGCGCAATCATTGTCCTCCTCGAGTGTGAAAAACTGAAGGATTGTTTGTGAAAAACTTTGACTCAATCTTCACAAAGTGTTGTTTTTGGTCAACATCGTTATACAGCTCTCGTCGGCTGGCCCTCGCTACATATTCGTCGCCAGAACCACTGGCTCCAGGTCATCTACATGTCTTTGCTAGGTAAAGCTCCGCCTTATCTCAGCTCACTGGTCACCATAGCAACTCCCACACGTAGCACGCGCTCCAGCAGGTATATCTCACTGGTCACCCCCAAAGCCAACACCTACTTTGGCTGCCTTTCCTTCCAGTTCTTTGCTGCCAATGACTGGAACGAATTGCAAAAATCGCCCTCACTAACTTTAAGCATCAGCTATCTGAGCAGCTTACCGATCGCTGCAGCTGTACACAGCCCATCTGTAAATAGCACACCCAACTACCTACCTCATCCCCATATTGTTTTTATTGACTTTTTTTGCTCTTTTACACACCAGTATTTCTACTTGCACATCATCATCTGCACATATATCACTCCAGTGTTAATTTGCTAAATTGCCTATTTGTTGCCTTACCTCCTTCCTCCATTTGCACACTGTATATAGATTTTTTCTATTTTTATTGACTGTACGTTTGTTTATGTGTAACTCTGTGTTGTTGTTTTTTGTCACAATGCTTTGCTTTATCTTATCCAGGTCGCAGTTGTAAATGAGAACTTGTTCTCAACTGGTCTACCTGGTCAAATAAAGGTGAAATTAAAAAAAATGGGGAGAGATGGGGAGGGAGGAAGGGAGAGAGGGAGAGAGAGAGAGAAAGGAAAAGTTCCTCCAAGGCTCTAGCACTAATTGACTCATTTTTCAGAGAACGATTTTTAAAGCGTTTGCACATTTTGAACGAGGGAAAATGGGGGAAGGAGAGAGAAACAGAGGGAGAGAGAGAGGGAGCGAGAGAAAGCAAGAGAGGGAGAGAGAGAGAGAGAAAAGCAGGCTGCTGAGACCTTATAAGAATCAGGGACTGCTCGACTGGATTTCGGCCTAGAGAGTTGGAGATGTGGACACTATTTTCAAATGTGTGTGTGTGTGTGTGCTCATGTGGTTTTACTATCCTTGTGGGAGCCAGAAGTCTTCACAAAGATAGTAAAAAAAGAAACATTCGTACAAGTGGGGACATTTCGAAGGCTGTTTTAGGCTTAGAGGTCATGTAGGTTTAAGGTTAGGGTTAAGGTTAGGTTAAGGGTTAGGGTTAGGATTAGGGAAAATAGGATTTTGAATGGGAATCAATTGTTTGGTCCCCAGAAGGATAGTTAAACAAACGAGTGCGTTGCGTGTGTGTGTGTGTGTGACATAGATTATCCCTATATACCATTAGCTTGAGGGCTCAATTCCTTAATTTTCACTGACTTTGACAGTCGCTGGCTTTAAATGTACTACCGTTACAGTTATTTCCAGGAAGTTATTTCCCTGTATCTATATCATCTACAACTACAAAGCAGCTTGAAGGATGATAGCCTGGTGATTTGCACTAGGGGCTGTGACAGCTTGGGATAATCTAAGTGCTCATTACTGCATAGAGCTGGACCAGCTTTGGGAAAATGTCTGACATATCATATATCCTATACCTATTAAGTAGAAGAGAGAGGTGGGTTGGTGGTGGGTGGGTGGGTGGGTGGGGGGAGAGAAGACTATGAAGAGAGAGAATGGGTAGGAGAATGCAGAAGGAGAGACAGGAATAAGGAGAAAGGGGGAGAGAGAGGGTGACGAGGGAGAAAGAGAAGGAAAACTATTCTTTCCCCTCTAGACCTTTTCCCTCATGTTTCCTTGTACATCTGTTACACTGTACTGTATCATAGATCTGTTGTGTTACATTGTACTGTATCATAGATCTGTTGTGATACATTGTACTGTATCAAAGATCTGTTGTGATACATTGTACTGTATCATAGATCTGTTGTGATACATTGTACTGTATCATAGATCTGTTGTGATACATTGTACTGTATCATAGATCTGTTGTGATACATTGTACTGTATCATAGATCTGTTGTGATACATTGTACTGTATCA
>NC_092087.1:83531013-83546013 GCF_045679555.1 Salvelinus alpinus | reverse complement strand
ATTATAGGGCCCTGTTGTTGTCTACGTGGTTCCACCTAACTAAAGTGTTATTATAGGGCCCTGTTATTGTCTACGTGGTTCCACCTAACTAAAGTGTTATTATAGGGCCCTGTTATTGTCTACGTGGTTCCACCTAACTAAAGTGTTATTATAGGGCCCTGTTGTTGTCTACGTGGTTCCACCTAATTAAAGTGTTATTATAGGGCCCTGTTGTTGTCTACCTGGTTCCACCTAACTAAAGTGTTATTATAGGGCCCTGTTGTTGTCTACGTGGATCCACCTAACTAAAGTGTTATTATAGGGCCCTGTTGGTGTCTATGTGGTTCCACCTAACTAAAGTGTTATTATAGGGCCCTGTTATTGTCTACCTGGTTCCACCTAACTAAAATGTTATTATAGGGCCTTGTTGTTGTCTACGTGGTTCCACCTAACTAAAGTGTTATTATAGGGCCCTGTTATTGTCTACGTGGTTCCACCTAACTAAAGTGTTATTATAGGGCCCTGTTGTTGTCTACGTGGTTCCACCTAATTAAAGTGTTATTATAGGGCCCTGTTGTTGTCTACCTGGTTCCACCTAACTAAAGTGTTATTATAGGGTACTGTTGTTGTCTACCTGGTTCCACCTAACTAAAGTGTTATTATAGGGCCTTGTTGTTGTCTACGTGGTTCCACCTAACTAAAGTGTTATTATAGGGCCATGTTGGTGTCTATGTGGTTCCACCTAACTAAAGTGTTATTATAGGGCCCTGTTGGTGTCTATGTGGTTCCACCTAACTAAAGTGTTATTATAGGGCCCTGTTGTTGTCTATGTGGTTCCACCTAACTAAAGTGTTATTATAGAGCCCTGTTGTTGTCTACGTGGTTCCACCTAACTAAAGTGTTATTATAGGGCCCTGTTGTTGTCTACGTGGTCCCACCTAACTAAAGTGTTATTATAGGGCCCTGTTGTTGTCTGTGGTTCCACCTAACTAAAGTGTTATTATAGGGCCCTGTTGTTATCTACGTGGTTCCACCTAACTAAAGTGTTATTATAGGGCCCTGTTGTTGTCTACGTGGTTCCACCTAACTAAAGTGTTATTATAGGGCCCTGTTGTTGTCTACGTGGTTCCACCTAACTAAAGTGTTATTATAGGGCCCTGTTATTGTCTATGTGGTTCCACCTAACTAAAGTGTTATTATAGGGCCCTGTTATTGTCTACGTGGTCCCACCTAACTAAAGTGTTATTATAGGGCCCTGTTGTTGTCTACGTGGTTCCACCTAACTAAAGTGTTATTATAGGGCCCTGTTATTGTCTACGTGGTCCCACCTAACTAAAGTGTTATTATAGGGCCCTGTTGTTGTCTACGTGGTTCCACCTAACTAAAGTGTTATTATAGGGCCCTGTTATTGTCTACGTGGTTCCACCTAACTAAAGTGTTATTATAGGGCCCTGTTATTGTCTACGTGGTCCCACCTAACTAAAGTGTTATTATAGGGCCCTGTTGTTGTCTACGTGGTTCCACCTAACTAAAGTGTTATTATAGGGCCCTGTTGTTGTCTACGTGGTTCCACCTAACTAAAGTGTTATTATAGGGCCCTGTTGTTGTCTACGTGGTTCCACCTAACTAAAGTGTTATTATAGGGCCCTTTTGTTGTCTACGTGGTTCCACCTAACTAAAGTGTTATTATAGGGCCCTGTTGTTGTCTACGTGGTTCCACCTAACTAAAGTGTTATTATAGGGCCCTGTTGTTATCTACCTGGTTCCACCTAACTAAAGTTACGTGGTCCCGTGTGGCTCAGTTGGTAGAGCATGGCGCTTGCAACGCCAGGGTTGTGGGTTCAATTCCCACGGGGGGACCAGGATGAATATGTATGAACTTTCCAATTTGTAAGTCGCTCTGGATAAGAGCGTTTGCTAAATGACTTAAATGTAAATGTAAAGTGTTATTATAGGGCCCTGTTGTTGTCTATGTGGTTCCACCTAACTAAAGTGTTATTATAGGGCCCTGTTGTTGTCTACGTGGTCCCACCTAACTAAAGTGTTATTATAGGGCCCTGTTGTTGTCTACCTGGTTCCACCTAACTAAAGTGTTATTATAGGGCCCTGTTGTTGTCTACGTGGTCCCACCTAACTAAAGTGTTATTATAGGGCCCTGTTGTTGTCTACGTGGTTCCACCTAACTAAAGTGTTATTATAGGGCCCTGTTGTTGTCTACGTGGTTCCACCTAACTAAAGTGTTATTATAGGGCCCTGTTGTTGTCTACGTGGTTCCACCTAACTAAAGTGTTATTATAGGGCCCTGTTATTGTCTATGTGGTTCCACCTAACTAAAGTGTTATTATAGGGCCCTGTTATTGTCTACGTGGTCCCACCTAACTAAAGTGTTATTATAGGGCCCTGTTGTTGTCTACGTGGTTCCACCTAACTAAAGTGTTATTATAGGGCCCTGTTATTGTCTACGTGGTCCCACCTAACTAAAGTGTTATTATAGGGCCCTGTTGTTGTCTACGTGGTTCCACCTAACTAAAGTGTTATTATAGGGCCCTGTTATTGTCTACGTGGTTCCACCTAACTAAAGTGTTATTATAGGGCCCTGTTATTGTCTACGTGGTCCCACCTAACTAAAGTGTTATTATAGGGCCCTGTTGTTGTCTACGTGGTTCCACCTAACTAAAGTGTTATTATAGGGCCCTGTTGTTGTCTACGTGGTTCCACCTAACTAAAGTGTTATTATAGGGCCCTGTTGTTGTCTACGTGGTTCCACCTAACTAAAGTGTTATTATAGGGCCCTTTTGTTGTCTACGTGGTTCCACCTAACTAAAGTGTTATTATAGGGCCCTGTTGTTGTCTACGTGGTTCCACCTAACTAAAGTGTTATTATAGGGCCCTGTTGTTATCTACCTGGTTCCACCTAACTAAAGTTACGTGGTCCCGTGTGGCTCAGTTGGTAGAGCATGGCGCTTGCAACGCCAGGGTTGTGGGTTCAATTCCCACGGGGGGACCAGGATGAATATGTATGAACTTTCCAATTTGTAAGTCGCTCTGGATAAGAGCGTCTGCTAAATGACTTAAATGTAAATGTAAAGTGTTATTATAGGGCCCTGTTGTTGTCTACGTGGTTCCACCTAACTAAAGTGTTATTATAGGGCCCTGTTGTTGTCTACGTGGTCCCACCTAACTAAAGTGTTATTATAGGGCCCTGTTGTTGTCTACGTGGTTCCACCTAACTAAAGTGTTATTATAGGGCCCTGTTGTTGTCTACCTGGTTCCACCTAACTAAAGTGTTATTATAGGGCCCTGTTGTTGTCTACGTGGTTCCACCTAACTAAAGTGTTATTATAGGGCCCTGTTGTTTTCTACGTGGTTCCACCTAACTAAAGTGTTATTATAGGGCCCTGTTGTTGTCTACGTGGTCCCACCTAACTAAAGTGTTATTATAGGGCCCTGTTGTTGTCTACGTGGTCCCACCTAACTAAAGTGTTATTATAGGGCCCTGTTGTTGTCTACGTGGTTCCACCTAACTAAAGTGTTATTATAGGGCCCTGTTATTGTCTACGTGGTTCCACCTAACTAAAGTGTTATTATAGGGCCCTGTTATTGTCTACGTGGTCCCACCTAACTAAAGTGTTATTATAGGGCCCTGTTATTGTCTACGTGGTTCCACCTAACTAAATTGTTATTATAGGGCCCTGTTGTTGTCTACCTGGTTCCACCTAACTAAAGTGTTATTATAGGGCCCTGTTGTTGTCTACGTGTTCCCACCTAACTAAAGTGTTATTATAGGGCCCTGTTGTTGTCTACGTGGTTCCACCTAACTAAAGTGTTATTATAGGGCCCTGTTGTTGTCTACGTGGTTCCACCTAACTAAAGTGTTATTATAGGGCCCTGTTGTTGTCTACCTGGTTCCACCTAACTAAAGTGTTATTATAGGGCCCTGTTGTTGTCTACGTGGTTCCACCTAACTAAAGTGTTATTATAGGGCCCTGTTGTTGTCTACCTGGTTCCACCTAACTAAAGTGTTATTATAGGGCCCTGTTATTGTCTACGTGGTTCCACCTAACTAAAGTGTTATTATAGGGCCCTGTTGTTGTCTACCTGGTTCCACCTAACTAAAGTGTTATTATAGGGCCCTGTTGTTGTCTACGTGGTCCCACCTAACTAAAGTGTTATTATAGGGCCCTGTTGTTGTCTACGTGGTTCCACCTAACTAAAGTGTTATTATAGGGCCCTGTTGTTGTCTACGTGGTCCCACCTAACTAAAGTGTTATTATAGGGCCCTGTTGTTGTCTACGTGGTTCCACCTAACTAAAGTGTTATTATAGGGCCCTGTTGTTGTCTACCTGGTTCCACCTAACTAAAGTGTTATTATAGGGCCCTGTTGTTGTCTACGTGGTTCCACCTAACTAAAGTGTTATTATAGGGCCCTGTTATTGTCTATGTGGTTCCACCTAACTAAAGTGTTATTATAGGGCCCTGTTATTGTCTACGTGGTCCCACCTAACTAAAGTGTTATTATAGGGCCCTGTTGTTGTCTACGTGGTTCCACCTAACTAAAGTGTTATTATAGGGCCCTGTTATTGTCTACGTGGTCCCACCTAACTAAAGTGTTATTATAGGGCCCTGTTGTTGTCTACGTGGTTCCACCTAACTAAAGTGTTATTATAGGGCCCTGTTATTGTCTACGTGGTTCCACCTAACTAAAGTGTTATTATAGGGCCCTGTTATTGTCTACGTGGTCCCACCTAACTAAAGTGTTATTATAGGGCCCTGTTGTTGTCTACGTGGTTCCACCTAACTAAAGTGTTATTATAGGGCCCTGTTGTTGTCTACGTGGTTCCACCTAACTAAAGTGTTATTATAGGGCCCTGTTGTTGTCTACGTGGTTCCACCTAACTAAAGTGTTATTATAGGGCCCTTTTGTTGTCTACGTGGTTCCACCTAACTAAAGTGTTATTATAGGGCCCTGTTGTTGTCTACGTGGTTCCACCTAACTAAAGTGTTATTATAGGGCCCTGTTGTTATCTACCTGGTTCCACCTAACTAAAGTTACGTGGTCCCGTGTGGCTCAGTTGGTAGAGCATGGCGCTTGCAACGCCAGGGTTGTGGGTTCAATTCCCACGGGGGGACCAGGATGAATATGTATGAACTTTCCAATTTGTAAGTCGCTCTGGATAAGAGCGTCTGCTAAATGACTTAAATGTAAATGTAAAGTGTTATTATAGGGCCCTGTTGTTGTCTACGTGGTTCCACCTAACTAAAGTGTTATTATAGGGCCCTGTTGTTGTCTACGTGGTCCCACCTAACTAAAGTGTTATTATAGGGCCCTGTTGTTGTCTACCTGGTTCCACCTAACTAAAGTGTTATTATAGGGCCCTGTTGTTGTCTACGTGGTCCCACCTAACTAAAGTGTTATTATAGGGCCCTGTTGTTGTCTACGTGGTTCCACCTAACTTAAGTGTTATTATAGGGCCCTGTTGTTGTCTACGTGGTTCCACCTAACTAAAGTGTTATTATAGGGCCCTGTTGTTGTCTACGTGGTTCCACCTAACTAAAGTGTTATTATAGGGCCCTGTTATTGTCTATGTGGTTCCACCTAACTAAAGTGTTATTATAGGGCCCTGTTATTGTCTACGTGGTCCCACCTAACTAAAGTGTTATTATAGGGCCCTGTTGTTGTCTACGTGGTTCCACCTAACTAAAGTGTTATTATAGGGCCCTGTTATTGTCTACGTGGTCCCACCTAACTAAAGTGTTATTATAGGGCCCTGTTGTTGTCTACGTGGTTCCACCTAACTAAAGTGTTATTATAGGGCCCTGTTATTGTCTACGTGGTTCCACCTAACTAAAGTGTTATTATAGGGCCCTGTTATTGTCTACGTGGTCCCACCTAACTAAAGTGTTATTATAGGGCCCTGTTGTTGTCTACGTGGTTCCACCTAACTAAAGTGTTATTATAGGGCCCTGTTGTTGTCTACGTGGTTCCACCTAACTAAAGTGTTATTATAGGGCCCTGTTGTTGTCTACGTGGTTCCACCTAACTAAAGTGTTATTATAGGGCCCTTTTGTTGTCTACGTGGTTCCACCTAACTAAAGTGTTATTATAGGGCCCTGTTGTTGTCTACGTGGTTCCACCTAACTAAAGTGTTATTATAGGGCCCTGTTGTTATCTACCTGGTTCCACCTAACTAAAGTTACGTGGTCCCGTGTGGCTCAGTTGGTAGAGCATGGCGCTTGCAACGCCAGGGTTGTGGGTTCAATTCCCACGGGGGGACCAGGATGAATATGTATGAACTTTCCAATTTGTAAGTCGCTCTGGATAAGAGCGTCTGCTAAATGACTTAAATGTAAATGTAAAGTGTTATTATAGGGCCCTGTTGTTGTCTACGTGGTTCCACCTAACTAAAGTGTTATTATAGGGCCCTGTTGTTGTCTACGTGGTCCCACCTAACTAAAGTGTTATTATAGGGCCCTGTTGTTGTCTACGTGGTTCCACCTAACTAAAGTGTTATTATAGGGCCCTGTTGTTGTCTACCTGGTTCCACCTAACTAAAGTGTTATTATAGGGCCCTGTTGTTGTCTACGTGGTTCCACCTAACTAAAGTGTTATTATAGGGCCCTGTTGTTTTCTACGTGGTTCCACCTAACTAAAGTGTTATTATAGGGCCCTGTTGTTGTCTACGTGGTCCCACCTAACTAAAGTGTTATTATAGGGCCCTGTTGTTGTCTACGTGGTCCCACCTAACTAAAGTGTTATTATAGGGCCCTGTTGTTGTCTACGTGGTTCCACCTAACTAAAGTGTTATTATAGGGCCCTGTTATTGTCTACGTGGTTCCACCTAACTAAAGTGTTATTATAGGGCCCTGTTATTGTCTACGTGGTCCCACCTAACTAAAGTGTTATTATAGGGCCCTGTTATTGTCTACGTGGTTCCACCTAACTAAATTGTTATTATAGGGCCCTGTTGTTGTCTACCTGGTTCCACCTAACTAAAGTGTTATTATAGGGCCCTGTTGTTGTCTACGTGTTCCCACCTAACTAAAGTGTTATTATAGGGCCCTGTTGTTGTCTACGTGGTTCCACCTAACTAAAGTGTTATTATAGGGCCCTGTTGTTGTCTACGTGGTTCCACCTAACTAAAGTGTTATTATAGGGCCCTGTTGTTGTCTACCTGGTTCCACCTAACTAAAGTGTTATTATAGGGCCCTGTTGTTGTCTACGTGGTTCCACCTAACTAAAGTGTTATTATAGGGCCCTGTTGTTGTCTACCTGGTTCCACCTAACTAAAGTGTTATTATAGGGCCCTGTTATTGTCTACGTGGTTCCACCTAACTAAAGTGTTATTATAGGGCCCTGTTGTTGTCTACCTGGTTCCACCTAACTAAAGTGTTATTATAGGGCCCTGTTGTTGTCTACGTGGTCCCACCTAACTAAAGTGTTATTATAGGGCCCTGTTGTTGTCTACGTGGTTCCACCTAACTAAAGTGTTATTATAGGGCCCTGTTGTTGTCTACGTGGTCCCACCTAACTAAAGTGTTATTATAGGGCCCTGTTGTTGTCTACGTGGTTCCACCTAACTAAAGTGTTATTATAGGGCCCTGTTGTTGTCTACCTGGTTCCACCTAACTAAAGTGTTATTATAGGGCCCTGTTGTTGTCTACGTGGTTCCACCTAACTAAAGTGTTATTATAGGGCCCTGTTGTTTTCTACGTGGTTCCACCTAACTAAAGTGTTATTATAGGGCCCTGTTGTTGTCTACGTGGTCCCACCTAACTAAAGTGTTATTATAGGGCCCTGTTGTTGTCTACGTGGTCCCACCTAACTAAAGTGTTATTATAGGGCCCTGTTGTTGTCTACGTGGTTCCACCTAACTAAAGTGTTATTATAGGGCCCTGTTATTGTCTACGTGGTTCCACCTAACTAAAGTGTTATTATAGGGCCCTGTTATTGTCTACGTGGTCCCACCTAACTAAAGTGTTATTATAGGGCCCTGTTATTGTCTACGTAGTTCCACCTAACTAAATTGTTATTATAGGGCCCTGTTGTTGTCTACCTGGTTCCACCTAACTAAAGTGTTATTATAGGGCCCTGTTGTTGTCTACGTGTTCCCACCTAACTAAAGTGTTATTATAGGGCCCTGTTGTTGTCTACGTGGTTCCACCTAACTAAAGTGTTATTATAGGGCCCTGTTGTTGTCTACGTGGTTCCACCTAACTAAAGTGTTATTATAGGGCCCTGTTGTTGTCTACCTGGTTCCACCTAACTAAAGTGTTATTATAGGGCCCTGTTGTTGTCTACGTGGTTCCACCTAACTAAAGTGTTATTATAGGGCCCTGTTGTTGTCTACCTGGTTCCACCTAACTAAAGTGTTATTATAGGGCCCTGTTGTTGTCTACGTGGTCCCACCTAACTAAAGTGTTATTATAGGGCCCTGTTGTTGTCTACGTGGTTCCACCTAACTAAAGTGTTATTATAGGGCCCTGTTGTTGTCTACGTGGTCCCACCTAACTAAAGTGTTATTATAGGGCCCTGTTGTTGTCTACGTGGTTCCACCTAACTAAAGTGTTATTATAGGGCCCTGTTGTTGTCTACCTGGTTCCACCTAACTAAAGTGTTATTATAGGGCCCTGTTGTTGTCTACGTGGTTCCACCTAACTAAAGTGTTATTATAGGGCCCTGTTGTTTTCTACGTGGTTCCACCTAACTAAAGTGTTATTATAGGGCCCTGTTGTTGTCTACGTGGTCCCACCTAACTAAAGTGTTATTATAGGGCCCTGTTGTTGTCTACGTGGTCCCACCTAACTAAAGTGTTATTATAGGGCCCTGTTGTTGTCTACGTGGTTCCACCTAACTAAAGTGTTATTATAGGGCCCTGTTATTGTCTACGTGGTTCCACCTAACTAAAGTGTTATTATAGGGCCCTGTTATTGTCTACGTGGTCCCACCTAACTAAAGTGTTATTATAGGGCCCTGTTATTGTCTACGTAGTTCCACCTAACTAAATTGTTATTATAGGGCCCTGTTGTTGTCTACCTGGTTCCACCTAACTAAAGTGTTATTATAGGGCCCTGTTGTTGTCTACGTGTTCCCACCTAACTAAAGTGTTATTATAGGGCCCTGTTGTTGTCTACGTGGTTCCACCTAACTAAAGTGTTATTATAGGGCCCTGTTGTTGTCTACGTGGTTCCACCTAACTAAAGTGTTATTATAGGGCCCTGTTGTTGTCTACCTGGTTCCACCTAACTAAAGTGTTATTATAGGGCCCTGTTGTTGTCTACGTGGTTCCACCTAACTAAAGTGTTATTATAGGGCCCTGTTGTTGTCTACCTGGTTCCACCTAACTAAAGTGTTATTATAGGGCCCTGTTATTGTCTACGTGGTTCCACCTAACTAAAGTGTTATTATAGGGCCCTGTTGTTGTCTACCTGGTTCCACCTAACTAAAGTGTTATTATAGGGCCCTGTTGTTGTCTACGTGGTCCCACCTAACTAAAGTGTTATTATAGGGCCCTGTTGTTGTCTACGTGGTTCCACCTAACTAAAGTGTTATTATAGGGCCCTGTTGTTTTCTACGTGGTTCCACCTAACTAAAGTGTTATTATAGGGCCCTGTTGTTGTCTACGTGGTCCCACCTAACTAAAGTGTTATTATAGGGCCCTGTTGTTTTCTACGTGGTTCCACCTAACTAAAGTGTTATTATAGGGCCCTGTTGTTGTCTACGTGGTCCCACCTAACTAAAGTGTTATTATAGGGCCCTGTTGTTGTCTACGTGGTCCCACCTAACTAAAGTGTTATTATAGGGCCCTGTTGTTGTCTACGTGGTTCCACCTAACTAAAGTGTTATTATAGGGCCCTGTTATTGTCTACGTGGTTCCACCTAACTAAAGTGTTATTATAGGGCCCTGTTATTGTCTACGTGGTCCCACCTAACTAAAGTGTTATTATAGGGCCCTGTTATTGTCTACGTGGTTCCACCTAACTAAATTGTTATTATAGGGCCCTGTTGTTGTCTACCTGGTTCCACCTAACTAAAGTGTTATTATAGGGCCCTGTTGTTGTCTACGTGTTCCCACCTAACTAAAGTGTTATTATAGGGCCCTGTTGTTGTCTACGTGGTTCCACCTAACTAAAGTGTTATTATAGGGCCCTGTTGTTGTCTACGTGGTTCCACCTAACTAACGTGTTATTATAGGGCCCTGTTGTTGTCTACCTGGTTCCACCTAACTAAAGTGTTATTATAGGGCCCTGTTGTTGTCTACGTGGTTCCACCTAACTAAAGTGTTATTATAGGGCCCTGTTGTTGTCTACCTGGTTCCACCTAACTAAAGTGTTATTATAGGGCCCTGTTATTGTCTACGTGGTTCCACCTAACTAAAGTGTTATTATAGGGCCCTGTTGTTGTCTACCTGGTTCCACCTAACTAAAGTGTTATTATAGGGCCCTGTTGTTGTCTACGGTGTCCCACCTAACTAAAGTGTTATTATAGGGCCCTGTTGTTGTCTACGTGGTTCCACCTAACTAAAGTGTTATTATAGGGCCCTGTTGTTTTCTACGTGGTTCCACCTAACTAAAGTGTTATTATAGGGCCCTGTTGTTGTCTACGTGGTTCCACCTAACTAAAGTGTTATTATAGGGCCCTGTTGTTGTCTACGTGGTCCCACCTAACTAAAGTGTTATTATAGGGCCCTGTTGTTGTCTACGTGGTTCCACCTAACTAAAGTGTTATTATAGGGCCCTGTTATTGTCTACGTGGTTCCACCTAACTAAAGTGTTATTATAGGGCCCTGTTATTGTCTACGTGGTCCCACCTAACTAAAGTGTTATTATAGGGCCCTGTTATTGTCTACGTGGTTCCACCTAACTAAATTGTTATTATAGGGCCCTGTTGTTGTCTACCTGGTTCCACCTAACTAAAGTGTTATTATAGGGCCCTGTTGTTGTCTACGTGTTCCCACCTAACTAAAGTGTTATTATAGGGCCCTGTTGTTGTCTACGTGGTTCCACCTAACTAAAGTGTTATTATAGGGCCCTGTTGTTGTCTACGTGGTTCCACCTAACTAAAGTGTTATTATAGGGCCCTGTTGTTGTCTACCTGGTTCCACCTAACTAAAGTGTTATTATAGGGCCCTGTTATTGTCTACGTGGTTCCACCTAACTAAAGTGTTATTATAGGGCCCTGTTGTTGTCTACCTGGTTCCACCTAACTAAAGTGTTATTATAGGGCCCTGTTGTTGTCTACGTGGTCCCACCTAACTAAAGTGTTATTATAGGGCCCTGTTGTTGTCTACGTGGTTCCACCTAACTAAAGTGTTATTATAGGGCCCTGTTGTTGTCTACATGGTTCCACCTAACTAAAGTGTTATTATAGGGCCCTGTTGTTGTCTACGTGGTTCCACCTAACTAAAGTGTTATTATAGGGCCCTGTTGTTGTCTACGTGGTTCCACCTAACTAAAGTGTTATTATAGGGCCCTGTTGTTGTCTACGTGGTTCCACCTAACTAAAGTGTTATTATAGGGCCCTGTTGTTGTCTACGTGGTTCCACCTAACTAAAGTGTTATTATAGGGCCCTGTTGTTGTCTACGTGGTTCCACCTAACTAAAGTGTTATTATAGGGCCCTGTTGTTGTCTACGTGGTTCCACCTAACTAAAGTGTTATTATAGGGCCCTGTTGTTGTCTACGTGGTTCCACCTAACTAAAGTGTTATTATAGGGCCCTGTTGTTGTCTACGTGGTTCCACCTAACTAAAGTGTTATTATAGGGCCCTGTTGTTGTCTACGTGGTTCCACCTAACTAAAGTGTTATTATAGGGCCCTGTTGTTGTCTACGTGGTTCCACCTAACTAAAGTGTTATTATAGGGCCCTGTTGTTGTCTACGTGGTTCCACCTAACTAAAGTGTTATTATAGGGCCCTGTTGTTGTCTACGTGGTTCCACCTAACTAAAGTGTTATTATAGGGCCCTGTTGTTGTCTACGTGGTTCCACCTAACTAAAGTGTTATTATAGGGCCCTGTTGTTGTCTACGTGGTTCCACCTAACTAAAGTGTTATTATAGGGCCCTGTTGTTGTCTACGTGGTTCCACCTAACTAAAGTGTTATTATAAGGCCCTGTTGTTGTCTACGTGGTTCCACCTAACTAAAGTGTTATTATAGGACCCTGTTGGTGTCTACGTGGTTCCACCTAATTAAAGTGTTATTATAGGGCCCTGTTGTTGTCTACGTGGTTCCACCTAACTAAAGTGTTATTATAGGGCCCTGTTGTTGTCTACGTGGTTCCACCTAACTAAAGTGTTATTATAGGGCCCTGTTGTTGTCTACGTGGTTCCACCTAACTAAAGTGTTATTATAGGGCCCTGTTGTTGTCTACGTGGTTCCACCTAACTAAAGTGTTATTATAGGGCCCTGTTGTTGTCTATGTGGTTCCACCTAACTAAAGTGTTATTATAGGGCCCTGTTGTTGTCTACGTGGTTCCACCTAACTAAAGTGTTATTATAGGGCCCTGTTGTTGTCTATGTGGTTCCACCTAACTAAAGTGTTATTATAGGGCCCTGTTGTTGTCTACGTGGTTCCACCTAACTAAAGTGTTATTATAGGGCCCTGTTGTTGTCTATGTGGTTCCACCTAACTAAAGTGTTATTATAGGGCCCTGTTGTTGTCTACGTGGTTCCACCTAACTAAAGTGTTATTATAGGGCCCTGTTGTTATCTATGTGGTTCCACCTAACTAAAGTGTTATTATAGGGCCCTGTTGTTGTCTATGTGGTTCCACCTAACTAAAGTGTTATTATAGGGCCCTGTTGTTGTCTATGTGGTTCCACCTAACTAAAGTGTTATTATAGGGCCCTGTTGTTGTCTACGTGGTTCCACCTAACTAAAGTGTTATTATAGGGCCCTGTTGTTGTCTATGTGGTTCCACCTAACTAAAGTGTTATTATAGGGCCCTGTTGTTGTCTACGTGGTTCCACCTAACTAAAGTGTTATTATAGGGCCCTGTTGTTGTCTACCTGGTTCCACCTAACTAAAGTGTTATTATAGGGCCCTGTTGTTGTCTACGTGGTTCCACCTAACTAAAGTGTTATTATAGGGCCCTGTTGTTGTCTACGTGGTTCCACCTAACTAAAGTGTTATTATAGGGCCCTGTTGTTGTCTACGTGGTTCCACCTAACTAAAGTGTTATTATAGGGCCCTGTTGTTGTCTACGTGGTTCCACCTAACTAAAGTGTTATTATAGGGCCCTGTTGTTGTCTACGTGGTTCCACCTAACTAAAGTGTTATTATAGGGCCCTGTTGTTGTCTACGTGGTTCCACCTAACTAAAGTGTTATTATAGGGCCCTGTTGTTGTCTACGTGGTTCCACCTAACTAAAGTGTTATTATAGGGCCCTGTTGGTGTCTATGTGGTTCCACCTAACTAAAGTGTTATTATAGGGCCCTGTTGTTGTCTACGTGGTTCCACCTAACTAAAGTGTTATTATAGGGCCCTGTTGTTGTCTACGTGGTTCCACCTAACTAAAGTGTTATTATAGGGCCCTGTTGTTGTCTACGTGGTTCCACCTAACTAAAGTGTTATTATAGGGCCCTGTTGTTGTCTACGTGGTTCCACCTAACTAAAGTGTTATTATAGGGCCCTGTTGTTGTCTACGTGGTTCCACCTAACTAAAGTGTTATTATAGGACCCTGTTGGTGTCTACGTGGTTCCACCTAACTAAAGTGTTATTATAGGGCCCTGTTGTTGTCTACGTGGTTCCACCTAACTAAAGTGTTATTATAGGGCCCTGTTGTTCTCTACGTGGTTCCACCTAACTAAAGTGTTATTATAGGGCCCTGTTGTTGTCTACGTGGTTCCACCTAACTAAAGTGTTATTATAGGGCCCTGTTGTTGTCTACGTGGTTCCACCTAACTAAAGTGTTATTATAGGGCCCTGTTGTTGTCTACGTGGTTCCACCTAACTAAAGTGTTATTATAGGGCCCTGTTGTTGTCTACGTGGTTCCACCTAACTAAAGTGTTATTATAGGGCCCTGTTGTTGTCTACGTGGTTCCACCTAACTAAAGTGTTATTATAGGGCCCTGTTGTTGTCTACCTGGTTCCACCTAACTAAAGTGTTATTATAGGGCCCTGTTGTTGTCTATGTGGTTCCACCTAACTAAAGTGTTATTATAGGGCCCTGTTGTTGTCTACGTGGTTCCACCTAACTAAAGTGTTATTAAGGGCCCTGTTGTTGTCTATGTGGTTCCACCTAACTAAAGTGTTATTAAGGGCCCTGTTGTTGTCTATGTGGTTCCACCTAACTAAAGTGTTATTATAGGGCCCTGTTGTTGTCTATGTGGTTCCACCTAACTAAAGTGTTATTATAGGGCCCTGTTGTTGTCTATGTGGTTCCACCTAACTAAAGTGTTATTATAGGGCCCTGTTGTTGTCTACGTGGTTCCACCTAACTAAAGTGTTATTATAGGGCCCTGTTGTTGTCTATATGGTTCCACCTAACTAAAGTGTTATTATAGGGCCCTGTTATTGTCTACGTGGTTCCACCTAACTATCTTGAGACGCATCCAATGCAAAAAACATGTCTCTAGATGTTTGTATTATGCTAATTAGCTCATGTCACATGTCCTGGAGTTGAACCTTGATTTTAAGCCTTTTACAGAATTCAGGAATAAATCACAACATAAAGCTGGACCATTTGACAGAAAAGAAAAATGAACAATTTTATGAAGAAGCTTGAAAAAAAGGTTCAAATCCAGGCATGTCACATGATTAACCAGGACACAGGAACCTAATTATAGAGATTGTATTAAATAGTAGTCTTTCTGTCTCCATGTCCTGTTAATCCAGTCTCTCTGTCCTGTTAATCCAGTCTCTCTGTCCTGTTAATCCAGTCTGTATGTCCTGTTAATCCAGTCTGTATTTTCTGTTAATCCACTCTCTCTGTCCTGTTAATCCAGTCTCTCTGTCCTGTTAATCCAGTCTGTATGTCCTGTTAATCCAGTCTCTCTGTCCTGTGAATCCAGTCTCTCTGTCCT
>NC_092087.1:83484872-83530913 GCF_045679555.1 Salvelinus alpinus | reverse complement strand
TAGGAAGAAATGGGAATATTGTCAGCCTGCATGAGGAAGTGTGGTGCATTGGTGGGGTTCGGTTTGAGAGAGAGAAAAGGTAGGGTGAAGGGACGTGCTTTTACTGCTTTGATAGCATACACTCATAGAGAGAGAGAGAGAGAGAGGGAAGAGAGGAAGAACAGAGAGAGGAAGAACAGAGAGAGGGAGAGAGAGAGAGAGAGAGAGAGCGAGAGAAAGAGAGAAAGAGAGAAAAGAGAGAGAGAGAGAGAGAGAGAGAGAGAGAGAGCGAGAGAGAGAGAGAGAGAGAGAGAGAGAGAGAGAGAGAGAGAGAGAGAGAGAGAGAGAGAGAGAGAGAGAGAGAGAAAGAACAGAGAGAGGGAGAGAGAGAGGAGGAACAAGATGAACAGAGAGAGAGTGTGGGGACCAGGGATGTGGCTAGGTGTAGAAAAATGGAGAGAGAGGGTAGGGAAAGCGATGTGCCCAAGAGAGGAAGAGAGAAGAGCAGAGATAATGAAGAAGAGGGAGACAAGAGGAGAGGGATGGAGCAGAGAGAGGGAAGAGGAGGAAGATGAAGAGAGGGAGGGAGAGCGAGATAGACCAAGGAACACTGAGAACAGACAAGGAAGGAGAAAAGGAGTGAGGAAGAAGAGGTAGGAAGAAAAGACTGAGAGGTGATTAACTACCAGCACATCAGCTTCACTAGCCTCTCCACACACACACACACACACACACTCACAATCTCTGTCTCACACACACACACATGGAAACCTCAGGGGTAACATTAAAACCATTGTGGTGTGTAAACCTGATGTCTGGGACTTCCTACAAGCTAAATGCTCAGCTGTGTTCTGAAGCTTCAGCTAATGTAGAAGCATAACAAGGAAGGTTTTAGTAGAAACAAACCAGTCTGCAGTTGTGGTCACTTCTCCCCTAAAGAGTTACAACCATTAGCAACTAATACGTTTTCATGCATCTATCTCTCCCTTCTTCCTCACAGACACCCTTCTCTCTATGTATTTTCTCTCTCTCTCTCTCTTTCCCTTCTTCCTCACAGACACCCTTCACTCTATGTATTTTCTCTCTCTCTCTCTCTCTCCTTCCCTTCTTCCTCACAGACGCCCTTCTCTCTATGTATTTTCTCTCTCTCCTTCCCTTCTTCCTCACAGACCCCATTCTCTCTATGTATATTTCTCTCTCTCTCTCTCTCTCTCTCTCTCTCTCTCTCTCTCTCTCTCTCTCTCTCTCTCTCTCCCTCTCTCTCTCTCTCTCTCTCTCTCTCTCTCTCTCCTTCCCTTCTTCCTCAGACCCCCTTCTCTCTATGTATTTTATCTCTCTCTCTCTCTCTCTCTCTCTCTCCTTCCCTTCTTCCTCAGACCCCCTTCTCTCTATGTATTTTATCTCTCTCTCTCTCTCTCTCTCTCTCTCTCTCTCTCTCTCCTTCCCTTCTTCCTCACAGACGCCCTTCTCTCTATGTATATTTTCTCTCTCTCTCTCTCTCTCTCTCTCTCTCTCTCCTTCCCTTCTTCCTCAGACCCCCTTCTCTCTATGTATTTTACTCTCTCTCTCTCTCTCTCTCTCTCTCTCTCTCTCTCTCTCTCTCTCTCTCCTTCCCTTCTTCCTCAGACCCCCTTCTCTCTATGTATTTTATCTCTCTCTCTCTCTCTCTCTTCTCTCTCTCTCTCTCTCTCTCTCTCTCTCTCTCTCTCTCTCTCCTTCCCTTCTTCCTCAGACCCCCTTCTCTCTATGTATTTTACTCTCTCTCTCTCTCTCTCTCTCTCTCTCTCTCTCTCTCTCTCTCTCTCTCTCTCCCTCCTTCCCTTCTTCCTCAGACCCCCTTCTCTCTATGTATTTTATCTCTCTCTCTCTCTCTCTCTCTCTCTCTCTCTCTCTCTCTCTCTCTCTCCTTCCCTTCTTCCTCACAGATGCCCTTCTCTCTATGTATATTTTCTCTCTCTCTCTCTCTCTCTCTCTCTCTCTCTCTCTCTCTCTCTCTCTCTCTCTCTCAATTCAATTCAATTCAATTCAAGGGGCTTTATTGGCATGGGAAACATGTGTTAACATTGCCAAAGCAAGTGAGGTAGGTAATATACAAAAGTCAAATAAACAATACAAATGAACAGTAAACATTACACATACAGAAGTTTCAAAACAATAAAGACATTACAAATGTCATATTATATATATGCAGTGTTGTAACAATGTACAAATGGTTAAAGCACACAAGTTAAAATAAATAAACATAAATATGGGTTGTATTTACAGTGGTGTTTGTTCTTCACTGGTTGCCCTTTTCTTGTCTCTCTCTCTCTCTCTCTCTCTCTCTCTCTCTCTCTCTCTCTCTCTCTCTCTCTCTCTCTCTCTCTCTCTCTCTCTCTCTCTCTCTCTCTCTCTCTCTCTCTCTCTCTCTCTCTCTCTCTCTCTCTCTCTCTCTCTCTCTCTCCTTCCCTTCTTCCTCAGACCCCCTTCTCTCTATGTATTTTATCTCTCTCTCTCTCTCTCTCTCTCTCTCTCTCCTTCCCTTCTTCCTCAGACCCCCTTCTCTCTATGTATTTTATCTCTCTCTCTCTCTCTCTCTCTCTCTCTCCTTCCCTTCTTCCTCACAGACGCCCTTCTCTCTATGTATATTTTCTCTCTCTCTCTCTCTCTCTCCTTCCCTTCTTCCTCAGACCCCCTTCTCTCTATGTATTTTATCTCTCTCTCTCTCTCTCTCTCTCTCTCTCTCTCTCTCTCTCTCCTTCCCTTCTTCCTCAGACCCCCTTCTCTCTATGTATTTTATCTCTCTCTCTCTCTCTCTCTCTCTCTCTCTCTCTCTCTCTCTCTCTCTCTCTCTCTCTCTCTCTCTCTCTCTCTCTCTCTCTCTCTCTCTCTCTCTCTCTCTCTCTCTCTCTCTCTCTCTCTCTCTCTCTCTCTCTCTCTCTCTCTCTCTCTCTCTCTCCTTCCCTTCTTCCTCAGACCCCCTTCTCTCTATGTATTTTATCTCTCTCTCTCTCTCTCTCTCTCTCTCTGTCTCTCTCTCTCTCTCCTTCCCTTCTTCCTCACAGACGCCCTTCTCTCTATGTATTTTCTCTCTCCCTCTCATAATGAGGCTGAATACAATGAGCCTGCAGTCTAAAACACAAATGCATGTGCACTCGCTCACCCACATACACCACACACACTCCCTCCCTCAGTCTCTGAGTTCCCTATGAGTCCAGTCTATTGTAAATAATTGTGTTTTGAGAAGCCTCTCTCTCTCTCTCTCTCTCTCTTAATCAACCTGATTGATTAGACATGGAGCATAGGTGGGTACCAGCCATATGCTGTGTGTGTATGTGTCTTCTGTTCTTCAAGGAGCCTCTAACTAACCCATATCGATTGCCACACACACACACACACACACACACACACTGGGGTCGCTCCAGCTCATTTAGACAGAGTCCACCTCCAGCTGCTACTATATAATCAGCCATATCTCCCACAATGCACTCTGGGACAGAACATAACAACTGCTTCAAAAATGGTACCCTATTTTACCCTCTATAGGGCACTACTGTTGACCAGGATCCATAGAGCTCTGGTCAAAGGTAGTGCACTATATAGGGAAAAGGGTGTCATTTGAGATGGAAAAACTGAAAAAAATCCTTTCCGCCTGTTTTTCATTATTTGTATCCCTGGAAAGCTGAAATGACTCATCCCCCAACCCCACCAATTCAAAGACACACACACCAACCCACCCGTAGACACACACCAGGGAATACTGCGAAGGTCGGCATTATTTTTAATAATCATTTGAAATAATCCAAGCGTGGCTAGGCTCTCTGTGGAGAGTGTCATTTAATCTGTCCTGTACAGATAGGGAGCCCTGCTAGGGACAACCAACACCTTAATATGGCTGCAGTCCCGGTAACGGGACCGATATGACAACAGCCAGTCCAAGTGCAGGGCGCCAAATTCAAAACAACAGAAATCTCATAATTAAAATTCCTCAGACATTCATGTGTCTTATATCATTTTAAAGGTAATCTTGTTGTTAATCCCACCAAAGTGTCCGATTTCAAATAGGCTTTTCAGCGAAAGCACTACATACGATTATGTTAGGTCACCACCAAACCACAATAAGCACAGCCATTTTCTCCAGCTAAAGATAGCTTCACAAAAACCAGAATAGAGATAAAATGAATCACTAATCTTCGATTATTTTCATCAGATGACACTCATAGGACTTCATGTTACACAATACATGCATGTTTTGTTTGATTAAATTAATATTTATATAAAAAAATCTGAGTTTACATTGAGGCGACTAGATTCACTAAATGCAAAAACATCAAGTGACTTTGCATAGCCCATCGTTTCAACAGAAATACTCATCATAACTATAGATGATAATACAAGTTATACACATTGAATTATTGATATACCTCTCCTTAATGCAACCGCTATGTCAGATTTCAAAAAAACTTTCCGGAAAAAGAAATGCACGCTATAATCTGAGACGGCGCTCAAAAATAGCATACCACAGCTGCAAAGATGGCGTCACCATAAACACAAAAATACATGATAAATATTCCATTACCTTTGATGATCTACATCAGAAAGCACACCAGGAATCCCATGTCCACAATAAATGTTTGTTTTGTTCGAAGAAATCCGTTATTTATGTCCAATTGTTAGCGCGTTTGGTAAACATGTCCAAACGCTAATTCTGGTCAGCTTTATAATCGGACAAAAACTTCCAAATGTGATATTACCGGTCGAAGAAACATTTCAAACTAAGTACTGAATCAATCATTAGGATGTTTTTAACATATAGCTTCAATAAAGTTCCAACCGGAGTATTCGTTGTTCTCTTCGTGAGCAATGGAACGTCAGTGGCTTCCATGAAGAAAAAGCATGATCGGGAAATGGCTGCTTGATGGACACCTGACTGATTCTGCTCTCATTCTCTCCCACAACATCATAGAAGTCTCATTGAAATTTCTATTGATGGTTGACATCTAGTGGAACCCCTAGGTAGTGCAACATCATTAATAGCTCAAGTGGATTTCTTTAGGGACCTGTGTGTATTTTGGTGAATACACACAGGCTCAGATTTCTGACTTCCTGTTTTGATTTCAACTCAGGATTTTGCCTGCCAATATGAGTTCTGTTAATCTCACAGACATAATTCAAACAGTTTTAGAAACTTTAGAGTGTTTTCTATCCAATACTAATAATGATATGCAAATAGTAGGAACTATGACTGAGGAGCAGGCCGTTTGATATGGGCACCTTTCATCCAAGCTACTCAATACTGCCCCTTCAGCCATAAGAAGTTAACACCTCTAGGTGACAGGGAGAGCTATGACACCAGAATAGTACAGATCAGTGGAGGCTCCTCAGAGGAGGAAGAGGAGGACCATCCTCCTTAGTAAATTTCATAAAAATATTAAAACATTAAAAAAGTTATCCTTTTTAGATACAACTATACTCAATATAATCATCAGAGAATGAATCTAGTACTGAAAGCATACGCTACAGCTAACTAACACTGCAGTGCATATAATGTGGTGAGTGTTGGACTCAAAGAAAGAGATTAATTTCTTAAGCAAGAGAGAGAGAGAGGGAGAGATTTTTTTCCACTTATCTTAGCTAGCAAATGCAGCCAGCTAGTTTAGCCTACTCAAACACCCGGCTCAAACAGAGAGGGATGCTATGTTAGCTAGCTGTCTATGGCTATCCAACACTGGAACTCTTCCAAGTCAAGTTAAACTTTGATTTTATTAATTTATTGACATCTGTGTAACTGCTCAACTGCTTGCTGACTGACTGTCCTGCATGATTGTAGCGGGTTTACTAATGCATTCGTTCTAGTAGCTATGTTGACTAGCTATGATGTTAGCTAATATGGTGATAATGATGTAGGCTGTGTAGAGGTTATGATATGAAGGTTTGGCTTGGACAGCTTTTTTCACCTGGTCACAGACAGCTGTTGTATTGTGCACTGAAGTCCACAAGCGAAGGGAAAAGGTGAGAGGAGGAGAGCGCGTAGATGCGAGAAGGAATTATACAATGAGCAAACTGATGATGCTGTTTGTATGTGGCTGCTATGAAAGTGAACTGTGTTTGCGTGTGATCAGGGGTGGATTCATTCTGCCGATTCTGTTGAAAAATGTTTCCTAAATGGAAGCAAACAGAATGAAACGGGGATAAACATATGTGAATTTGTTCAATAGAAACTCTCGTTTGCAGCTGTTGCACTAATGATTACAAACTAGATCATCTAGATGCAGGGCACGAGTGTGCAAGGTGGTATTGAATGTGTCACTGTTTGTCACCTTGATTACTCTAATGTTTCAGTTGACCTGTGCACCTACGTTGTAAACTTTCATTCATAAGCTAAGTTGTACAGTAGCAGCTTCATAATGGGTACAGGGAAAATGTGAGGGTACTGTAGTAGCCTACACCTTCCATGTTGCATTGAGCTGGGTGAATGGAATAGGAAAGCTCATTAAAAAAGTGTCCTCCCTCATTTTAAACATCACTGACTGCCACTGGTACAGATGTAGGATCTTAATTTGATCACCTTGTTGATGCAGGAAATGTCCAGTGTATACAAGGCTTAAAAGGGCTTCTAAAGTTTGTAATTTCCATATTAAAATTTCAGACAATTTTTTTTATCAACCCCTACAAAACACATTCATTATAATCCACACAATAATCAACATTTCCGGTTGCTGCAGGATTATTTTCCTGTTGTGAGAAATTGGTCAAATTAAGATCCTACATCTGTTGGTGGCCTAACATCCTAACACACACACACACACGTGTTAGTAGAATGAACTATGGTAATCTCTCTATGACTAATGACAGAGAGAGACAGAAAAACAAAGGGAATTAGGAAGAAATGGGAATATTGTCAGCCTGCATGAGGAAGTGTGGTGCATTGGTGGGGTTCGGTTTGAGAGAGAGAAAAGGTAGGGTGAAGGGACGTGCTTTTACTGCTTTGATAGCATACACTCATAGAGAGAGAGAGAGAGAGAGGGAAGAGAGGAAGAACAGAGAGAGGAAGAACAGAGAGAGGGAGAGAGAGAGAGAGAGAGAGAGCGAGAGAAAGAGAGAAAGAGAGAAAGAGAGAGAGAGAGAGAGAGAGAGAGAGAGAGAGAGAGCGAGAGAGAGAGAGAGAGAGAGAGAGAGAGAGAGAGAGAGAGAGAGAGAGAGAGAGAGAGAGAGAGAAAGAACAGAGAGAGGGAGAGAGAGAGGAGGAACAAGATGAACAGAGAGAGAGTGTGGGGACCAGGGATGTGGCTAGGTGTAGAAAAATGGAGAGAGAGGGTAGGGAAAGCGATGTGCCCAAGAGAGGAAGAGAGAAGAGCAGAGATAATGAAGAAGAGGGAGACAAGAGGAGAGGGATGGAGCAGAGAGAGGGAAGAGGAGGAAGATGAAGAGAGGGAGGGAGAGCGAGATAGACCAAGGAACACTGAGAACAGACAAGGA
This sequence comes from Salvelinus alpinus, assembly GCF_045679555.1. Taxonomy (NCBI): domain Eukaryota; kingdom Metazoa; phylum Chordata; class Actinopteri; order Salmoniformes; family Salmonidae; genus Salvelinus; species Salvelinus alpinus. The sequence continues at coordinate 83,523,476 of NC_092087.1, read as the reverse complement.
AGGAGAAAAGGAGTGAGGAAGAAGAGGTAGGAAGAAAAGACTGAGAGGTGATTAACTACCAGCACATCAGCTTCACTAGCCTCTCCACACACACACACACACACACTCACAATCTCTGTCTCACACACACACACATGGAAACCTCAGGGGTAACATTAAAACCATTGTGGTGTGTAAACCTGATGTCTGGGACTTCCTACAAGCTAAATGCTCAGCTGTGTTCTGAAGCTTCAGCTAATGTAGAAGCATAACAAGGAAGGTTTTAGTAGAAACAAACCAGTCTGCAGTTGTGGTCACTTCTCCCCTAAAGAGTTACAACCATTAGCAACTAATACGTTTTCATGCATCTCTCTCTCCCTTCTTCCTCACAGACACCCTTCTCTCTATGTATTTTCTCTCTCTCTCTCTCTTTCCCTTCTTCCTCACAGACACCCTTCACTCTATGTATTTTCTCTCTCTCTCTCTCTTTCCCTTCTTCCTCACAGACACCCTTCACTCTATGTATTTTCTCTCTCTCTCTCTCTCTCCTTCCCTTCTTCCTCACAGACGCCCTTCTCTCTATGTATTTTCTCTCTCTCCTTCCCTTCTTCCTCACAGACCCCCTTCTCTCTATGTATATTTTCTCTCTCTCTCTCTCTCTCTCTCTCTCTCTCTCTCTCTCTCTCTCTCTCTCTCTCTCTCTCTCTCTCTCTCTCTCTCTCTCTCTCTCTCTCTCTCTCTCTCTCTCTCTCTCTCTCCTTCCCTTCTTCCTCAGACCCCCTTCTCTCTATGTATTTTATCTCTCTCTCTCTCTCTCTCTCTCTCTCTCTCTCCTTCCCTTCTTCCTCAGACCCCCTTCTCTCTATGTATTTTATCTCTCTCTCTCTCTCTCTCTCTCTCTCTCTCTCTCTCTCTCCTTCCCTTCTTCCTCACAGACGCCCTTCTCTCTATGTATATTTTCTCTCTCTCTCTCTCTCTCTCTCTCTCTCTCTCTCTCTCTCTCTCTCTCTCTCTCTCTCTCTCTCTCTCTCTCTCTCTCTCTCTCTCTCTCTCTCTCTCTCTCTCTCTCTCTCTCTCTCTCTCTCTCTCTCTCTCTCTCTCTCTCTCTCTCTCTCTCTCTCTCTCTCTCTCTCTCTCTCTCTCTCTCAAATTCAAATTCAAATTCAAGCTGCTTTATTGGCATGAAAAACATTGTGTCAATATTGCCAAAGCAACAATGTATACAATATACATTGTAATACAATTAAAACAATGACAAATAATAATATAGAATGGCAGTAAATAATAATACAAAATTAAATATAAAAAATAGTAACAATAAAATGGTAACAGTCAATAGTCGAATGTAATGTATGGTGTAATGCACCACTACCACCACCACTATCATTAAACTGCTATCATTACCATTACCACCCATACCATTACTATTTGGAATGATAAACAACAATAATAATACTAATAACAATAACAGTAATAACAATAACAGTCATAATAAGTAAGTTACTGCTTACTATGCAGATGTTATTATTCACTGTCCCTCAGGCTATGGCAGGCAAATACATATTTGGCTGCAAGAGGAGCCATTGCTCCTTCGCCCATGAGTATTTTTAGTTTTTCCTCTGGGTTTAATAAGTTAAAATTTGGAATAAATGTAGTCATTTCTGTGAATAATGAATCTCTTGGTGAGGAATATTTATCACAGTAAAGGAGAAAGTGCATCTCTGTTTCTACCTCCCCTGTCGTGCAGTGACCACATACACGCTCCTCTTTGGGTAGCCATGTCTTTTTATGTCTGCCGGTTTCTATTGCCAATCGGTGGTCACTCAGCCTGTACTTGGTAAGGATCTGTCTCTGCTTCGAATCTCTGACAGAGTAGAGATATTCAGCCAATTCATATTCTCTGTTTAGGGTCAGATAGCAATTTAGTCGGCTTTGGGATTTTGTTTCGTTTTTCCAATGTTGTAAATATGAGTCCTTTGATTGGTTCATGATTTTGTTTATTGGAATTCTTTCTTTTGAAGCAGTGCCGGTGTCAGCTTGGTTGGTTAGGTCCAACACCAGCTGACTGAGAGGGCTCGTTTCTGGGCTCAGCTCTTGGGTTTGAAGTGCTTTAAATTGCAGACTCGAATTTGGACTTGAATTTAGATGTAGCCAAAATTTTAATGATCTTTTCTGTATTTTCATTATTACTGGAAAGCGGCCCAATTCTGCCCTACATGCATTAGTTGGTGTATTTCTCTGGACTTGTAGGATTTTCCGACAGAATTCTGCATGTAGGGTTTCAATTGGATGTTTGTCCCACATTTTAAAGTCCAGTTTATTGAGTGGCCCCCAAACCTCACTTCCGTAAAGAGCTATTGGTAGGATTACACTGTCAAATATTTTGGTCCAAATTCTAATTGGGATGTTGATTTTGAATAATTTCATTTTTATTGCATACAATGCTCTGCGGGCTTTTTCTTTGAGTGCATTCACTGCCATATTAAAGTTTCCCGATGCAGATATGGTCAGACCAAGGTAGGTGTAATTTTTTGTGTGTTCAATTATGGTGTTGTTCAGGGTGAATTTATATTTGTGTTTCTGACATCTGTTTTGTTTTTGGAAAATCATGATTTTAGTTTTTGGGAAATTTACTGCCAGGGCCCAATTATGGCAATATTGCTCTAGAATATTAATGTTCTGTTGAAGACCTTCTTTGGTTGGTGATAGAAGTACCAAGTCATCAGCATATAGCAGGTATTTCACCTCTGTGTCAAATAGTGTGAGTCCTGGGGCTGGAGAATGGTCCAACATGTCTGCTAATTCATTGATATAAATGTTGAAAAGATTTGGACTCAAACTGCAGCCTTGTCTCACACCTCGACATTGTGAAAAGAATTCTGTTCTTTGGTTTTTGATTTTTATTGCACACTTATTTTCTGTGTACATACATTTTATTAAGTCATACACCTTACCACCAAGCCCACTTTGTAGAATTTTGTAGAATAGCCCTTCGTGCCAAATAGAATCAAATGCTTTTTTAAAGTCAATAAAGCAAGCAAAGATTTTGCCCTCTTTTTTTTGGTGGACGTGTTTATTAATTAGTGTGTGTAGGGTGTATATATGGTCAGTAGTGCGATGGTTAGGGAGAAAGCCAATTTGACATTTAGTTATTACATTTTTTTCTTGAAGAAAGGTTTGGATTCTTGAATTCAAAATGCTACAGAAAACCTTTCCCAAGTTACTGTTTACACAAATTCCCCTGTAATTATTGGGGTCTGATTTGTCTCCACTTTTGTGGATAGGGGAGATGAGCCCCTGGTTCCAGACATCAGGGAAGCAGCCAGAAGTTAAAACCATGTTGAACAATTTAAGCACAGCATTTTGCAACTCAGGTGTGCTGTTTTTCAGCATTTCATTTCTGATGTTGTCTAGACCACATGCCTTCTTTGATTTAATATATTTGAGCTTTTCATTTAGTTCTTGTTGGGTTATTGGGTAATCTAATGGATTTTGGTTATTTTTAATGACTGATTCAAGGATTTTCAATTTTTCTTTAATTTCTAATTGGTTCTGTTTTAAGTCTTTTTGTGGGATGTTTTTGTATAGATTATCAAAATAAGTTTTCCAAATTCCTACATCTTGTATGGCTAATTCTTGTGGCTTTGTTGTGCTTAAATTGTTCCACATGTCCCAGAACTGATTTTGGTCAATTGCGTTTTCAATTTCATCAAGTGTCTTGTTGGTATAATTCAGTTTCTTGCGTTTCAGTGTATGTTTATACTGTTTCAGAGTTTCAAAGTATTCATATCGTAGCTCTGGGTTGTTTTGCTGCTTATGTTTTTTGTTTGACATTTGTCTTAGGTGTTTTCTAATTGTTTTACATTCATTATCAAACCATTTGTCAGAAACATTTTGTTTTTTGTTTCTGATGTTGCATTTCTTTGGTTTTCTCAAATTTGCTTTCGATGCTGCTTTTTGGAATATGCAGTTGATGTTTAGAGTAGCCGAATTGACACCATCTTTATTGTTTCTCTCTCTCCTTCCCTTCTTCCTCAGACCCCCTTCTCTCTATGTATTTTATCTCTCTCTCTCTCTCTCTCTCTCTCTCTCTCCCTCCTTCCCTTCTTCCTCAGACCCCCTTCTCTCTATGTATTTTATCTCTCTCTCTCTCTCTCTCTCTCTCTCTCTCTCTCTCTCTCTCTCTCCTTCCCTTCTTCCTCAGACCCCCTTCTCTCTATGTATTTTATCTCTCTCTCTCTCTCTCTCTCTCTCTCTCTCTCTCTCTCTCTCCTTCCCTTCTTCCTCAGACCCCCTTCTCTCTATGTATTTTATCTCTCTCTCTCTCTCTCTCTCTCTCTCTCTCTCTCTCCTTCCCTTCTTCCTCACAGACGCCCTTCTCTCTATGTATATTTTCTCTCTCTCTCTCTCTCTCTCTCTCTCTCTCTCCTTCCCTTCTTCCTCAGACCCCCTTCTCTCTATGTATTTTATCTCTCTCTCTCTCTCTCTCTCTCTCTCTCTCTCTCTCTCTCTCCTTCCCTTCTTCCTCAGACCCCCTTCTCTCTATGTATTTTATCTCTCTCTCTCTCTCTCTCTCTCTCTCTCTCTCTCTCTCTCTCTCTCTCTCTCTCTCTCTCTCTCTCTCTCTCTCTCTCTCTCTCTCTCTCTCTCTCTCTCTCTCTCTCTCTCTCTCTCTCTCTCTCTCTCTCTCTCCTCCCTTCTTCCTCAGACCCCCTTCTCTCTATGTATTTTATCTCTCTCTCTCTCTCTCTCTCTCTCTCTCTCTCTCTCTCTCTCTCTCTCCCTCCTTCCCTTCTTCCTCAGACCCCCTTCTCTCTATGTATTTTATCTCTCTCTCTCTCTCTCTCTCTCTCTCTCTCTCTCTCTCTCTCTCTCTCTCTCTCTCTCTCTCTCTCTCTCTCTCTCTCTCTCTCTCTCTCTCTCTCTCTCTCTCTCTCTCTCTCTCTCTCTCTCTCTCTCTCTCTCTCTCTCTCTCTCTCTCTCTCCTTCCCTTCTTCCTCACAGATGCCCTTCTCTCTATGTATATTCTCTCTCTCTCTCTCTCTCTCTCTCTCTCTCTCTCTCTCTCTCTCTCTCTCTCTCTCTCTCTCTCTCTCTCTCTCTCTCTCAATTCAATTCAAGGGGCTTTATTGGCATGGGAAACATGTGTTAACATTGCCAAAGCAAGTGAGGTAGGTAATATACAAAAGTCAAATAAACAATACAAATGAACAGTAAACATTACACATACAGAAGTTTCAAAACAATAAAGACATTACAAATGTCATATTATATATATGCAGTGTTGTAACAATGTACAAATGGTTAAAGCACACAAGTTAAAATAAATAAACATAAATATGGGTTGTATTTACAGTGGTGTTTGTTCTTCACTGGTTGCCCTTTTCTTGTCTCTCTCTCTCTCTCTCTCTCTCTCTCTCTCTCTCTCTCTCTCTCTCTCTCTCTCTCTCTCTCTCTCTCTCTCTCTCTCTCTCTCTCTCCTTCCCTTCTTCCTCAGACCCCCTTCTCTCTATGTATTTTATCTCTCTCTCTCTCTCTCTCTCTCTCTCTCTCTCTCTCTCTCTCCTTCCCTTCTTCCTCAGACCCCCTTCTCTCTATGTATTTTATCTCTCTCTCTCTCTCTCTCTCTCTCTCTCTCTCTCCTTCCCTTCTTCCTCACAGACGCCCTTCTCTCTATGTATATTTTCTCTCTCTCTCTCTCTCTCTCTCTCTCTCTCCTTCCCTTCTTCCTCAGACCCCCTTCTCTCTATGTATTTTATCTCTCTCTCTCTCTCTCTCTCTCTCTCTCTCTCTCTCTCTCTCTCTCTCTCTCTCTCTCTCTCTCTCTCTCTCTCTCTCTCTCTCTCTCTCTCTCTCTCTCTCTCTCTCTCTCTCTCTCTCTCTCTCTCTCTCTCTCTCTCTCTCTCTCTCTCTCTCTCTCTCTCTCTCTCTCTCTCTCTCCTTCCCTTCTTCCTCACAGACGCCCTTCTCTCTATGTATTTTCTCTCTCCCTCTCATAATGAGGCTGAATACAATGAGCCTGCAGTCTAAAACACAAATGCATGTGCACTCGCTCACCCACATACACCACACACACTCCCTCCCTCAGTCTCTGAGTTCCCTATGAGTCCAGTCTATTGTAAATAATTGTGTTTTGAGAAGCCTCTCTCTCTCTCTCTCTCTCTTAATCAACCTGATTGATTAGACATGGAGCATAGGTGGGTACCAGCCATATGCTGTGTGTGTATGTGTCTTCTGTTCTTCAAGGAGCCTCTAACTAACCCATATCGATTGCCACACACACACACACACACACACACACACTGGGGTCGCTCCAGCTCATTTAGACAGAGTCCACCTCCAGCTGCTACTATATAATCAGCCATATCTCCCACAATGCACTCTGGGACAGAACATAACAACTGCTTCAAAAATGGTACCCTATTTTACCCTCTATAGGGCACTACTGTTGACCAGGATCCATAGAGCTCTGGTCAAAGGTAGTGCACTATATAGGGAAAAGGGTGTCATTTGAGATGGAAAAACTGAAAAAAATCCTTTCCGCCTGTTTTTCATTATTTGTATCCCTGGAAAGCTGAAATGACTCATCCCCCAACCCCACCAATTCAAAGACACACACACCAACCCACCCGTAGACACACACCAGGGAATACTGCGAAGGTCGGCATTATTTTTAATAATCATTTGAAATAATCCAAGCGTGGCTAGGCTCTCTGTGGAGAGTGTCATTTAATCTGTCCTGTACAGATAGGGAGCCCTGCTAGGGACAACCAACACCTTAATATGGCTGCAGTCCCGGTAACGGGACCGATATGACAACAGCCAGTCCAAGTGCAGGGCGCCAAATTCAAAACAACAGAAATCTCATAATTAAAATTCCTCAGACATTCATGTGTCTTATATCATTTTAAAGGTAATCTTGTTGTTAATCCCACCAAAGTGTCCGATTTCAAATAGGCTTTTCAGCGAAAGCACTACAAACGATTATGTTAGGTCACCACCAAACCACAATAAGCACAGCCATTTTCTCCAGCTAAAGATAGCTTCACAAAAACCAGAATAGAGATAAAATGAATCACTAATCTTCGATTATTTTCATCAGATGACACTCATAGGACTTCATGTTACACAATACATGCATGTTTTGTTTGATTAAATTAATATTTATATAAAAAAATCTGAGTTTACATTGAGGCGACTAGATTCACTAAATGCAAAAACATCAAGTGACTTTGCATAGCCCATCGTTTCAACAGAAATACTCATCATAACTATAGATGATAATACAAGTTATACACATTGAATTATTGATATACCTCTCCTTAATGCAACCGCTATGTCAGATTTCAAAAAAACTTTCCGGAAAAAGAAATGCACGCTATAATCTGAGACGGCGCTCAAAAATAGCATACCACAGCTGCAAAGATGGCGTCACCATAAACACAAAAATACATGATAAATATTCCATTACCTTTGATGATCTACATCAGAAAGCACACCAGGAATCCCATGTCCACAATAAATGTTTGTTTTGTTCGAAGAAATCCGTTATTTATGTCCAATTGTTAGCGCGTTTGGTAAACATGTCCAAACGCTAATTCTGGTCAGCTTTATAATCGGACAAAAACTTCCAAATGTGATATTACCGGTCGAAGAAACATTTCAAACTAAGTACTGAATCAATCATTAGGATGTTTTTAACATATAGCTTCAATAAAGTTCCAACCGGAGTATTCGTTGTTCTCTTCGTGAGCAATGGAACGTCAGTGGCTTCCATGAAGAAAAAGCATGATCGGGAAATGGCTGCTTGATGGACACCTGACTGATTCTGCTCTCATTCTCTCCCACAACATCATAGAAGTCTCATTGAAATTTCTATTGATGGTTGACATCTAGTGGAACCCCTAGGTAGTGCAACATCATTAATAGCTCAAGTGGATTTCTTTAGGGACCTGTGTGTATTTTGGTGAATACACACAGGCTCAGATTTCTGACTTCCTGTTTTGATTTCAACTCAGGATTTTGCCTGCCAATATGAGTTCTGTTAATCTCACAGACATAATTCAAACAGTTTTAGAAACTTTAGAGTGTTTTCTATCCAATACTAATAATGATATGCAAATAGTAGGAACTATGACTGAGGAGCAGGCCGTTTGATATGGGCACCTTTCATCCAAGCTACTCAATACTGCCCCTTCAGCCATAAGAAGTTAACACCTCTAGGTGACAGGGAGAGCTATGACACCAGAATAGTACAGATCAGTGGAGGCTCCTCAGAGGAGGAAGAGGAGGACCATCCTCCTTAGTAAATTTCATAAAAATATTAAAACATTAAAAAAGTTATCCTTTTTAGATACAACTATACTCAATATAATCATCAGAGAATGAATCTAGTACTGAAAGCATACGCTACAGCTAACTAACACTGCAGTGCATATAATGTGGTGAGTGTTGGACTCAAAGAAAGAGATTAATTTCTTAAGCAAGAGAGAGAGAGAGGGAGAGATTTTTTTCCACTTATCTTAGCTAGCAAATGCAGCCAGCTAGTTTAGCCTACTCAAACACCCGGCTCAAACAGAGAGGGATGCTATGTTAGCTAGCTGTCTATGGCTATCCAACACTGGAACTCTTCCAAGTCAAGTTAAACTTTGATTTTATTAATTTATTGACATCTGTGTAACTGCTCAACTGCTTGCTGACTGACTGTCCTGCATGATTGTAGCGGGTTTACTAATGCATTCGTTCTAGTAGCTATGTTGACTAGCTATGATGTTAGCTAATATGGTGATAATGATGTAGGCTGTGTAGAGGTTATGATATGAAGGTTTGGCTTGGACAGCTTTTTTCACCTGGTCACAGACAGCTGTTGTATTGTGCACTGAAGTCCACAAGCGAAGGGAAAAGGTGAGAGGAGGATCAAAAATTACTTTCAAACTTGTACAACCCTAATAAAAAGCAAGGGGAGAACATTGACATCCTATAAATATAAGAAACATTTTAAATAAAAAAGAATGTACAATGTAAAATCCAGATGCGAGAAGGAATTATACAATGAGCAAACTGATGATGCTGTTTGTATGTGGCTGCTATGAAAGTGAACTGTGTTTGCGTGTGATCAGGGGTGGATTCATTCTGCCGATTCTGTTGAAAAATGTTTCCTAAATGGAAGCAAACAGAATGAAACGGGGATAAACATATGTGAATTTGTTCAATAGAAACTCTCGTTTGCAGCTGTTGCACTAATGATTACAAACTAGATCATCTAGATGCAGGGCACGAGTGTGCAAGGTGGTATTGAATGTGTCACTGTTTGTCACCTTGATTACTCTAATGTTTCAGTTGACCTGTGCACCTACGTTGTAAACTTTCATTCATAAGCTAAGTTGTACAGTAGCAGCTTCATAATGGGTACAGGGAAAATGTGAGGGTACTGTAGTAGCCTACACCTTCCATGTTGCATTGAGCTGGGTGAATGGAATAGGAAAGCTCATTAAAAAAGTGTCCTCCCTCATTTTAAACATCACTGACTGCCACTGGTACAGATGTAGGATCTTAATTTGATCACCTTGTTGATGCAGGAAATGTCCAGTGTATACAAGGCTTAAAAGGGCTTCTAAAGTTTGTAATTTCCATATTAAAATTTCAGACAATTTTTTTTATCAACCCCTACAAAACACATTCATTATAATCCACACAATAATCAACATTTCCGGTTGCTGCAGGATTATTTTCCTGTTGTGAGAAATTGGTCAAATTAAGATCCTACATCTGTTGGTGGCCTAACATCCTAACACACACACACACACGTGTTAGTAGAATGAACTATGGTAATCTCTCTATGACTAATGACAGAGAGAGACAGAAAAACAAAGGGAATTGAAGAAATGTCCCTAAGATCACCAAAGGCTTCCTCTGATCACACACCCGTCTCTCTTTCTCTGTATTATTCAACTCCCTTGTTAGAATTGGTATACTATCTGCCTGCAGTCACATTGACAGTCTATTCTCCCTGCATCGGTGGGCTGTGTGTGTGTGTGTGTGTGTGTGTGTGTGTGTGTGTGTGTGTGTGTGTGTGTGTGTGTGTGTGTGTGTGTGTGTGTGTGTGTGTGTGTGTGTGTGTGTGTGTGTGTGTGTGTGTGTGTGTGTGTGTGTGTGTGTGTGTGAGACTCTGATGGGATTGCTCTCCTTACAGGCGTGCTCTGTGATGTACATCTCAGGTGGTTTAATCACGTTGTTTGGCAGTGAGCAAGACGATTGTCAGGTGTGTGCTATGTATTGACATTGGTTGGCAGTAGCTCAAAACAATGGAGATTACACACATTCACTGTTCTGCTGAGATGTGACAAATACAGCAGGAGACCTCTCTGGTGCCTATGCATAGCAAAGTGCCTGCCTGCCTGCCTGTCTGTCTGTCTGTCTGTCTGTCTGTCTGTCTGTCTGTCTGTCTGTCTGTCTGTCTGTCTGTCTGTCTGTCTGTGGGTGTTCCAGTTGTCAGTGATTTACCCTGGGGGTCAGGTGAGTTATGATGGTGTTATTGATCCAGCCAGCCTTGGTGTGTAACAGGCCAGACCTGATTGAGCCTCTCACAATTTATTACACAGCAAATAATATCACACACACACACACACAGACCCACATCAAATAATATCTGGGCAAATATGGACCTAGCTGTCTCAGTGCTAGAAGCTGGGATTCAGGCTATACTAGAAGAAGAAGTTACATGTAGGAAGTAAAGGCTGACCTTGTCCGGCTGAATTTGATCAATAGAAACTCTTGTTTGCAACTGTTGCACTAATGATTACACACTAGATGCAGGCAAGAGTGTGCAAGGTGGTACTGAATGTGTCACTGTTTGTCAAATTGATTACTCTAATGTTTCAGTTGACCTGTGCACCTACGTTGTAAACTTTCATTCATAGGCTAAGTTGTAGCAGCTTCATAATGGGTACAGGGAAAATGTGAGGGTACTGTAGTAGCCTACACCTTCCATGTTGCATTGAGCTGGGTGAATGGAATAGGAATGACAGTCATCCAATATGCTGTAATGGAAATAAGGCCAGGCTCATCAAAAAAAGTATCCTCCCTCATTTTAAACGTCACTGACCACCACTGGTACAGATTTAGGATCTTCATTTGTTTTGCAGGAAATGTCCAGCGTAAGGAAAGGTGGAGGATGAAGGGAGAGAGGGAGGGGTGTTAGTGACACACACACACACACAAACACACACTCTCTCTCTCTCAGGGACCACCGAACCAGACTGAGAGGAGCACTGTGACATATTGCATTGTGGGAGTTCTAGTAGCCTACACTGTGCCCCAACACTGAGAAGATAGATAACAAACGTACAGCACAGGCGAAGCACGAAATGTAAAATAAATGTGTTATCGTGAACCAAGATAGCCGGCATTAAAAGTGTTGTAGGCAACTCATCCACAGACGACATACAAAGATGTAAAACAAATATATTAGAATGAACAGAGAGATCTCTTGCTGAAAGAGTTATAGAGGCGCCGTGCTGCTGTCAAAGCACCCACTCTGTCTCCTGTCTTCTCTCTGATTGGCCGACGCGCTTGAGAGAACAGCTAACAAACCATTCAATCACCCCTGACGAAGGATGCTTCGATATTCTAAAATCTTTTAATTTGACAATTTAATTACCCTCCTCTAATCTATAATTGGTTTTCCAGTTGCTGCCAATGTGTTTAGTGTTTACCTATTGTGTTGGTCGATTATGCAGATATTCAAATTGCATTTAGACTGATCATCTGTTCATTTATCAAGCCATCTTTTTACATACAATGTGTTTATTCAGTAATCTATCCATTCATTTCCATTCATTTGTTGATTCAATCCATCACTCCATTCAACTATGCAATGATGTGTGTTTCTGTTTATGAAGTGTAACGATCCGAGCACGAGAGCAACTTACACTGTAACAGAAACCTGTCTTTTATACTCTGAAATGTATTACTGCAGCATACAGTAAATAACAGAGCATTGTGGGAAAATGTTTGGCGGAGAAATCATTCTGTATTTGGAATGGTAGTGTAATTCCACCCCACAGAACACAGTCCAGGGAGGCATCTTTGGAGCGTCAAAATCCTTTTTACCACTAGTGGGCACATGGTATTATTGTCTCTGGCTCAGTAACATATTTTGATGCAGTCGTGGGGTAGAATGCTGTACCAGTTGAACTCCTGTGTGGTTGTGGTGCCCCATCGCAATGTATAAGGGACAGGTTGAAGGGGCAGTAAGTCTTAAACCTTAAATGGTTGAGCGTGTTGCCTTTTGGTCTGTTTAGCCCTGTAGTTGCTGTCAGTTTGGAAGCCATTGTTAAGGCCTCTAGAAGTGCAAGTGATACAAAAACAGCAAATATTCATTAATATGCTGTAACGGGGAAACACTTTACCTAGCAGCCAACCTGCTTGCACCAATCCCTTGTTATTACAGTAAAATACAAACCCTTCCCCTCAATTCATGTAATCATTCTTTCATTCATTCCTTTCTATTACAGTAGCATCTACTTTTTACGGTATAGTACAGTCAATCTTACAGAATGGCACTGTTTGTCATTGATACGGTATTTATATTACAGGTGTACTGAGTTTTACTTGCCACTGAGCTGCCTGTCAAACAAACCTACTGTCAAATTCACGGCAACCCCTTTACAGTGTAGGTACATTTACTGATGCATTCAGCAATTACCATGGAGGTGTTTATCCAACCCCTCTACCTATCCAGACAGCCATCTATGCAATTATGTGTGTTTCTGTCTCATAAACCGGTGTTCCATATTTTGCATTTGTTTATCTAGTGATCCATCCATTCATTTCCATTAATTTGTGTATCCAACCCATCCATCAATCACACAATTACACCTCACAACAACACCTCACACCCATCCATCCATTCACAAAATAACACCTCACAACAACACCTCACGGCCGCGCCCCTATTTGACCTAGATAGTGTGTGTGTTTGTACTGATATGTAGACTATGTGTGTGTTTGTACTGATATGTAGACTATGTGTGTGTTTGTACTGATATGTAGACTATGTGTGTGTTTGTACTGATATGTAGACTATGTGTGTGTTTGTACTGATATGTAGACTACGTGTGTGTTTGTACTGATATGTAGACTATGTGTGTGTTTGTACTGATATGTAGACTATGTGTGTGTTTGTACTGATATGTAGACTATGTGTGTGTTTGTACTGATATGTAGACTATGTGTGTGTTTGTACTGATATGTAGACTATGTGTGTGTTTGTACTGATATGTAGACTATGTGTGTGTTTGTACTGATATGTAGACTGTGTGTGTGTTTGTACTGATATGTAGACTATGTGTGTGTTTGTACTGATATGTAGACTGTGTGTGTGTTTGTACTGATATGTAGACTGTGTGTGTGTTTGTACTGATATGTAGACTACGTGTGTGTTTGTACTGATATGTAGACTGTGTGTGTGTTTGTACTGATATGTAGACTATGTGTGTGTTTGTACTGATATGTAGACTGTGTGTGCCTTTTCTTATTCATGTACTTCTGTCCTTCAGCTTTTCTTGTCTATTAATGTTCTGTATTATGTCATGTTTTGTGTGGATCCCAGGAAGAGTAGCTGCTGCTTTTCCAGCAGCTAATGGGGACCCTAATAAAATACCAAATACCATCCATTTATTCATGCAATCATGTGTGTTTCTGTCTTTGTAACTGGTGTGGGAAAGTGCAGTGACACACACACACACACACACACACACACACACACACACACACACACACACACACACACACACACACACACACACACACACACACACACACACACACACACACACACACACACACACACACACACACACAATGATCGAAACCACCTCCTCCTCTTCCCAGCCAACCAATGACACAACGTTAGTTTGATGCAGCAGAACCCAGGACAGGAGACACATTTTCTTCTCTATACCATTTCAGATGTAGAGAAAGAAAACAGCAGCAAGCACATAATCACTAAGACATATCACTGAGGCAAATAAATAGAATTAGTGTAAACAGCGCCCCCTGTTGCAAAATTAGAGGTAAAGTGGCACCACGGAGAATGGATACGGAGCCCCCTGTTGGTCAAATAGAGGTAAAGGGGTCCCGAGGACAGTATAAACAGCGCCCCCTGATGGTCCAGTTGAGGTAAAGGGGTACAACGTACAGTGTAAACAACACACCGTTGGTCAATTAGAGGTAAAGCAGTACCACCGACAGGATAAAAATAAGACTGGAGAGAGAATGACCTAAAGAAGCCTTTTCTCTCCCTCGGCGTGTGTGAGATTGTCCCAGAATATGCCTACATGTGTGAGTGTCCTAGGATATGCCTACATGTGTGAGTGTCCTAGGATATGCCTACATGTGTGAGTGTCCCAGGATATGCCTACATGTGTGAGTGTCCTAGGATATGCCTACATGTGTGAGTGTCCAAGGATAGGCCTACATGTGTGAGTGTCCAAGGATAGGCCTACATGTGTGAGTGTCCTAGGATATGCCTACATGTGTGAGTGTCCTAGGATAGGCCTACATGTGTGAGTGTCCAAGGATAGGCCTACATGTGTGAGTGTCCAAGGATAGGCCTACATGTGTGAGTGTCCTAGGATATGCCTACATGTGTGAGTGTCCAAGGATAGGCCTACATGTGTGAGTGTCCTAGGATATGCCTACATGTGTGAGTGTCCTAGGATATGCCTACATGTGTGAGTGTCCTAGGATAGGCCTACATGTGTGAGTGTCCAAGGATAGGCCTACATGTGTGAGTGTCCAAGGATAGGTCTACATGTGTGAGTGTCCTAGGATATGCCTACATGTGTGAGTGTCCTAGGATATGCCTACATGTGTGAGTGTCCTAGGATAGGCCTACATGTGTGAGTGTCCAAGGATATGCCTACATGTGTGAGTGTCCTAGGATATGCCTACATGTGTGAGTGTCCTAGGATATGCCTACATGTGTGAGTGTCCTAGGATATGCCTACATGTGTGAGTGTCCAAGGATATGCCTACATGTGTGAGTGTCCTAGGATATGCCTACATGTGTGAGTGTCCTAGGATATGCCTACATGTGTGAGTGTCAAAGGATAGGCCTACATGTGTGAGTGTCCTAGGATAGGCCTACATGTGTGAGTGTCCTAGGATAGGCCTACATGTGTGAGTGTCCTAGGATAGGTCTACATGTGTGAGTGTCCAAGGATAGGCCTATATGTGTGAGTGTCCAAGGATAGGCCTACATGTGTGAGTGTCCTAGGATAGGTCTACATGTGTGAGTGTCCAAGGATAGGCCTATATGTGTGAGTGTCCTAGGATAGGCCTACATGTGTGAGTGTCCAAGGATAGGCCTACATGTGTGAGTGTCCTAGGATAGGCCTACATGTGTGAGTGTCCTAGGATAGGTCTACATGTGTGAGTGTCCAAGGATAGGCCTACATGTGTGAGTGTCCTAGGATAGGCCTACATGTGTGAGTGTCCTAGGATATGCCTACATGTGTGAGTGTCCCAGGATATGCCTACATGTGTGAGTGTCCTAGGATAGGCCTACATGTGTGAGTGTCCCAGGATATGCCTACATGTGTGAGTGTCCTAGGATATGCCTACATGTGTGAGTGTCCAAGGATATGCCTACATGTGTGAGTGTCCCAGGATATGCCTACATGTGTGAGTGTCCTAGGATATGCCTACATGTGTGAGTGTCCCAAGATATGCCTACATGAGTGAGTGTCCTAGGATAGGCCTACATGTGTGAGTGTCCTAGGATATGGCTACATGTGTGAGTGTCCTAGGATATGCCTACATGTGTGAGTGTCCAAGGATAGGCCTACATGTGTGAGTGTCCTAGGATAGGTCTACATGTGTGAGTGTCCTAGGATATGCCTACATGTGTGAGTGTCCTAGGATAGGCCTACATGTGTGAGTGTCCTAGGATATGCCTACATGTGTGAGTGTCCAAGGATAGGCCTACATGTGTGAGTGTCCTAGGATAGGTCTACATGTGTGAGTGTCCTAGGATATGCCTACATGTGTGAGTGTCCTAGGATAGGCCTACATGTGTGAGTGTCCCAGGATAGGCCTATATGTGTGAGTGTCCAAGGATAGGCCTACATGTGTGAGTGTCCTAGGATAGGCCTACATGTGTGAGTGTCCTAGGATAGGCCTACATGTGTGAGTGTCCCAGGATATGCCTACATGTGTGAGTGTCCCAGGATATGCCTACATGTGTGAGTGTCCAAGGATAGGCCTATATGTGTGAGTGTCCAAGGATAGGCCTACATGTGTGAGTGTCCTAGGATAGGCCTACATGTGTGAGTGTCCTAGGATAGGCCTACATGTGTGAGTGTCCCAGGATATGCCTACATGTGTGAGTGTCCCAGGATATGCCTACATGTGTGAGTGTCCAAGGATAGGCCTACATGTGTGAGTGTCCTAGGATAGGCCTACATGTGTGAGTGTCCTAGGATATGCCTACATGTGTGAGTGTCCAAGGATAGGCCTACATGTGTGAGTGTCCTAGGATATGCCTACATGTGTGAGTGTCCAAGGATAGGCCTACATGTGTGAGTGTCCTAGGATATGTCTACATGTGTGAGTGTCCTAGGATATGCCTACATGTGTGAGTGTCCAAGGATAGGCCTACATGTGTGAGTGTCCTAGGATAGGCCTACATGTGTGAGTGTCCTAGGATATGCCTACATGTGTGAGTGTCCAAGGATAGGCCTACATGTGTGAGTGTCCTAGGATATGCCTACATGTGTGAGTGTCCTAGGATATGCCTACATGTGTGAGTGTCCAAGGATAGGCCTACATGTGTGAGTGTCATAGGATATGCCTACATGTGTAAGTGTCCAAGGATAGGCCTACATGTGTGAGTGTCCTAGGATATGCCTACATGTGTGAGTGTCCAAGGATATGCCTACATGAGTGAGTGTCCTAGGATATGCCTACATGTGTGAGTGTCCTAGGATATGCCTACATGTGTGAGTGTCCAAGGATATGCCTACATGTGTGAGTGTCCTAGGATATGCCTACATGTGTGAGTGTCCTAGGATATGCCTACATGTGTGAGTGTCCAAGGATAGGCCTACATGTGTGAGTGTCCAAGGATAGGCCTACATGTGTGAGTGTCCAAGGATAGGCCTACATGTGTGAGTGCCCCAGGATATGCCTACATGTGTGAGTGTCCTAGGATAGGCCTACATGTGTGAGTGTCCTAGGATAGGCCTACATGTGTGAGTGTCCTAGGATATGCCTACATGTGTGAGTGTCCTAGGATATGCCTACATGTGTGAGTGTCCAAGGATAGGCTTACATGTGTGAGTGTCATAGGATATGCCTACATGTGTAAGTGTCCAAGGATAGGCCTACATGTGTGAGTGTGCTAGGATATGCCTACATGTGTGAGTGTCCAAGGATATGCCTACATGAGTGAGTGTCCTAGGATATGCCTACATGTGTGAGTGTCCTAGGATATGCCTACATGTGTGAGTGTCCTAGGATATGCCTACATGTGTGAGTGTCCAAGGATATGCCTACATGTGTGAGTGTCCTAGGATATGCCTACATGTGTGAGTGTCCTAGGATATGCCTACATGTGTGAGTGTCCAAGGATAGGCCTACATGTGTGAGTGTCCAAGGATAGGCCTACATGTGTGAGTGTCCTAGGATATGCCTACATGTGTGAGTGTCCTAGGATAGGCCTACATGTGTGAGTGTCCTAGGATAGGCCTACATGTGTGAGTGTCCTAGGATATGCCTACATGTGTGAGTGTCCTAGGATATGCCTACATGTGTGAGTGTCCAAGGATAGGCCTACATGTGTGAGTGTCCTAGGATATGCCTACATGTGTGAGTGTCCTAGGATATGCCTACATGTGTGAGTGTCCAAGGATAGGCCTACATGTGTGAGTGTCCTAGGATATGCCTACATGTGTGAGTGTCCAAGGATATGCCTACATGTGTGAGTGTCCTAGGATATGCCTACATGTGTGAGTGTCCTAGGATATGCCGACATGTGTGAGTGTCCAAGGATATGCCTACATGTGTGAGTGTCCTAGGATAGGCCTACATGTGTGAGTGTCCAAGGATAGGCCTACATGTGTGAGTGTCCAAGGATAGGCCTACATGTGTGAGTGTCCCAGGATATGCCTACATGTGTGAGTGTCCCAGGATAGGCCTACATGTGTGAGTGTCCTAGGATAGGCCTACATGTGTGAGTGTCCTAGGATATGCCTACATGTGTGAGTGTCCTAGGATATGCCTACATGTGTGAGTGTCCTAGGATAGGCCTACATGTGTGAGTGTCCTAGGATAGGCCTACATGTGTGAGTGTCCTAGGATATGCCTACATGTGTGAGTGTCCTAGGATATGCCTACATGTGTGAGTGTCCTAGGATATGCCTACATGTGTGAGTGTCCTAGGATAGGCCTACATGTGTGAGTGTCCTAGGATATGCCTACATGTGTGAGTGTCCTATGATTGGCCTACATGTGTGAGTGTCCTAGGATAGGCCTACATGTGTGAGTGTCCCAGGATATGCCTACATGTGTGAGTGTCCCAGGATATGCCTACATGTGTGAGTGTCCCAGGATATGCCTACATGTGTGAGTGTCCCAGGATAGGCCTACATGTGTGAGATTGTCCCAGGATATGCCTACATGTGTGAGTGTCCTAGGATATGCCTACATGTGTGAGTGTCCTAGGATATGCCTACATGTGTGAGATTGTCCTAGGATATGCCTACATGTGTGAGTGTCCTAGGATATGCCTACATGTGTGAGATTGTCCCAGGATATGCCTACATGTGTGAGATTGTCCCAGGATATGCCTACATGTGTGAGTGTCCTAGGATAGGCCTACATGTGTGAGTGTCCTAGGATATGCCTACATGTGTGAGTGTCCTAGGATATGCCTACATGTGTGAGTGTCCTAGGATAGGCCTACATATGTGAGTGTCCTAGGATATGCCTACATGTGTGAGTGTCCTATGATTGGCCTACATGTGTGAGTGTCCTAGGATAGGCCTACATGTGTGAGTGTCCTAGGATAGGCCTACATGTGTGAGTGTCCTAGGATATGCCTACATGTGTGAGTGTCCTAGGATAGGCCTACATGTGTGAGTGTCCTAGGATATGCCTACATGTGTGAGTGTCCTATGATTGGCCTACATGTGTGAGTGTCCTAGGATAGGCCTACATGTGTGAGTGTCCTAGGATAGGCCTACATGTGTGAGTGTCCTAGGATATGCCTACATGTGTGAGTGTCCTAGGATAGGCCTACATGTGTGAGTGGTGATAAAGGTGACCCCAGTGTCAGTGGACTAGTCACACATTTATCTGATTGTATTTGAAATATTCACAAGTCTACTGTCTGTGAATCACTATCTAAAGCAAATGTTTCATCAATGGTCGATGCGCTGGAGGCAGCCACATAATCAATCAACCAGTAAATTCATTAATAACGCTTTTACAGACCTCACACCATCACCTCATCTTCCTCCTGATACATTAGTGTGGTTGAATGAGTGAAATTATATATGATTAATCTAAGGCAGGGCTCTCTCCGGGAACATGGTTGGAGTGAAAACAGTGGGATATCTCTCCAGGAAAAGGGTTGGAGAGCACTGATCTAAGGTCTCCCTTTCAGCCAATAGAACAGCAGAGTTTATTGAGATTATCGTGACTTGTTGTAGCTTGATATCGGACTCAATTGAGAATATAGGTTACGGTCAAGAACACAATCAGCGCGCACCCCTGTACAGGCTACCCGTTGACCGGTAACAGACCTAATTTAATCACCGGCCTTTGTTCAAGCACGTACACTCTCACGCACATGCGTACACACTGGGGCGTCATGCACCCTTTATTTTAGTAGTGGCACGAGGTACCTGTGGATGGGTGGAGGGAAGTCCGGGGTGGAATCAGCTCCCCTCCGGAAGTTGGCGAATTTAGCATTTTTCAAACAACCTGAAACAACTTTTTTTCCTGGATTCTAAAGCCATAGTCATTATGCCTAATTATATGCATAGCTTTGCTCCGTGGTGCACCTTGGAAGGAGCCACTTACTAGGGAGAATGTGCCTTGTCTGCAATGCCCCCTCTGCAAAATACTGCTGACAGATTATGGTAAAACCTGAATTTAAAAAGGAAGTTTAGTCATTCATTTTACATAGGAACATTTTTAAACTCGAAAAATCTGAGGGGGCACAAGGGCGTGACGCCATACGCAGACATGTCAGATCATCGTGTGACCCTTTCTACTAAATCTCCAGACGTGTCTGACCAAATAAATAGCATATCCACTTAACGTGTGTGTACGCGCGTGTAGGTTACGTGCGTGCATAAAACAACAGAAATTAAAAATGAGGAAAATAAGTATTTGTGTTTTACCTTTTCTGACATCAATGTGTGCTGCGTCGCCAGTCGTTGAGGAGAAGAGGGAAATTCTCACACAACACCGAGAATATTCTTCTGTTTTCTTCTATGTCTTCTATCTTCATTTACTCAAATCCCCAAAACAGTTGCCAATATCCAATCGGGAATAAGTCAGGGAATCCGAAGTATACACATTCCAGCTGAGACGGTGAAGACATTCAGATAACATAGTTGCAAATTATGCGATCTTAAAATGATGGACCACCTGTGCACTTAAAAACACACGGCGGAGGTCGGTTTCAAAGCGAGAAGATCAGATTCGGCTCTTTCTTTGTAGCTTTAGTAACTCCTCAGTTCACTATGTCTGCGCGCAATGAGTGTCTCTTGGGAACAATAATCCACATGCTTTATTTCACTTTATGAATAATATTCTCCAACCTGGTCCGTTTTTTCTGGGTTTTAAAGTATGATAAACGTTGTATCCAAGTTGATTTACAGAGATAATATATCCATGAAGGCTCGCGTTGGCGTCCACTGCGCACCACGCGAACCGACTATTGTAGGCTATCCACTAGAACTCGCTGTGCCGTACCTTCATTCTTCAATGTGGGTAAATTGACTGGTGATCGATGGAGAGAGCATTGGAAGTCCCTCGCAGATGGTGATATGCCCCCTTTTCTCCTCCTCTCACCACCAGAGTCAAGCCATTCCCTCCAAGATACCGAAAACGGGTAAAAATGTTTCAATAACTGCACGGTTAACGTTCAACCTTCATATTTTTGGAATAAGGCAAAGACAAAAAACAATAAATGGGTTTCCTTACAGTGTAGTGTGGTTAGGTTATTATTAATGCGTAAAATAACAAAACGCACGTCGTCCCCTTTCTTGCCGCCTCTGAATCCACAGATGATAATGTTTTCACATTAGTCTATTGAAATCCCAAGTCCTCACTGGCTGTCTGGCGTTCCTTGTCTCGCAGCTCATGTCTGAACGTTCTTCAACTACGGAGAATCCACATCACTTCAGGGGAGTGGAGAGCGCGAGAACCCCAACACGGAGCAGTTAACGTCAAACCCAACGGGCGGAGGCTTTCCCTGATGCCTGTTGACTGACAACTCCCTCCTGGTTCCCGGTACGTTCCAGAATGTCTCTCTGGCAAACGGAAGAGTTAGTCTGATACAATCCCAGTGCCCCGCGTGGGAAAAACAGTGAATGTTTGTCGAAATGGCAATTTAACCTCGAAAACCGGAAAACTAAATAGCTTACTTCCTGCTGTTTCTATCAACCACATTTCCCTTCTTCACATCGGAAAGCGGAATAGTCTCGAGCTGGCTCGCGCTCCCGCTAAGGTCTTCGGTGGTGGTGGAGAGATTTCCGTTGATATTCCGCAGAAAACAATCAGCTGCGCAATTATCACTTGGTGGATAACTAGGCGCGCGCTTGTGTGTGATTCAAAAGCAGCAGCGGCGGCGGCGGCAGAGCGACGGGGACAGGCGCGCGGGGAGTGAGGCGGAGAGGAGAAGGGGAAGCGCACAGATACAGTACTGTATTTATCTAGCTCTCTTTCAACCTGTCATAGAAAACACAGTGAGAGACAGACACACTCACTCCTAGTACAGAGGGGAAATGCCAACGGAAATAGGCCTACACACATCAATAGAAGAACTGACTGGCTGGCAGCACAGGGGCACGAGACAAGTCTAGATCAACGTTACATGTTCCAGAAGAATCTCCATGGAGATGTGGGCTGTGATTTGTTTAACTCACTGCTGAATTAATAAGGCTTAAAGAGAAATCTGAGGGGGATATAACCAAGCCCTGTTGCCATGCCGACAATTATTCTTGCAGATAAAGAAAATAAATGGACTGAAGCATAAATATTGTCTTTTGAAGTCTGATGGTTACCTTGGAAATCTAGGCCCAGTGTTTCTGATTCATAATATAGGATACCATCTTTCTCATGCCTTCAAATTGTGTTCACTGTTAGATGGGAGATTTAGCAAGAGGGACATACTTCCAGTAGCAAACCTCGTGAGAAAGACGAGAGCAATGATTTAACTCAACCAAAGCTCTCTGTTTCCTATGAGAGAGAGGACATAGAGCGAACGTATCAGATCAGCACCATGGACAGCGAGTACAGAGACTAAAGCTGTTCTGAGCAACATACTGCATATATAATTCAGGCATAGTGTGTGGTCGTTGGACGCTCATAACACATCATCCTACAAGTGATTTCCACACAGTACTACTGTTTCATTTGTCATCTGTGCTGACAACCAATAAGACCCATGGTATTTAGTGATATGGGGGTTGACGCATAAGCCGTGGTCCCCACGGTTATATCTGCAGAGCTGACGGGTTTAGGGTCAATACATGTTAACGTCAATCCACGGAGGCAAAAAGGACAACGTCGGAGTTTAATTCAATACAAGCTGTGAAAGGAGAGTTGAAAATGAAGAGAAGGGAGGCCTGAACGGTGGTGTTTGGGAAAGATTTGGTGAAGTGGTGAAAGAGGATGATATCAGTGCTGCTGTGTTATGTGTGATGATTGTGAGGCGCTACAAATTCGACAGTCACAAGATGGGGACTTCAAATAGGCCTATCTCAAGGGAACTGTAGCCTACTGTTCAGATCGGTTAAACGAAAACTGAATTCTGGACACCTTAATATTAACTCCTGGAGAACCGGGGTGGAGAAACATGATTTCTTTCTTTCAGCATCTCGAGAGAATGCGAATGCTCAGTTAGGTACCATACTGTATGTAGAGGCGCTGTCTTTATCAGCGTCATAAAAGCTGATAGCATTCAACCACATAAAATATGCCTCCAAGGCGAACTGAAATCTTATCAGAAATATGTTGGGTCGTTTTCACAGGTTTCTATTTCCACGCTGAAGATGTCTATATTATTGTTCCGTTAATTAATAAGGGACTAGTAAAGGCCCAGTGCACTATTTTTGTGAAAAATGTTAACTTAATGTATTTTAGTGTTTACCTGCATTTGTAACTTGAGTGTCAAGCCCTGACACTCAAGAGATCCTTATTTATTCTCTATGTTTGGTTGGGTCAGGGTGTGACTCGGGTGGGAAAATCTATGCGTTCTATTTCTTTGTTTTTTTGCCGAATGTGGTTCCCAATCAGAGGCAGCTGTCTATCGTTGTCTCTGACTGGGGATCATATATAAGTTGTGATTTTCCGTTTGGGTTTTGTGGGGTGTTATTTTCTGTTTAGTGTCTGTGCCTGACGGAACTGTTCGCTTTCGTTTTTGGATTTGTTATTTTTGTTTGAGTGTTTATTGTAAATAAATATCATGAACACTTTCCACGCTGCGCTTTGGTCCACTCTTCCTTCCACTGACGACGAGCGTTACAGAACACCCCACCAAAGAAGGAACAAGCAGCGTGGCCAGGAGGACTGGACATGGGAGGAAATCCTGGAGGGAGAAGGACCCTGGACACGGGCCGGTGAGTATCGCCGTCCAAGGGAGCGAGAGCGGAACGGCGACTATACGAAGAGTTCGCTCAATGACGGAAGCACGAGAGGCAGCCCCCCCCAAAAAAATTGGGGGGGCACACAGAGGGATTGGCGGGGGTAGGGTTTAGAATTGAGCCAACTCCCCGTGCTTACCGTGGGGAGCGTGTGACTGGTCAGGCACCGTGTTATGCGGTGATGCGCACGGTGTCTCCAGTGAGCATTCACAGGCCAGTGCGCTCTGTGCCAGCGCCCCGCATTTGCCGGGCAGAAGTGGGCATCCAGCCAGGACGGGTTGTGCCAGCTCTACGCTCGAGACCTCCAGTGCGCCTCCACGGCCCAGTGTATCCGGTACCTGCTCCACGCCCCAGGCTTCCAGAGCATCTCCCCAGTCCGGTGAGACCTGTTCCGGTTCCACGTACCAGGCCTCCAGTATGTCTCTCAGCCTGGTAAGCCCTGTGGCAGCTCCACGCACCAGGCTTCCAGTACGTCTCCTCAGTCCGGTGAGACCTGTTCCAGCTCCACGTACGAAGCCTCTAGTGATGATCCATGGCACGAAGCCTCCAGTGATTATCCATGGCACGAAGCCTCCAGTGAAGATCCATGGCACGGAGCCTCCAGTGATGATACAGGGTGCGAAGCCTCCGGAAACGATCCCCAGTCCGGAGCCTCCAGCGACGGTCTCCAGTCCGGAGCCTCCAGCGACGGTATCCAGTCCGGAGCCTCCAGCGACGGTCCCCAGTCCGGGGCCTGCAACGAGGGTCTCCAGTCCGGGGTCGGCGACGAGGGTCCCCACACCAGAGGCGCCACCAAAGTGGGGGGAGCCAGAGGTGGAGCGGGGTCTGCGTCCCGCACCGGAGCCGCCACCAGGGTAGATGCCCACCCGGACCCTCCCCTATAGGTTCAGGTTTGCGGCCGGGAGTCCACACCTTTGGGGGGGTACGGTCACCCCCTGACCTTAGAGAGCCATTTTATTTCTCTATTTGGTTAGGTCAGGGTGTGATGTGGGGTGGGCATTCTATGTTTTGTGTTTCTATGTTTTGGCCGGGTATGGTTCTCAATCAGGGACAGCTGTCTATCGTTGTCTCTGATTGGGAATCATACTTATCAACGATAGACATACTCATCAACGATAGACAGCTGTCCCTGACTGTTTTGCCACCTTAGGTTGTGGGATGTTGTTTTTTGTTAGCTCTGTGTAGCCTACAGAACGTGACTTTCGTTATTCTTTTGTTGTTTTGTTTGGTGTTCTGAGAGAATAAAGAATCATGAACACGTACCACGCATTCTTGGTCCACTTCTTCCGACGGGCGTTACAACATCATATCATCACAAACCACTTGATGGCTCAATGTACTGTATTGTGCATGGTTTTTCTTCATGGTTTTTCTTCATGGTTTTTCTTCATTGTTATTCTTCATTGTTATTCTTCATTGTTATTCTTCATGGTTTTTCTTCATGGTTTTTCTTCATTGTTTTTCTTCATGGTTTTTCTTCATTGTTTTTCTTCATTGTTTTTCTTCATTGTTATTCTTCATTGTTATTCTTCATGGTTTTTCTTCATGGTTTTTCATCTTTGTTTTCTTCTTTGTTTTTCTTCATGGTTTTTCCTCTTTGTTTTTCTTCATGGTGATGGAAAGTCTACAAGCCCAACCTAGATGACCAGCTTCTGTACAATAAAGTCATGTACATTTACATGAAGTGGTTTGTAATGGTAAATTAATACACAAAAAGTGGTTGTTTTCCCATGTTATTTGTGCAATAAAAATATTTAATTTGTTGTGAATGTTTTGTGTCTTTGCCCATAACTTTGGGCCTTTTGATGTAAATGTTTGAGGACAGGGTTTTGTTCTTTCTGGATTCCATTAGAATGACATCACAGAGAAAGGGACTGGGCAACAACTCTTACAATTCCAACAATTGAATCCTGCAATATACTGTCCTTAATTATACAATTACCTTTTTGGCAAAGCTCAGATGCTTCAAAGCTGAGATGCTTTTCCGTTTTCAGACGTCTATATCGATCTGCTAATACTAGTAAAGGCCCAGTGCACTACTTTGTCAACAAATATTTGTTTTAACAGGACAATCACATCATGACGTGACACTTCAGGCCAAAGAGCTCAATTTATTTTAGAATAAATACTTTCCCTACGCAGTGTATATATATATAAAATGAATTGAACTCTTTGGCCTGAATGACAAGTGTCACGTCTGGAGGAAACCTGGCACCATTTCTAAGGTGAAGCATGGTGGTGGCAGAATCATGCTGTGCAGATGATTGTCCTGTTATTCAGTGACAGGGCCCGGGGGACTAGTCAGGATCGAGGGAAAGATTAATAGAGCAAAGTACAGAGAGATCCTTGAGGAAAATCTGCTCCAGAGTTCTCGGGACCTCAGACTGGGGTGAAGGTTCACCTTCCAACAGGACAAAGACCCTAAGCACACAGTCAAGACAAGGCAGGAGTGGCTTCGGGACAAGTCTCTGAATGTCCTTGAGTGGCCCAGCCAGAGCCCGAACTTGAACCTGATCTAACATCTCTGTAGAGACCTGAAAATAGCTGTGCAGCGACGCCCCCTATCCAACCTGACAGAGCTTGAGAGGATCTGCAGAGAAGAACGGGAGAAACTCCCCAAATACAGTTGTGCCAAGCTTGTAAAGTCATACCCAAGAAGACTTGATGCTGTAATCGCTGCCTAAGGTGCGTCAACAAAGTATTGAGTAAAGGGTCTGAATACTTATTTAAATGTGATATTTCAGTTATTTATGTATTTTTTTGCAAAAATGTCTACAAACCTGTTTTAGTTTTGTCATTATGATGTATTGTGTGTAGGTTGATGAGGGGAAAAACTATTTATTAAATTTTAGGAAAAGGCTGTAATGTAACAAAATGTGTAAAAAGCGAAGGGGTCTGAATACTTTCTGAATGCACTGTATATATATTTTTTATTGTGATTTTTCAGTGGGTGCTGCAGCACCCTCAGCACCCCTACTTCCCACAGCTATGGATTGAAATATTATTTCTACCGGTTCATGCCATTATTCTGATGATGCCATTATTCTGATGAGCGAGGGTTTATTTAGTCTTCTAGGGCAACATATCATGACAAGAGAGAAACTGTGTGTATCTAATTATAGACAAGTTGACTAACAAATAGCCTACCAAAAATTATAAGCAGAACCATATGTAAATCAGGCAAAAACAATCCTGCACCCCCTGTCAAGAAATCGTTACACCGTCTTTGACTGTAGCCTACAGCACATTTTGTATATTTGTGAGTGAGGGTCAGGTGTGGGCAACATGTTTTCCCTTTATCACACAGTCAGGTGGTTGTGGATGGGTTAGTAGTTATTGTGCGGGTGAACAAACAGCTAATCCACCACTAATGGTATTGTTTTTGATCCCCTGTTGTTCTCTCCTGAAATCCAGACCTGGTTTGTGTTAACATGCATTCCACTACTTGTATTCTGTGTCATGTGGCAAACATTTCTCTCTCTCCAAGCATATGTTTGGCATTATGACAGATAGTACATGGAGTGGAATTTAAGCACAAACAGACTGGTACCCAAGCTATTACGTTTAGCTCAGCTGTTGTTCAGCTGTCAGTGTTCATTGAGTCCCATATCCATCCACCCCAGAGACATTAAGCCATAGTCCATGATAAAAAATCAATGGCAATCTGTCATTAATCTACCCCTGGGGTAGACCGGGATAGACAGAGGGCAGACTGGAGGAAGACTGGAGGTAGACGGGGGTAGACTGGAAGTAGATTGGGGGTACACCAGAGGTAGACCGGGGGTAGACCGGAGGTAGACCGGGGGTAGAATGGGGGTAGACCGGAGGTAGTGTAACTGGTGCGTAACTGGTGGCAAGGAAGTCAGACGCAGGAGAGCAGAAGTAGGTAATGGCCGGAGCAGTTTAATTCCAAAAACCAACGGCATCAAGAAAATAACAATTTGGGTACAGAACCGGATGCACACCAGTCAACATGTGCACAAGCACTTAAAAACAAACAATACCACACAAAGACATGGGGGGAACAGAGGGTTAAAAACACAACACGTAATGAGGGAATGAAAACCAGGTGTGTGGGAAATCAAGACAAAACAAATGGAAAATGAAAAATTGATCGGCGATGGCTAGAAGACCGGTGACGTCAACCACTGAACACCGCCCGAACAAGGAGAGGAACCGACTTCAGCAGAAGTCGTGACAGGTAGACCGGCGTTAGAATGGGAGTAGCCTGGAGGTAGACCGGAGGTAGACGGGGGTAGACTGGAGGTAGACCGGGGGTAGACTGATGGTAGACTGGGAGAATACTGGGGAAAGACTGGGGGTAGACTGGTGGTAGACTGTGGGTAGACAGTGGGTAGACCGGAGGTAGACTGATGTTAGACTGGGGATAGACTGGGAGAAGACTGGGGAAAGACTGGGGGTAGACTGGAAATAGACTTAAGGTAACCTGAGGGTAGACTGGAGGAATACTGGAGATATACTGGGAGTTGACTAGAGGTAGACTGGAAGTAGACTGGGAGTAGACTGGAGGTAGACTGGAGGTAGACAGGCGGTAGATCGGGGGTAGAATGGAGGTAGACTGGAGGTAGACCGGAGGTAGACATGAGGTAGACAGGAGGTAGACTGGGGATTTACATAAGTATTCAGACCGTTTACTCAGTACTTTGTTGAAGCACCTTTGGCAGCGATTACAGACTTGAGTCTTCTTGGGTATGACGCTACAAGTTTGGCACACCTATATTTGAGGAGTTTCACCCATTCTTGTCTGCAGATCCTCTCAGGTTGGATGGGGAATATTGCTGCACAGCTAATCTTGTTTCTCATGGTCTGAGAGTCTTTAGATGCCTTTTGGCAAACTCCAAGCAGGCTGTCATGTGCCTTTTACTGAGGAGCGGCTTCCATCTGGCCACTCTACCATGAAGGCCTGATTGGTGGAGTGCTTTAGAGATGGTTGTCCTTCTGGAAGGTTCTCCCATCTCTACAGAGGAACTCTAGAGCTCTGTCAGCGTGACCATCGGGTTCTTGGTCACCTCCCTGATCAAGGCCCTTCTCCCCCGATTGCTCAGTTTGGCCGGCGGCCAGCTCTAGGAAGAGTCTCGGAGGTTCCAAACTTCTTCCATTTAAGAATGATGGAGGCCACTGTGTTCTTGGGGACCTTCAATGCAGCAGAAATGTTTCACTACCCTTCCCCATATCTGTGCCTCGACACAATCCTGTCTCCGAGCTCTACAGATAATTCCTTCGACCTCATGGCTTGGTTTTTGCTCTGACATGCACTGCCAACCGTGGGACCTTTATATAGGCAGGTGTGTGCCTTTCCAAATCATGTCCAATCAATTTAATTTACCACAGGTTGACTCCAATCAAGTTCTAGAAACATCTCAAGGATGACAAATGGAAACAGGATGCACCTGAGCTCAATTTCAAGTCTTATAGCAAAGGATCTGAATACTTATGTAAATAGATATTTCTGTTTTTTGTTTTTAATAAATTGTAAACATTTCTAAAACCCTTTTTTCACTTTGTCATTATTGGGTATTGTATGTAGATTGCAGAGGGAATGTTTTAATTTAATCAATTTTAGAATAAGGCTGTAACGTAACACCATGTGGAAGAACTCAAGGGTCTGAACACTTCATATACAACTGGATATATCCCCTTACCTAATATCTATTAAACTATATATCCCCTTACCTAATATCTATTAAACTATATATCCCCTTCAACAGTTAACCTGGAGCTGTAATATCTATTAAACTATATATCCCCTTCAACAGTTAACCTGGAGCTGTAATATCTATTAAACTATATATCCCCTTACCTAACCTAACCTGGAGCTGTACTATCTATTAAACTATATATCCCCTTCAACAGTTAACCTGGAGCTGTAATATCTATTAAACTATATATCCCCTTCAACAGTTAACCTGGAGCTGTAATATCTATTAAACTATATATCCCCTTACCTAACCTGGAGCTGTACTATCTATTAAACTATATATCCCCTTACCTAATATCTATTAAACTATATATCCCCTTCAACAGTTAACCTGGAGCTGTAATATCTATTAAACTATATATCCCCTTCAACAGTTAACCTGGAGCTGTAATATCTATTAAACTATATATCCCCTTCAACAGTTAACCTGGAGCTGTAATATCTATTAAACTATATATCCCCTTCAACAGTTAACCTGGAGCTGTAATATCTATTAAACTATATATCCCCTTCAACAGTTAACCTGGAGCTGTAATATCTATTAAACTATATATCCCCTTCAACAGTTAACCTGGAGCTGTAATATCTATTAAACTATATATCCCCTTCAACAGTTAACCTGGAGCTGTAATATCTATTAAACTATATATCCCCTTACCTAACCTAACCTGGAGCTGTAATATCTATTAAACTATATATCCCCTTCAACAGTTAACCTGGAGCTGTAATATCTATTAAACTATATATCCCCTTCAACAGTTAACCTGGAGCTGTAATATCTATTAAACTATATATCCCCTTCAACAGTTAACCTGGAGCTGTAATATCTATTAAACTATATATCCCCTTCAACAGTTAACCTGGAGCTGTAATATCTATTAAACTATATATCCCCTTCAACAGTTAACCTGGAGCTGTAATATCTATTAAACTATATATCCCGTTCAACAGTTAACCTGGAGCTGTAATATCTATTAAACTATATATCCCCTTCAACAGTTAACCTGGAGCTGTAATATCTATTAAACTATATATCCCCTTCAACAGTTAACCTGGAGCTGTAATATCTATTAAACTATATATCCCCTTCAACAGTTAACCTGGAGCTGTAATATCTATTAAACTATATATCCCCTTCAACAGTTAACCTGGAGCTGTAATATCTATTAAACTATATATCCCCTTCAACAGTTAACCTGGAGCTGTAATATCTATTAAACTATATATCCCCTTCAACAGTTAACCTGGAGCTGTAATATCTATTAAACTATATATCCCCTTCAACAGTTAACCTGGAGCTGTAATATCTATTAAACTATATATCCCCTTCAACAGTTAACCTGGAGCTGTAATATCTATTAAACTATATATCCCCTTCAACAGTTAACCTGGAGCTGTAATATCTATTAAACTATATATCCCCTTACCTAACCTAACCTGGAGCTGTAATATCTATTAAACTATATATCCCCTTCAACAGTTAACCTGGAGCTGTAATATCTATTAAACTATATATCCCCTTCAACAGTTAACCTGGAGCTGTAATATCTATTAAACTATATATCCCCTTCAACAGTTAACCTGGAGCTGTAATATCTATTAAACTATATATCCCCTTACCTTACCTAACCTGGAGCTGTAATATCTATTAAACTATATATCCCCTTCAACAGTTAACCTGGAGCTGTAATATCTATTAAACTATATATCCCCTTCAACAGTTAACCTGGAGCTGTAATATCTATTAAACTATATATCCCCTTCAACAGTTAACCTGGAGCTGTAATATCTATTAAACTATATATCCCCTTCAACAGTTAACCTGGAGCTGTAATATCTATTAAACTATATATCCCCTTCAACAGTTAACCTGGAGCTGTAATATCTATTAAACTATATATCCCCTTCAACAGTTAACCTGGAGCTGTAATATCTATTAAACTATATATCCCGTTCAACAGTTAACCTGGAGCTGTAATATCTATTAAACTATATATCCCCTTACCTTACCTAACCTGGAGCTGTAATATCTATTAAACTATATATCCCCTTCAACAGTTAACCTGGAGCTGTAATATCTATTAAACTATATATCCCCTTACCTTACCTAACCTGGAGCTGTAATATCTATTAAACTATATATCCCCTTCAACAGTTAACCTGGAGCTGTAATATCTATTAAACTATATATCCCCTTCAACAGTTAACCTGGAGCTGTAATATCTATTAAACTATATATCCCCTTCAACAGTTAACCTGGAGCTGTAATATCTATTAAACTATATATCCCCTTACCTTACCTAACCTGGAGCTGTAATATCTATTAAACTATATATCCCCTTCAACAGTTAACCTGGAGCTGTAATATCTATTAAACTATATATCCCCTTCAACAGTTAACCTGGAGCTGTAATATCTATTAAACTATATATCCCCTTCAACAGTTAACCTGGAGCTGTAATATCTATTAAACTATATATCCCCTTCAACAGTTAACCTGGAGCTGTAATATCTATTAAACTATATATCCCCTTCAACAGTTAACCTGGAGCTGTAATATCTATTAAACTATATATCCCCTTCAACAGTTAACCTGGAGCTGTAATATCTATTAAACTATATATCCCGTTCAACAGTTAACCTGGAGCTGTAATATCTATTAAACTATATAGCCCGTTCAACAGTTAACCTGGAGCTGTAATATCTATTAAACTATATATCCCCTTCAACAGTTAACCTGGAGCTGTAATATCTATTAAACTATATAGCCCCTTCAACAGTTAACCTGGAGCTGTAATATCTATTAAACTATATAGCCCCTTCAACAGTTAACCTGGAGCTGTAATATCTATTAAACTATATATCCCCTTCAACAGTTAACCTGGAGCTGTAATATCTATTAAACTATATAGCCCCTTCAACAGTTAACCTGGAGCTGTAATATCTATTAAACTATATAGCCCCTTCAACAGTTAACCTGGAGCTGTAATATCTATTAAACTATATAGCCCATTCAACAGTTAACCTGGAGCTGTAATATCTATTAAACTATATAACCCCTTCAACAGTTAACCTGGAGCTGTAATATCTATTAAACTATATATCCCCTTCAACAGTTAACCTGGAGCTGTAATATCTATTAAACTATATATCCCCTTCAACAGTTAACCTGGAGCTGTAATATCTATTAAACTATATATCCCCTTCAACAGTTAACCTGGAGCTGTAATATCTATTAAACTATATATCCCCTTCAACAGTTAACCTGGAGCTGTAATATCTATTAAACTATATATCCCCTTCAACAGTTAACCTGGAGCTGTAATATCTATTAAACTATATATCCCGTTCAACAGTTAACCTGGAGCTGTAATATCTATTAAACTATATATCCCGTTCAACAGTTAACCTGGAGCTGTAATATCTATTAAACTATATATCCCCTTCAACAGTTAACCTGGAGCTGTAATATCTATTAAACTATATATCCCCTTCAACAGTTAACCTGGAGCTGTAATATCTATTAAACTATATATCCCCTTCAACAGTTAACCTGGAGCTGTAATATCTATTAAACTATATATCCCCTTCAACAGTTAACCTGGAGCTGTAATATCTATTAAACTATATAGCCCGTTCAACAGTTAACCTGGAGCTGTAATATCTATTAAACTATATAGCCCCTTCAACAGTTAACCTGGAGCTGTAATATCTATTAAACTATATAGCCCGTTCAACAGTTAACCTGGAGCTGTAATATCTATTAAACTATATATCCCCTTCAACAGTTAACCTGGAGCTGTAATATCTATTAAACTATATAGCCCCTTCAACAGTTAACCTGGAGCTGTAATATCTATTAAACTATATATCCCCTTCAACAGTTAACCTGGAGCTGTAATATCTATTAAACTATATAGCCCCTTCAACAGTTAACCTGGAGCTGTAATATCTATTAAACTATATATCCCCTTCAACAGTTAACCTGGAGCTGTAATATCTATTAAACTATATATCCCCTTCAACAGTTAACCTGGAGCTGTAATATCTATTAAACTATATATCCCCTTCAACAGTTAACCTGGAGCTGTAATATCTATTAAACTATATATCCCCTTCAACAGTTAACCTGGAGCTGTAATATCTATTAAACTATATATCCCCTTCAACAGTTAACCTGGAGCTGTAATATCTATTAAACTATATATCCCCTTCAACAGTTAACCTGGAGCTGTAATATCTATTAAACTATATATCCCCTTCAACAGTTAACCTGGAGCTGTAATATCTATTAAACTATATATCCCCTTCAACAGTTAACCTGGAGCTGTAATATCTATTAAACTATATATCCCCTTACCTAACCTAACCTGGAGCTGTAATATCTATTAAACTATATATCCCCTTCAACAGTTAACCTGGAGCTGTAATATCTATTAAACTATATATCCCCTTCAACAGTTAACCTGGAGCTGTAATATCTATTAAACTATATATCCCCTTCAACAGTTAACCTGGAGCTGTAATATCTATTAAACTATATATCCCCTTACCTTACCTAACCTGGAGCTGTAATATCTATTAAACTATATATCCCCTTCAACAGTTAACCTGGAGCTGTAATATCTATTAAACTATATATCCCCTTCAACAGTTAACCTGGAGCTGTAATATCTATTAAACTATATATCCCCTTCAACAGTTAACCTGGAGCTGTAATATCTATTAAACTATATATCCCCTTCAACAGTTAACCTGGAGCTGTAATATCTATTAAACTATATATCCCCTTCAACAGTTAACCTGGAGCTGTAATATCTATTAAACTATATATCCCCTTCAACAGTTAACCTGGAGCTGTAATATCTATTAAACTATATATCCCGTTCAACAGTTAACCTGGAGCTGTAATATCTATTAAACTATATATCCCCTTACCTTACCTAACCTGGAGCTGTAATATCTATTAAACTATATATCCCCTTCAACAGTTAACCTGGAGCTGTAATATCTATTAAACTATATATCCCCTTACCTTACCTAACCTGGAGCTGTAATATCTATTAAACTATATATCCCCTTCAACAGTTAACCTGGAGCTGTAATATCTATTAAACTATATATCCCCTTCAACAGTTAACCTGGAGCTGTAATATCTATTAAACTATATATCCCCTTCAACAGTTAACCTGGAGCTGTAATATCTATTAAACTATATATCCCCTTACCTTACCTAACCTGGAGCTGTAATATCTATTAAACTATATATCCCCTTCAACAGTTAACCTGGAGCTGTAATATCTATTAAACTATATATCCCCTTCAACAGTTAACCTGGAGCTGTAATATCTATTAAACTATATATCCCCTTCAACAGTTAACCTGGAGCTGTAATATCTATTAAACTATATATCCCCTTCAACAGTTAACCTGGAGCTGTAATATCTATTAAACTATATATCCCCTTCAACAGTTAACCTGGAGCTGTAATATCTATTAAACTATATATCCCCTTCAACAGTTAACCTGGAGCTGTAATATCTATTAAACTATATATCCCGTTCAACAGTTAACCTGGAGCTGTAATATCTATTAAACTATATAGCCCGTTCAACAGTTAACCTGGAGCTGTAATATCTATTAAACTATATATCCCCTTCAACAGTTAACCTGGAGCTGTAATATCTATTAAACTATATAGCCCCTTCAACAGTTAACCTGGAGCTGTAATATCTATTAAACTATATAGCCCCTTCAACAGTTAACCTGGAGCTGTAATATCTATTAAACTATATATCCCCTTCAACAGTTAACCTGGAGCTGTAATATCTATTAAACTATATAGCCCCTTCAACAGTTAACCTGGAGCTGTAATATCTATTAAACTATATAGCCCCTTCAACAGTTAACCTGGAGCTGTAATATCTATTAAACTATATAGCCCATTCAACAGTTAACCTGGAGCTGTAATATCTATTAAACTATATAACCCCTTCAACAGTTAACCTGGAGCTGTAATATCTATTAAACTATATATCCCCTTCAACAGTTAACCTGGAGCTGTAATATCTATTAAACTATATATCCCCTTCAACAGTTAACCTGGAGCTGTAATATCTATTAAACTATATATCCCCTTCAACAGTTAACCTGGAGCTGTAATATCTATTAAACTATATATCCCCTTCAACAGTTAACCTGGAGCTGTAATATCTATTAAACTATATATCCCCTTCAACAGTTAACCTGGAGCTGTAATATCTATTAAACTATATATCCCGTTCAACAGTTAACCTGGAGCTGTAATATCTATTAAACTATATATCCCGTTCAACAGTTAACCTGGAGCTGTAATATCTATTAAACTATATATCCCCTTCAACAGTTAACCTGGAGCTGTAATATCTATTAAACTATATATCCCCTTCAACAGTTAACCTGGAGCTGTAATATCTATTAAACTATATATCCCCTTCAACAGTTAACCTGGAGCTGTAATATCTATTAAACTATATATCCCCTTCAACAGTTAACCTGGAGCTGTAATATCTATTAAACTATATAGCCCGTTCAACAGTTAACCTGGAGCTGTAATATCTATTAAACTATATAGCCCCTTCAACAGTTAACCTGGAGCTGTAATATCTATTAAACTATATAGCCCGTTCAACAGTTAACCTGGAGCTGTAATATCTATTAAACTATATATCCCCTTCAACAGTTAACCTGGAGCTGTAATATCTATTAAACTATATAGCCCCTTCAACAGTTAACCTGGAGCTGTAATATCTATTAAACTATATATCCCCTTCAACAGTTAACCTGGAGCTGTAATATCTATTAAACTATATAGCCCCTTCAACAGTTAACCTGGAGCTGTAATATCTATTAAACTATATATCCCCTTCAACAGTTAACCTGGAGCTGTAATATCTATTAAACTATATAGCCCCTTCAACAGTTAACCTGGAGCTGTAATATCTATTAAACTATATATCCCCTTCAACAGTTAACCTGGAGCTGTAATATCTATTAAACTATATAGCCCATTCAACAGTTAACCTGGAGCTGTAATATCTATTAAACTATATAACCCCTTCAACAGTTAACCTGGAGCTGTAATATCTATTAAACTATATAGCCCCTTCAACAGTTAACCTGGAGCTGTATTATCTATTAAACTATATATCCCCTTCAACAGTTAACCTGGAGCTGTAATATCTATTAAACTATATAGCCCCTTCAACAGTTAACCTGGAGCTGTAATATCTATTAAACTATATAGCCCCTTCAACAGTTAACCTGGAGCTGTAATATCTATTAAACTATATAGCCCCTTCAACAGTTAACCTGGAGCT
This sequence comes from Salvelinus alpinus, assembly GCF_045679555.1. Lineage (NCBI taxonomy): Eukaryota > Metazoa > Chordata > Actinopteri > Salmoniformes > Salmonidae > Salvelinus > Salvelinus alpinus. The sequence continues at coordinate 83,486,538 of NC_092087.1, read as the reverse complement.
GTATTATCTATTAAACTATATAGCCCCTTCAACAGTTAACCTGGAGCTGTAATATCTATTAAACTATATAGCCCCTTCAACAGTTAACCTGGAGCTGTAATATCTATTAAACTATATAGCCCCTTCAACAGTTAACCTGGAGCTGTATTATCTATTAAACTATATAGCCCCTTCAACAGTTAACCTGGAGCTGTAATATCTATTAAACTATATAGCCCCTTCAACAGTTAACCTGGAGCTGTAATATCTATTAAACTATATAGCCCCTTCAACAGTTAACCTGGAGCTGTAATATCTATTAAACTATATATCCCCTTCAACAGTTAACCTGGAGCTGTAATATCTATTAAACTATATATCCCGTTCAACAGTTAACCTGGAGCTGTAATATCTATTAAACTATATATCCCCTTCAACAGTTAACCTGGAGCTGTAATATCTATTAAACTATATATCCCCTTCAACAGTTAACCTGGAGCTGTAATATCTATTAAACTATATATCCCCTTCAACAGTTAACCTGGAGCTGTAATATCTATTAAACTATATATCCCCTTCAACAGTTAACCTGGAGCTGTAATATCTATTAAACTATATATCCCCTTCAACAGTTAACCTGGAGCTGTAATATCTATTAAACTATATATCCCCTTCAACAGTTAACCTGGAGCTGTAATATCTATTAAACTATATATCCCCTTCAACAGTTAACCTGGAGCTGTAATATCTATTAAACTATATAGCCCGTTCAACAGTTAACCTGGAGCTGTAATATCTATTAAACTATATATCCCCTTCAACAGTTAACCTGGAGCTGTAATATCTATTAAACTATATAGCCCCTTCAACAGTTAACCTGGAGCTGTAATATCTATTAAACTATATAGCCCGTTCAACAGTTAACCTGGAGCTGTAATATCTATTAAACTATATAGCCCCTTCAACAGTTAACCTGGAGCTGTAATATTAATTAAAGGTTGGTACATGATAGCACGGAACTTCAAAACCTGCGAAAGGTCGTTATCCATTTTACAAATCAATTTCCCCTAGGAGATTAATAAAGTCATTCGTTTTGAGGGGCTAATGAGCAGCTCAATAAAAATCACAGCCAGAGAAATTCCACTTCATCCGGCCAACAATGTCTGACCCACTCAATAAATGTTGGCCACATTAAATTGTCGCTGTTTGATCGTGACAGACACAACACCAAGCCAACAGACAGATGCCAGACGGACTTGCTGGGCGAAATGTGGCCCTAACGCCTCATTGAATGACCACATAAGGATCCAAACAGACAGATGTGTCCTGGTCCTGCTCCGTTAGCCTGCGCCCCGGCTGTCCGTTTAGCTGGTAGCACCGCCAGGGCCACCTTGGAGGAGCAAAGGAGACAGGGTGAGGTGGGGGTTGGTCCTTAGACATGCTGCCATGGTTACAGTCACCAATACAGACGCGTTAACGAGCTAACGGACGTAATGTGTCACAAAGTGGCATGATCAAACACAGGCCTATAGGTATTGAATCGGTGATGAGGGGTCAGCAAATCCTACACATCGACACACATCCTACATGACAATGTTCTACATGCAGGTCCACACATCATGTCCCAGTGTTAAGTACTTAGGTACTTTTAAGTTTTAAAGTCACAGACAGACACTGGTGCCTCTAA
>NC_092087.1:83450952-83484772 GCF_045679555.1 Salvelinus alpinus | reverse complement strand
AATTCCCTTTGTTTTTCTGTCTCTCTCTGTCATTAGTCATAGAGAGATTACCATAGTTCATTCTACTAACACGTGTGTGTGTGTGTGTTAGGATGTTAGGCCACCAACAGATGTAGGATCTTAATTTGACCAATTTCTCACAACAGGAAAATAATCCTGCAGCAACCGGAAATGTTGATTATTGTGTGGATTATAATGAATGTGTTTTGTAGGGGTTGATAAAAAAAATTGTCTGAAATTTTAATATGGAAATTACAAACTTTAGAAGCCCTTTTAAGCCTTGTATACACTGGACATTTCCTGCATCAACAAGGTGATCAAATTAAGATCCTACATCTGTACCAGTGGCAGTCAGTGATGTTTAAAATGAGGGAGGACACTTTTTTAATGAGCTTTCCTATTCCATTCACCCAGCTCAATGCAACATGGAAGGTGTAGGCTACTACAGTACCCTCACATTTTCCCTGTACCCATTATGAAGCTGCTACTGTACAACTTAGCTTATGAATGAAAGTTTACAACGTAGGTGCACAGGTCAACTGAAACATTAGAGTAATCAAGGTGACAAACAGTGACACATTCAATACCACCTTGCACACTCGTGCCCTGCATCTAGATGATCTAGTTTGTAATCATTAGTGCAACAGCTGCAAACGAGAGTTTCTATTGAACAAATTCACATATGTTTATCCCCGTTTCATTCTGTTTGCTTCCATTTAGGAAACATTTTTCAACAGAATCGGCAGAATGAATCCACCCCTGATCACACGCAAACACAGTTCACTTTCATAGCAGCCACATACAAACAGCATCATCAGTTTGCTCATTGTATAATTCCTTCTCGCATCTGGATTTTACATTGTACATTCTTTTTTATTTAAAATGTTTCTTATATTTATAGGATGTCAATGTTCTCCCCTTGCTTTTTATTAGGGTTGTACAAGTTTGAAAGTAATTTTTGATCCTCCTCTCACCTTTTCCCTTCGCTTGTGGACTTCAGTGCACAATACAACAGCTGTCTGTGACCAGGTGAAAAAAGCTGTCCAAGCCAAACCTTCATATCATAACCTCTACACAGCCTACATCATTATCACCATATTAGCTAACATCATAGCTAGTCAACATAGCTACTAGAACGAATGCATTAGTAAACCCGCTACAATCATGCAGGACAGTCAGTCAGCAAGCAGTTGAGCAGTTACACAGATGTCAATAAATTAATAAAATCAAAGTTTAACTTGACTTGGAAGAGTTCCAGTGTTGGATAGCCATAGACAGCTAGCTAACATAGCATCCCTCTCTGTTTGAGCCGGGTGTTTGAGTAGGCTAAACTAGCTGGCTGCATTTGCTAGCTAAGATAAGTGGAAAAAAATCTCTCCCTCTCTCTCTCTCTTGCTTAAGAAATTAATCTCTTTCTTTGAGTCCAACACTCACCACATTATATGCACTGCAGTGTTAGTTAGCTGTAGCGTATGCTTTCAGTACTAGATTCATTCTCTGATGATTATATTGAGTATAGTTGTATCTAAAAAGGATAACTTTTTTAATGTTTTAATATTTTTATGAAATTTACTAAGGAGGATGGTCCTCCTCTTCCTCCTCTGAGGAGCCTCCACTGATCTGTACTATTCTGGTGTCATAGCTCTCCCTGTCACCTAGAGGTGTTAACTTCTTATGGCTGAAGGGGCAGTATTGAGTAGCTTGGATGAAAGGTGCCCATATCAAACGGCCTGCTCCTCAGTCATAGTTCCTACTATTTGCATATCATTATTAGTATTGGATAGAAAACACTCTAAAGTTTCTAAAACTGTTTGAATTATGTCTGTGAGATTAACAGAACTCATATTGGCAGGCAAAATCCTGAGTTGAAATCAAAACAGGAAGTCAGAAATCTGAGCCTGTGTGTATTCACCAAAATACACACAGGTCCCTAAAGAAATCCACTTGAGCTATTAATGATGTTGCACTACCTAGGGGTTCCACTAGATGTCAACCATCAATAGAAATTTCAATGAGACTTCTATGATGTTGTGGGAGAGAATGAGAGCAGAATCAGTCAGGTGTCCATCAAGCAGCCATTTCCCGATCATGCTTTTTCTTCATGGAAGCCACTGACGTTCCATTGCTCACGAAGAGAACAACGAATACTCCGGTTGGAACTTTATTGAAGCTATATGTTAAAAACATCCTAATGATTGATTCAGTACTTAGTTTGAAATGTTTCTTCGACCGGTAATATCACATTTGGAAGTTTTTGTCCGATTATAAAGCTGACCAGAATTAGCGTTTGGACATGTTTACCAAACGCGCTAACAATTGGACATAAATAACGGATTTCTTCGAACAAAACAAACATTTATTGTGGACATGGGATTCCTGGTGTGCTTTCTGATGTAGATCATCAAAGGTAATGGAATATTTATCATGTATTTTTGTGTTTATGGTGACGCCATCTTTGCAGCTGTGGTATGCTATTTTTGAGCGCCGTCTCAGATTATAGCGTGCATTTCTTTTTCCGGAAAGTTTTTTTGAAATCTGACATAGCGGTTGCATTAAGGAGAGGTATATCAATAATTCAATGTGTATAACTTGTATTATCATCTATAGTTATGATGAGTATTTCTGTTGAAACGATGGGCTATGCAAAGTCACTTGATGTTTTTGCATTTAGTGAATCTAGTCGCCTCAATGTAAACTCAGATTTTTTTATATAAATATTAATTTAATCAAACAAAACATGCATGTATTGTGTAACATGAAGTCCTATGAGTGTCATCTGATGAAAATAATCGAAGATTAGTGATTCATTTTATCTCTATTCTGGTTTTTGTGAAGCTATCTTTAGCTGGAGAAAATGGCTGTGCTTATTGTGGTTTGGTGGTGACCTAACATAATCGTTTGTAGTGCTTTCGCTGAAAAGCCTATTTGAAATCGGACACTTTGGTGGGATTAACAACAAGATTACCTTTAAAATGATATAAGACACATGAATGTCTGAGGAATTTTAATTATGAGATTTCTGTTGTTTTGAATTTGGCGCCCTGCACTTGGACTGGCTGTTGTCATATCGGTCCCGTTACCGGGACTGCAGCCATATTAAGGTGTTGGTTGTCCCTAGCAGGGCTCCCTATCTGTACAGGACAGATTAAATGACACTCTCCACAGAGAGCCTAGCCACGCTTGGATTATTTCAAATGATTATTAAAAATAATGCCGACCTTCGCAGTATTCCCTGGTGTGTGTCTACGGGTGGGTTGGTGTGTGTGTCTTTGAATTGGTGGGGTTGGGGGATGAGTCATTTCAGCTTTCCAGGGATACAAATAATGAAAAACAGGCGGAAAGGATTTTTTTCAGTTTTTCCATCTCAAATGACACCCTTTTCCCTATATAGTGCACTACCTTTGACCAGAGCTCTATGGATCCTGGTCAACAGTAGTGCCCTATAGAGGGTAAAATAGGGTACCATTTTTGAAGCAGTTGTTATGTTCTGTCCCAGAGTGCATTGTGGGAGATATGGCTGATTATATAGTAGCAGCTGGAGGTGGACTCTGTCTAAATGAGCTGGAGCGACCCCAGTGTGTGTGTGTGTGTGTGTGTGTGTGTGGCAATCGATATGGGTTAGTTAGAGGCTCCTTGAAGAACAGAAGACACATACACACACAGCATATGGCTGGTACCCACCTATGCTCCATGTCTAATCAATCAGGTTGATTAAGAGAGAGAGAGAGAGAGAGAGAGGCTTCTCAAAACACAATTATTTACAATAGACTGGACTCATAGGGAACTCAGAGACTGAGGGAGGGAGTGTGTGTGGTGTATGTGGGTGAGCGAGTGCACATGCATTTGTGTTTTAGACTGCAGGCTCATTGTATTCAGCCTCATTATGAGAGGGAGAGAGAAAATACATAGAGAGAAGGGCGTCTGTGAGGAAGAAGGGAAGGAGAGAGAGAGAGAGACGAGAGAGAGAGAGAGAGAGAGAGATAAAATACATAGAGAGAAGGGGGTCTGAGGAAGAAGGGAAGGAGAGAGAGAGAGAGAGAGAGAGAGAGAGAGAGAGAGAGAGAGAGAGAGAGAGAGAGAGAGAGAGAGAGAGAGAGAGAGAGAGAGAGAGAGAGAGAGAGAGAGAGAGAGAGAGAGAGAGAGAGAGAGAGAGAGAGAGAGAGAGAGAGAGAGAGAGAGAGAGATAAAATACATAGAGAGAAGGGGGTCTGAGGAAGAAGGGAAGGAGAGAGAGAGAGAGAGAGAGAGAGAGAGAGAGAGAGAGAGATAAAATACATAGAGAGAAGGGGGTCTGAGGAAGAAGGGAAGGAGAGAGAGAGAGAGAGAGAGAGAGAGAGAGAAAATATACATAGAGAGAAGGGCGTCTGTGAGGAAGAAGGGAAGGAGAGAGAGAGAGAGAGAGAGAGAGAGAGAGAGAGAGATAAAATACATAGAGAGAAGGGGGTCTGAGGAAGAAGGGAAGGAGAGAGAGAGAGAGAGAGAGAGAGAGAGAGAGATAAAATACATAGAGAGAAGGGGGTCTGAGAGAAGAGAGGGAGAGAGAGAGAGAGAGAGAGAGAGAGAGAGAGAGAGAGAGAGAGAGAGAGAGAGAGAGAGAGAGAGAGAGAGAGAGAGAGAGAGAGAGAGAGAGAGAGAGAGAGAGAGAGAGAGAGAGAGAGAGACAAGAAAAGGGCAACCAGTGAAGAACAAACACCACTGTAAATACAACCCATATTTATGTTTATTTATTTTAACTTGTGTGCTTTAACCATTTGTACATTGTTACAACACTGCATATATATAATATGACATTTGTAATGTCTTTATTGTTTTGAAACTTCTGTATGTGTAATGTTTACTGTTCATTTTTATTGTTTATTTGACTTTTGTATATTACCTACCTCACTTGCTTTGGCAATGTTAACACATGTTTCCCATGCCAATAAAGCCCCTTGAATTGAATTGAATTGAATTGAGAGAGAGAGAGAGAGAGAGAGAGAGAGAGAGAGAGAGAGAGAGAGAGAGAAAATATACATAGAGAGAAGGGCATCTGTGAGGAAGAAGGGAAGGGAGAGAGAGAGAGAGAGAGAGAGAGAGAGAGAGAGAGAGAGAGAGAGAGAGAGAGAGAGAGAGAGAGAGAGAGAGAGAGAGAGAGAGAGAGAGAGAGAGAGAGAGATAAAATACATAGAGAGAAGGGGGTCTGAGGAAGAAGGGAAGGAGAGAGAGAGAGAGAGAGAGAGAGAGAGAGAGAGAGAGAGAGAGAGAGAGAGAGAGAGAGAGAGAGAGATAAAATACATAGAGAGAAGGGGGTCTGAGGAAGAAGGGAAGGAGAGAGAGAGAGAGAGAGAGAGAGAGAGAGAGAGAGAGAGAGAGATAAAATACATAGAGAGAAGGGGGTCTGAGGAAGAAGGGAAGGAGAGAGAGAGAGAGAGAGAGAGAGAGAGAGAGAGAAAATATACATAGAGAGAAGGGCGTCTGTGAGGAAGAAGGGAAGGAGAGAGAGAGAGAGAGAGAGAGAGAGAGAGAGAGAGAGAGATAAAATACATAGAGAGAAGGGGGTCTGAGGAAGAAGGGAAGGAGAGAGAGAGAGAGAGAGAGAGAGAGAGAGAGATAAAATACATAGAGAGAAGGGGGTCTGAGGAAGAAGGGAAGGAGAGAGAGAGAGAGAGAGAGAGAGAGAGAGAGAGAGAGAGAGAGAGAGAGAGAGAGAGAGAGAGAGAGAGAGAGAGAGAGAGAGAGAGAGAGAGAGAGAGAGAGAGAGAGGAGAGAGAGAAATATACATAGAGAGAAGGGGGTCTGTGAGGAAGAAGGGAAGGAGAGAGAGAAAATACATAGAGAGAAGGGCGTCTGTGAGGAAGAAGGGAAGGAGAGAGAGAGAGAGAGAGAAAATACATAGAGTGAAGGGTGTCTGTGAGGAAGAAGGGAAAGAGAGAGAGAGAGAGAAAATACATAGAGAGAAGGGTGTCTGTGAGGAAGAAGGGAGAGAGAGATGCATGAAAACGTATTAGTTGCTAATGGTTGTAACTCTTTAGGGGAGAAGTGACCACAACTGCAGACTGGTTTGTTTCTACTAAAACCTTCCTTGTTATGCTTCTACATTAGCTGAAGCTTCAGAACACAGCTGAGCATTTAGCTTGTAGGAAGTCCCAGACATCAGGTTTACACACCACAATGGTTTTAATGTTACCCCTGAGGTTTCCATGTGTGTGTGTGTGAGACAGAGATTGTGAGTGTGTGTGTGTGTGTGTGTGGAGAGGCTAGTGAAGCTGATGTGCTGGTAGTTAATCACCTCTCAGTCTTTTCTTCCTACCTCTTCTTCCTCACTCCTTTTCTCCTTCCTTGTCTGTTCTCAGTGTTCCTTGGTCTATCTCGCTCTCCCTCCCTCTCTTCATCTTCCTCCTCTTCCCTCTCTCTGCTCCATCCCTCTCCTCTTGTCTCCCTCTTCTTCATTATCTCTGCTCTTCTCTCTTCCTCTCTTGGGCACATCGCTTTCCCTACCCTCTCTCTCCATTTTTCTACACCTAGCCACATCCCTGGTCCCCACACTCTCTCTCTGTTCATCTTGTTCCTCCTCTCTCTCTCCCTCTCTCTGTTCTTTCTCTCTCTCTCTCTCTCTCTCTCTCTCTCTCTCTCTCTCTCTCTCTCTCTCTCTCTCTCTCTCTCTCTCTCTCGCTCTCTCTCTCTCTCTCTCTCTCTCTCTCTCTCTTTCTCTCTTTCTCTCTTTCTCTCGCTCTCTCTCTCTCTCTCTCTCTCCCTCTCTCTGTTCTTCCTCTCTCTGTTCTTCCTCTCTTCCCTCTCTCTCTCTCTCTCTCTATGAGTGTATGCTATCAAAGCAGTAAAAGCACGTCCCTTCACCCTACCTTTTCTCTCTCTCAAACCGAACCCCACCAATGCACCACACTTCCTCATGCAGGCTGACAATATTCCCATTTCTTCCTAATTCCCTTTGTTTTTCTGTCTCTCTCTGTCATTAGTCATAGAGAGATTACCATAGTTCATTCTACTAACACGTGTGTGTGTGTGTGTTAGGATGTTAGGCCACCAACAGATGTAGGATCTTAATTTGACCAATTTCTCACAACAGGAAAATAATCCTGCAGCAACCGGAAATGTTGATTATTGTGTGGATTATAATGAATGTGTTTTGTAGGGGTTGATAAAAAAAATTGTCTGAAATTTTAATATGGAAATTACAAACTTTAGAAGCCCTTTTAAGCCTTGTATACACTGGACATTTCCTGCATCAACAAGGTGATCAAATTAAGATCCTACATCTGTACCAGTGGCAGTCAGTGATGTTTAAAATGAGGGAGGACACTTTTTTAATGAGCTTTCCTATTCCATTCACCCAGCTCAATGCAACATGGAAGGTGTAGGCTACTACAGTACCCTCACATTTTCCCTGTACCCATTATGAAGCTGCTACTGTACAACTTAGCTTATGAATGAAAGTTTACAACGTAGGTGCACAGGTCAACTGAAACATTAGAGTAATCAAGGTGACAAACAGTGACACATTCAATACCACCTTGCACACTCGTGCCCTGCATCTAGATGATCTAGTTTGTAATCATTAGTGCAACAGCTGCAAACGAGAGTTTCTATTGAACAAATTCACATATGTTTATCCCCGTTTCATTCTGTTTGCTTCCATTTAGGAAACATTTTTCAACAGAATCGGCAGAATGAATCCACCCCTGATCACACGCAAACACAGTTCACTTTCATAGCAGCCACATACAAACAGCATCATCAGTTTGCTCATTGTATAATTCCTTCTCGCATCTGGATTTTACATTGTACATTCTTTTTTATTTAAAATGTTTCTTATATTTATAGGATGTCAATGTTCTCCCCTTGCTTTTTATTAGGGTTGTACAAGTTTGAAAGTAATTTTTGATCCTCCTCTCACCTTTTCCCTTCGCTTGTGGACTTCAGTGCACAATACAACAGCTGTCTGTGACCAGGTGAAAAAAGCTGTCCAAGCCAAACCTTCATATCATAACCTCTACACAGCCTACATCATTATCACCATATTAGCTAACATCATAGCTAGTCAACATAGCTACTAGAACGAATGCATTAGTAAACCCGCTACAATCATGCAGGACAGTCAGTCAGCAAGCAGTTGAGCAGTTACACAGATGTCAATAAATTAATAAAATCAAAGTTTAACTTGACTTGGAAGAGTTCCAGTGTTGGATAGCCATAGACAGCTAGCTAACATAGCATCCCTCTCTGTTTGAGCCGGGTGTTTGAGTAGGCTAAACTAGCTGGCTGCATTTGCTAGCTAAGATAAGTGGAAAAAAATCTCTCCCTCTCTCTCTCTCTTGCTTAAGAAATTAATCTCTTTCTTTGAGTCCAACACTCACCACATTATATGCACTGCAGTGTTAGTTAGCTGTAGCGTATGCTTTCAGTACTAGATTCATTCTCTGATGATTATATTGAGTATAGTTGTATCTAAAAAGGATAACTTTTTTAATGTTTTAATATTTTTATGAAATTTACTAAGGAGGATGGTCCTCCTCTTCCTCCTCTGAGGAGCCTCCACTGATCTGTACTATTCTGGTGTCATAGCTCTCCCTGTCACCTAGAGGTGTTAACTTCTTATGGCTGAAGGGGCAGTATTGAGTAGCTTGGATGAAAGGTGCCCATATCAAACGGCCTGCTCCTCAGTCATAGTTCCTACTATTTGCATATCATTATTAGTATTGGATAGAAAACACTCTAAAGTTTCTAAAACTGTTTGAATTATGTCTGTGAGATTAACAGAACTCATATTGGCAGGCAAAATCCTGAGTTGAAATCAAAACAGGAAGTCAGAAATCTGAGCCTGTGTGTATTCACCAAAATACACACAGGTCCCTAAAGAAATCCACTTGAGCTATTAATGATGTTGCACTACCTAGGGGTTCCACTAGATGTCAACCATCAATAGAAATTTCAATGAGACTTCTATGATGTTGTGGGAGAGAATGAGAGCAGAATCAGTCAGGTGTCCATCAAGCAGCCATTTCCCGATCATGCTTTTTCTTCATGGAAGCCACTGACGTTCCATTGCTCACGAAGAGAACAACGAATACTCCGGTTGGAACTTTATTGAAGCTATATGTTAAAAACATCCTAATGATTGATTCAGTACTTAGTTTGAAATGTTTCTTCGACCGGTAATATCACATTTGGAAGTTTTTGTCCGATTATAAAGCTGACCAGAATTAGCGTTTGGACATGTTTACCAAACGCGCTAACAATTGGACATAAATAACGGATTTCTTCGAACAAAACAAACATTTATTGTGGACATGGGATTCCTGGTGTGCTTTCTGATGTAGATCATCAAAGGTAATGGAATATTTATCATGTATTTTTGTGTTTATGGTGACGCCATCTTTGCAGCTGTGGTATGCTATTTTTGAGCGCCGTCTCAGATTATAGCGTGCATTTCTTTTTCCGGAAAGTTTTTTTGAAATCTGACATAGCGGTTGCATTAAGGAGAGGTATATCAATAATTCAATGTGTATAACTTGTATTATCATCTATAGTTATGATGAGTATTTCTGTTGAAACGATGGGCTATGCAAAGTCACTTGATGTTTTTGCATTTAGTGAATCTAGTCGCCTCAATGTAAACTCAGATTTTTTTATATAAATATTAATTTAATCAAACAAAACATGCATGTATTGTGTAACATGAAGTCCTATGAGTGTCATCTGATGAAAATAATCGAAGATTAGTGATTCATTTTATCTCTATTCTGGTTTTTGTGAAGCTATCTTTAGCTGGAGAAAATGGCTGTGCTTATTGTGGTTTGGTGGTGACCTAACATAATCGTTTGTAGTGCTTTCGCTGAAAAGCCTATTTGAAATCGGACACTTTGGTGGGATTAACAACAAGATTACCTTTAAAATGATATAAGACACATGAATGTCTGAGGAATTTTAATTATGAGATTTCTGTTGTTTTGAATTTGGCGCCCTGCACTTGGACTGGCTGTTGTCATATCGGTCCCGTTACCGGGACTGCAGCCATATTAAGGTGTTGGTTGTCCCTAGCAGGGCTCCCTATCTGTACAGGACAGATTAAATGACACTCTCCACAGAGAGCCTAGCCACGCTTGGATTATTTCAAATGATTATTAAAAATAATGCCGACCTTCGCAGTATTCCCTGGTGTGTGTCTACGGGTGGGTTGGTGTGTGTGTCTTTGAATTGGTGGGGTTGGGGGATGAGTCATTTCAGCTTTCCAGGGATACAAATAATGAAAAACAGGCGGAAAGGATTTTTTTCAGTTTTTCCATCTCAAATGACACCCTTTTCCCTATATAGTGCACTACCTTTGACCAGAGCTCTATGGATCCTGGTCAACAGTAGTGCCCTATAGAGGGTAAAATAGGGTACCATTTTTGAAGCAGTTGTTATGTTCTGTCCCAGAGTGCATTGTGGGAGATATGGCTGATTATATAGTAGCAGCTGGAGGTGGACTCTGTCTAAATGAGCTGGAGCGACCCCAGTGTGTGTGTGTGTGTGTGTGTGTGTGTGGCAATCGATATGGGTTAGTTAGAGGCTCCTTGAAGAACAGAAGACACATACACACACAGCATATGGCTGGTACCCACCTATGCTCCATGTCTAATCAATCAGGTTGATTAAGAGAGAGAGAGAGAGAGAGAGGCTTCTCAAAACACAATTATTTACAATAGACTGGACTCATAGGGAACTCAGAGACTGAGGGAGGGAGTGTGTGTGGTGTATGTGGGTGAGCGAGTGCACATGCATTTGTGTTTTAGACTGCAGGCTCATTGTATTCAGCCTCATTATGAGAGGGAGAGAGAAAATACATAGAGAGAAGGGCGTCTGTGAGGAAGAAGGGAAGGAGAGAGAGAGAGAGAGAGAGAGAGAGAGAGAGAGAGAGAGAGAGATAAAATACATAGAGAGAAGGGGGTCTGAGGAAGAAGGGAAGGAGAGAGAGAGAGAGAGAGAGAGAGAGAGAGAGAGAGAGAGAGAGAGAGAGAGAGAGAGAGAGAGAGAGAGAGAGAGAGAGAGAGAGAGAGAGAGAGAGAGAGAGAGAGAGAGAGAGAGAGAGAGAGAGAGAGAGAGAGAGAGAGAGAGAGATAAAATACATAGAGAGAAGGGGGTCTGAGGAAGAAGGGAAGGAGAGAGAGAGAGAGAGAGAGAGAGAGAGAGAGAGAGAGAGATAAAATACATAGAGAGAAGGGGGTCTGAGGAAGAAGGGAAGGAGAGAGAGAGAGAGAGAGAGAGAGAGAGAGAGAGCGAGAGAGAGAGAGAGAGAGAGAGAGAAAATACATAGAGAGAAGGGTGTCTGTGAGGAAGAAGGGAAGGAGAGAGAGAGAGAGAAAATACATAGAGAGAAGGGCATCTGTGAGGAAGAAGGGAAGGAGAGAGAGAGAGATAAAATACATAGAGAGAAGGGGGTCTGTGAGGAAGAAGGGAAGGAGAGAGAGAGAGATAAAATACATAGAGAGAAGGGGGTCTGTGAGGAAGAAGAGAAGGAGAGAGAGAGAGAGAGAGAGAGAGAGAGAGAGAGAGAGAGAGAGAGAGAGAGAGAAAATACATAGAGAGAAGGGGGTCTGTGAGGAAGAAGGGAAGGAGAGAGAGAGAGAAAATACATAGAGAGAAGGGCATCTGTGAGGAAGAAGGGAAGGAGAGAGAGAGAGAAAATACATAGAGAGAAGGGTGTCTGTGAGGAAGAAGGGAAGGAGAGAGAGAGAGAGAGAGAGAGAGAGAGAGAGAGAGAGAGAGAGAGAGAGAGAGAAAATACATAGAGAGAAGGGGGTCTGTGAGGAAGAAGGGAAGGAGAGAGAGAGAGATAAAATACATAGAGAGAAGGGTGTCTGTGAGGAAGAAGGGAAGGAGAGAGAGAGAGAGAGAGAGAGAGAGAGAGAGAGAGAGAGAGAGAGAAAATACATAGAGAGAAGGGGGTCTGTGAGGAAGAAGGGAAGGAGAGAGAGAGAGAAAATACATAGAGAGAAGGGCATCTGTGAGGAAGAAGGGAAGGAGAGAGAGAGAGAGAGAGAGAGAGAGAGAGAAAATACATAGAGAGAAGGGCGTCTGTGAGGAAGAAGGGAAGGAGAGAGAGAGAGAAAATACATAGAGAGAAGGGCGTCTGTGAGGAAGAAGGGAAGGAGAGAGAGAGAGAAAATACATAGAGAGAAGGGGTCTGTGAGGAAGAAGGGAAGGAGAGAGAGAGAGAAAATACATAGAGAGAAGGGCGTCTGTGAGGAAGAAGGGAAGGAGAGATGCATGAAAACGTATTAGTTGCTAATGGTTGTAACTCTTTAGGGGAGAAGTGACCACAACTCCAGACTGGTTTGTTTCTACTAAAACCTTCCTTGTTATGCTTCTACATTAGCTGAAGCTTCAGAACACAGCTGAGCATTTAGCTTGTAGGAAGTCCCAGACATCAGGTTTACACACCACAATGGTTTTAATGTTACCCCTGAGGTTTCCATGTGTGTGTGTGTGAGACAGAGATTGTGAGTGTGTGTGTGTGTGTGTGTGTGTGTGTGTGTGGAGAGGCTAGTGAAGCTGATGTGCTGGTAGTTAATCACCTCTCAGTCTCTTCTTCCTACCTCTTCTTTCTCACTCCTTTTCTCCTTCCTTGTCTGTTCTCAGTGTTCCTTGGTCTATCTCGCTCTCCCTCCCTCTCTTCATCTTCCTCCTCTTCCCTCTCTCTGCTCCATCCCTCTCCTCTTGTCTCCCTCTTCTTCATTATCTCTGCTCTTCTCTCTTCCTCTCTTGGGCACATCGCTTTCCCTACCCTCTCTCTCCATTTTTCTACACATAGCCACATCCCTGGTCCCCACACTCTCTCTCTGTTCATCTTGTTCCTCCTCTCTCTCTCCCTCTCTCTGTTCATCTTGTTCCTCCTCTCTCTCTCCCTCTCTCTGTTCTTCCTCCCTTCCCTCTCTCTCTCTCTCTCTCTCTCTCTCTCTCTCTCTCTCTCTCTCTCTCTCTCTCTCTCTCTCTCTCTCTCTCTCTCTCTCTCTCTCTCTCTCTCTCTCTCTCTCTGTTCTTCCTCCCTTCCCTTCCCTCTCTCTCTCTTTCTCTCTCTCTCTCTCGCTCTCTCTCTCTCTTTCTCTCTCTCTCTCTCTCTCGCTCTCTCTCTCTCTCTCTCCCTCTCTCTGTTCTTCCTCTCTCTGTTCTTCCTCTCTTCCCTCTCTCTCTCTCTCTCTCTCTATGAGTGTATGCTATCAAAGCAGTAAAAGCGCGTCCCTTCACCCTACCTTTTCTCTATCTCAAACCGAACCCCACCAATGCACCACACTTCGTCATGCAGGCTGACAACATTCCCGTTTCTTCCTAATTCCCATTTGGGAATTCTCTTGAGAATATGGATCATTAGTAGACAGTAGCTTCCAGGAGATTCTCTTCTCCAGGACCAGGATGGATTGGATAGTAATGGGATGATAATTAGGCTGCTAGTCCCTCTTTCCTTTCATTCTCTTCTTGTCTTTCTCCGTTTTTTTCTCAATCTACACCCTCCCTTCCTTTCTCTCTTTCTCCCCTTCCACTTCCTCTCATCCGTCTCTTTCTGACTATCCACTTCCCCCTCTCTCCCTGATAACCACGGCCATTGGTTTATGGACTGTGTCATGACATGCTGCAGCAGCTTAAAGTAGAAACATCACTAGACACAGTACTTTCTTTCTACATGCGCAATTAAAGGGGAATTACACCAAAACATCTAAATGTGTTATTTAAAAAAAAAGAATGGTCTTCTGATGTGATTTAAACGTTGACATGGACTCAGAACAAACTACAAAAAAATGTCAAACTGGAAAAATAAAACAGAGAGAACAGAATTCTGGAAAATGTAAAATATAATTTATAGATCGCGACGTGTTATTTAAAAAGAAAAGTAGCTCTTGTGGTACTCAGGATGTCGGGAGATGCCTTTAAAACCGGCCACTAGGGGCAAAGGTGAGCACTATTACCATCTAGTAGGCTGGGGTTTGCAAGGTCATCGGCGACATGGGTCGCGTCTTCATTCCCAGGGATAGGAACTTGTTTAGAATGTTTTTGTTTTAACCCAAACCTTAACCCTTAACCCTTAACTTAACCATTCAGAATGAACGCTTCAATGAGGTGCCGGTGACAGCAGTGTAACTTAGGCTGTCCACACACACACACACACACACACACACACACACACACACACACACACACACACACACACACACACACACACACACACACACACACACACACACACACACACACACACACACACACACACACACACACACACACACACACACACACACACATTTCAAATCAGATGGCTCATTTATTACAAAACCCTTTTGATGTTGCCAATTATTTTTATGATTACTTCATTGGCAAAGGCGGCAAATTTAACCAGGAATGCCAACAACGAACAGTGAACCATCGTACTCATGCATAAAAAAACAAGTACTGAAAGAAAAGCATTGCAAGTTTTAATTTTGTAAAGTTAGTGTGGGAGAGGTGGAAAAATGATTGTTATTTATCAATGATGGCAAACCTCCTGGCATTGACAACTTAGATGGGAAGCTACTGAGGATGGTACCTGACTCTATAGCCACTCCTATCTGTCATATCTTTAATCTGAGCCGAGAGGAAAGTCTTTGTCCTCAGGCCTGGAGGGAAGCCAAAGTCATTCCGCTACCCAAGAGTGGTAAAGCACCCTTTACTGGTTCTAACAGCAGACCTATAAGCTTGCTGCCAGCTCTTAGCAAACTGTTGGAAAGAAATTGTGTTTGACCAAATATAATGGTATTTCTCTGGAAACAAATTGATAACAGACTTTCAGCATGCTTATAGAGCAGGGCACTCAACATGTACTGCACTGACACAAATGATTGATGAGTGATTGAAATTAATTGATAATAAGAATATTGTGGGAGCTGTACTGTTAGATTTCAGTGCAGCCTTTGATATTCTTGACCATAACCAGTTGTTGAGAAAACGTATGTGTTATGTATCACTCTGCCATATCGTGGATTCAGCCACTGGCATTAAAAAAAGCCTGTGTGTCCATGTATTCTGAAAATTCAACCATATATGCATCAGCAACCACAGCTAATGAAGTAATTGAAACCCTTAACAAAGAGTTCCAGTCTCTTTTGCAATGTGTGGCCAGTAATATACTGGTCCTGAACATCTCTAAAACTAAGAGCATTGTATTTGTCATTCCCTAAGTTCTAGACCTCAGCTGAATCTGGTAATGAATGGTGTGGCTGTTGAACAAGTTGAGGAGACTGAATGAATTGGTGTTACCTTAGATTGTAAACTGTCATGGTCAAAACATGTAGATTCAGAGATGCTCTGCTTTTTTGACAACACACTCCAAAAAGCAAGTCCTGCAGGCTCTAGTTTTGTCTTATCTTGATTATTATCCAGTCATGTGGTCGTGTTCTGCAAGGAAAGACCTAGTTAAGCTGCAGCTGACCTAGGACAGAGCAGCACGTCTTGCTCTTCATTGTAATCAGAGGGCTGATATAAATACTATGCATGCCAGTCTCTCTTGGCAAAGAGTTGAGGAGAGACTGACTGCATCGCTCTTTTTTATAAGAAACACTAATGTGTTGAAAATCCAAAATTGTTTCCATAGTCAACTTACACACGGCTCTGACACACACACTTACCCCACCAGACATGCCACTGGGGGTCTTTTCACAGTCCCCAAATCCAGAACAAATTCAAGAAAGTGTACAGTATTATATAGAGCCGTTATTGCATGGAACTCCCTTCCATCTCATATTGCTCAAGTGAACAGCAAACCTGGTTTCTACAAACAGATAAAGCAACACCTCACGGCACAATGCCTCTCCCCTATTTGACCTAGTTAGTTGTGTATGTATTGATATGAAGGCTACGTGTGCCTTTTGAAATGGATGTAGTTCTGTCCTTGAGCTGTTCTTGTCTATTAATGTTCTGTATTATGTCATGTTTCATGTTCTGTGTGGACCCCAGGAAGAGTAGCTGCTGCTTTCTCAACAGCTAATGGGGATCCTAACAAAATACCAAATGCACACACACACACACACACACACACACACACACACACACACACACACACACACACACACACACACACACACACACACACACACACACACACACACACACACACACACACACACACACAAACCCCTCCCATGGTGGTAGACTGGGCATGCTGTGGCTCATTGGAGCCAGTTCTGTTAATACTATTGTGTTGTGGACAGAGATGGTGGATGGGTGTAAGCATCTGATTCCAAAGGTCGCAAGTTCAAATCCAGCAATAGAAAGTTGTTTTTGAGTTTTTGTTTTAAGCCTATCCCAAAACTCTTACCATAAACATTCAGAGTTAATGCCTAAACCTAACCATAAACACTTCAAAATGTGACGTTTGCAACAACTTTGATGTATGAGACACGTGGATGAACGTCTAATTCTGACGTGAGACTGTGAGACCTAGTTGGATTCCCAGGACCACCCATATTTATAAATGTTTGTACGCATGACTGTAAATCGCTTTGGATATAAGCGTCTGCTAAATTGCATATATCATATCATATATTTGTATATATTTATTATATTATACACAATAGGGAAACCCATACGTTGTTAACCATTCATGATTACTGCAGTTTAGGCTCCTACAGAGCTAAATGATACTCACTGTGTTGAAAGTGGTCTGACATCAGCTCTGTAATCCCATCTACTCAGTGTGACTGTCGTCACACCAAAGTGACTCGTAGAACAGCAGGTTCACTGTTATGGTAAATACCCCTACACACTGACCTAGGGTCATTTCTGTGTTTTACCCTCTAATGGTTGAGATTAACCTATATCTGATCCTAGATCTGTGACTATACAGGGCGCTGCCACTGGGACTCATTGACATCATAAGTGATTCACAGTAATTTACATTTACATTTACATTTTAGTCATTTAGCAGACGCTCTTATCCAGAGCGACTTACAGTAGAGTGCATACATTTTATTACATTTTACATACTGAGACAAGGATATCCCTACCGGCCAAACCATCCCTAACCCGGACGACGCTATGCCAATTGTGCGTCGCCCCACGGACCTCCCGGTTGCGGCCGGCTGCGACAGAGCCTGGGCGTGAACCCAGAGACTCTGGTGGCGCAGCTAGCACTGCGATGCAGTGCCCTAGACCACTGCCCCACCCGGGTAATCTACTACTCTGTTATTGAAGATGAATAATAGAATGGAGGTATCATACCACTGTCAAACTGTCTCACTGAGGAGATAATAGAGCTGTATCACTCTCAGTAGTGATACAATAATAGAGCTGTATCACTCTCAGTAGTAATACAATAATAGAGCTGTATCACACTCAGTAGTGATACAATAATAGAGCTGTATCACTCTCAGTAGTGATACAATAATAGAGCTGTATCACACTCAGTAGTGATACAATAATAGAGCTGTATCACTCTCAGTAGTGATACAATAATAGAGCTGTATCACTCTCAGTAGTGATACAATAATAGAGCTGTATCACTCTCAGTAGTGATGCAATAATAGCGCTGTATCACTCTCAGTAGTGATACAATAATAGAGCTGTATCACTCTCAGTAGTGATACAATAATATAGCTGTATCACTCTCAGTAGTGATACAATAATAGAGCTGTATCACACTCAGTAGTGATACAATAATAGAGCTGTATCACTCTCAGTAGTGATACAATAATATAGCTGTATCACTCTCAGTAGTGATACAATAATAGAGCTGTATCACTCTCAGTAGTGATACAATAATAGAGCTGTATCACTCTCAGTAGTGATACAATAATAGAGCTGTATCACTCTCAGTAGTGATACAATAATAGAGCTGTATCACACTCAGTAGTGATACAATAATATAGCTGTATCACTCTCAGTAGTAATACAATAATAGAGCTGTATCACACGCAGTAGTGATACAATAATAGAGCTGTATCACTCTCAGTAGTGATACAATAATAGAGCTGTATCACACTCAGTAGTGATACAATAATATAGCTGAGGTATTACCAGATGGCTGTAGACAGGTAGTGTATTGAGATGTTACCAGATGTTGTAGACAGGTAGTGTATTGAGGTATTACCAAATGTTGTAGGCAGGTAGTGTATTGAGGTATTACCAGATGGCTCTAGACAGGTAGTGTATTGAGGTGTTACCAGATGTTGTAGACAGGTAGTGTATTGAGGTATTACCAAATGTTGTAGGCAGGTAGTGTATTGAGGTATTACCAGATGGCTCTAGACAGGTAGTGTATTGAGGTGTTACCAGATGTCTGTAGACAGGTAGTGTATTGAGGTGTTACCAGATGTTGTAGACAGGTAGTGTATTGAGGTATTACCAGATGACTGTAGACAGGTAGTGTATTGAGGTGTTACCAGATGTCTGTAGACAGGTAGTGTATTGAGGTGTTACCAGATGGCTGTAGACAGGTAGTGTATTGAGGTGTTACCAGATGACTGCAGACAGGTAGTGTATTGAGGTATTACCAGATGGCTGTAGACAGGTAGTGTATTGAGGTGTTACCAGATGGCTGTAGACAGGTAGTGTATTGAGGTATTACCAGATGGCTGTAGACAGGTAGTGTATTGAGGTATTACCAGATGGCTGTAGACAGGTAGTGTGTTGAGATTGTTGGAAAACAATATGAGAAGCAAAACATGACTGGATGTGCTGTCTCTCAATCTCTCCCTCTCTCTTCATCTCCCCCTCTCCCTCTCCCCCTCTCCCTCTCTCTTCATCTCCCCCTCTCCCCCTCTCCCCCTCCCCCTCTCCCTCTCTCTTCTACTTTCCCTTCTCCCCCCTCTCCCTCTCTCTTCATCTCCCCCTCTCCCTCTCCCCCTCTCCCTCTCCCCCTCTCCCTCTCTCTTCTACTTTCCCTTCTCCCCCCTCTCCCTCTCTCTTCATCTCCCACTCTCCCTCTCCCCCTCTCCCTCTCCCCCTCTCCCTCCCTCTTCTACTTTCCCTTCTCCCCCTCTCCCTCTCTCTTCCTCTCCCCCCTTATCCCCCTGCTGTACCGCTCCTCTCTTTTACTCTTTCCCTCTCTCTTACACTGGCCCCATCTCCCTTTTTCTTTTTCACTCTCGCTCCCACTCTCTCTCTCCCTTTCGCTCTTTTTCACTCTCTCTCGTTGTCTCGTTCTCTCTTTCACTCTTTCACTCTCTCTCTCTCTCTTTCTTTCTCTCTCTCTCTTTATTTCTCTCTCTCTCTCTCTCTCTCTCTCTCTCTCTCTCTCTCTCTCTCTCTCTCTCTCTCTCTCTCTCTCTCTCTCTCTCTCTCTCTCTTTCTTTCTTTCGCTCTCTCTCTCACTCTCTCTCTCTCTCTCTCTCTCCCCCCTTTGTTTTCCTCTCTAAGTGTAATTAGTCCTGCTCTGCAGCAGTAAAGCATGTGCATATTTAATCTAAACAAAACTTTTATCACTGTGTGGTTGTTATTCCCGCTAACCTCTTGAAGGGAGTTGACAGTCTGGGCCACCAGCTGACAATGCCATCTCTCGAAAGCCCTTTAAAGAGCGTGTGTGTGGGCATATGTGTGTGTCTGAAACCGCCGCGAGACACTTCCTGTGGCACAGCTTTCCTAAGAGTTGACACCAGCAGCAGACTCCACTAACAAGCGAGGGATGGAGGAAGACGAAAGAGAGAGGAAGTTGTTAGATCTATTACTATTTAAATGAGCCATCACAGTAGCAAGACTGGTAACCTGTTGCCACAAGGAAAGGACAACCAGTGAAAAACAAACACCATTGTAATAGGGAGAGAGATTAAAGAGATAGGGAGAGATTAAAGAGATAGGGAGAGAGAGAGAGATTTGTCACACCCTGATCTGTTTGACCCTTCTTTGTGCTTGTCTCCACCCCCCTCCAGGTGTCGCCCATCTTCCCTGTTATCCCCTGTGTATTCATACCTGTGTTCTCTGTTTGTCTTCTGCCCGTTTGTTTTGTTGGTGGAACCTACCAGCGTTTTCCCTCTTGCTCCTGTCTTAGTTTCTGTTTTCGAGTTTTTCCCGGCTTTGACCCCTCTCCCTGACCTGACCCTGCCTGCCATCCTGTACCCTGTACTAGTAATACTGTACTAGTAATACACTTTTGTTACTTTGACACTGTCTGCATCTGGGTCTTACCTGAAACGTGATGACATTAAAGAGATGGGGAGAGAGAGAGAATAAAAAGATGGGGAGAGATATAGATTAAAGAGATAGGGAGATTAAAGAGATAGGGAAAGAGAGACAGGTTAAAGAGATAGGGAGATTAAAGAGACAGGGAGAGAGAGATATGAAGGCGTCCACATGCTTCCCAGCCGAAACAGTTCAGAAGAGTTTGTGCATATATAATGACGACGTGTTTTTTTCAGCTGTTCGGGGACACAACATTTTTTCTAGTGGCCAAAGTCGATAGTCAAAGTTTACGCCCCTTCGTTGTGATTGGTCAACAGTAGGGATTCTTCAATAAAGTCTTTGTTGTCATTCATGAGATTGTTTTGTTGTTGACAAATACTGCACCAAACTCCTTAGTTAGAAGTAAAATTTGCGACTCAGATCTCCTCTAAAACGTCAACATTTATGACAGATGTCTTGAGTTATCATAGATTAATTCTGACTATTTTGAGGAAGTGTATACAGGCTGCAGAGTCTTAAAATAGACAAACAGTACTACTGTCGCTTTTCAAGCTTAAGGGCTTTTGGGGGAGTACGCAGCACACTCGTTAGGATGGTCTGAATTCAGCTAGCTGGCAGTGGAACTGAAGCTGTAGCCTTAAGAGAGAGAGAGAGACAGGATTTAGATGGCCAGGGCAAATCAACTGAGTTATGTGTAGAGAGAGAGAGAGAGAGAGAGAGAGAGAGAGAGAGAGAGAGAGAGAGAGAGAGAGAGAGAGAGAGAGAGAGAGAGAGAGAGAGAGAGAGAGAGAGAGAGAGAGAGAGAGAGAGAGAGAGAGAGAGAGAGAGAGAGAGAGAGAGAGAGAGAGAGAGAGAGAGAGAGAGAGAGAGAGAGAGAGAGAGAGAGAGAGAGAGAGAGAGAGAGAGAGAGAGAGAGAGAGAGAGAGAGAGAGAGAGAGAGAGAGAGAGAGAGAGAGAGAGAGAGAGAGAGAGAGAGAGAGAGAGAGAGAGAGAGAGAGAGAGAGAGAGAGAGAGAGAGAGAGAGAGAGAGAACAGTCAGTAGTCTCTAGGGAGCGTCTGGTCATTGACACTAGATGTTCTTCTCATGGAATATTTACACCCAGAGCCCAGACTATGCGTCTCAAATGGGACCCTATTCCCTGTTAAATGCACTACTTTCAACTAGAGCCCTATGGGCCCTGGTCAAAAGTAGTGCACTAACTAGGACATGGTGAGCCATTTGGGACACGAGCCAAGATAGAACAGATGCCCGTAGAAACAGAATGAAATAGCAGAGAAAGATCAGAGGAATGGAGAGGAGGAGAGTATATGTTAAGAGAAATAGGAAGGCAGTTTAAAGAACTACAGAGAGCGATAGAAGAACTGATGATGGAGAAATATACATTACTTTGAGAAAGACAATCTGAGAGGTACAGAGAGAGAGGTACAGAGAGAGAGGTACAGAGAGAGAGGTACAGAGAGAGAGGTACAGAGAGAGAGGTAGAGATAGAGAGATAGAGAGATAGATACATAGAGAGAGAGAGATATACATACAGAGGTAGAGAGAGGTAGAGAGAGGTAGAGAGAGGTAGAGAGAGGTACACAAAGAATTCGAAAACAAATCCAATTTTGATAAACTCCCATATCTACTGGGTGAAATTCCACAGTGTGCCATCACAGCAGCAAGATTTGTGACCTGTTGCCACAAGAAAAGGGCAACCAGTGAAGAACAAACACCATTGTAAATACAACCCATATTTATGTTTATTTATTTTAACTTGTGTGCTTTAACCATTTTGTACATTGTTACAACACTGCATATATATAATATGACATTTGTAATGTCTTTATTGTTTTGAAACGTCTGTATGTGTAATGTTTACTGTTCATTTTTATTGTTTATTTGACTTTTGTATATTATCTACCTCACTTGCTTTGGCAATGTTAACACATGTTTCCCATGCCAATAAAGCCCCTTGAATTGAATTGAATTGAATTGAGAGAGGTAGAGAGAGGTAGAGAGAGGTAGAGAGAGGTAGAGAGAGGTAGATAGATAGATAGATAGATAGATAGATAGATAGATAGATAGAGAGAGATATATACATACAGAGGTAGAGAGATATATACATAGAGAGAGGTAGAGAGATATATACATAGAGAGAGATATAGAGAGAGATATAGAGAGATAGAGAGATAGAGAGATAGATAGATACATACATTATATTGGGAAAGACACAAACTGAGAGGTACAGAGAGAGAGTGACAGAGCGAGAAATAGAACAAAAAGCCTTCACTATATCATCCTGGAATATCCAAGGCCTGAGGTCATCTGCCTTTGGCCTAAAGAGCAGGAACCCGGACTTCACCAAAGAAATCGGTAATACAGACATTGTCATTCTGCAAGAAACCTGGTATAGAGGAGACGGACTCACTGGTTGCCCTCTAGGTTACAGAGAGCTGGTAGTCCCATCCACCAAACTACCAGGTGTGAAACAGGGAAGAGACTCAGGGGGTATGCTAATTTGGTATAGAGCAGACCTAACTCACTCCATTAAATTAATCAAAACAGGAACATTTTACATTTGGCTAGAAATTCAAAAGGAAATTATCTTAACAGAGAAAAATGTCCTCCTGTGTGCTACCTATATCCCCCCACTAGAATCCCCATATTTTAATGAAGACAGCTTCTCCATCCTGGAGGAGGAAATCAATCATTTCCAGGCCCAGGGACATGTATTAGTCTGTGGCGACCTAAATGCCAGAACTGGACAAGAACCTGACACCCTCAGCACACAGGGGGACAAACACCTACCTGGAGGTGACAGCATTCCCTCCCACATATGCCCCCCTAGGCACAACTATGACAACATAACCAACAAAAACGGGTCACAACTCCTGCAGCTCTGTCGCACGCTGGATATGTACATAGTCAATGGTAGGCTTCGAGGGGACTCCTATGGTAGGTACACCTATAGCTCATCTCTTGGCAGTAGCACTGTAGACTACTTTATCACTGACCTCAACCCAGAGTCTCTCAGAGCGTTCACAGTCAGCCCACTGACACCCCTATCAGACCACAGCAAAATCACAGTCTACTTGAACAGAGCAATACTCAATCATGAGGCATCAAAGCCAAAGGAACTGAGTAACATTAAGAAATGCTATAGATGGAAGGAATGCAGTTTGGAAACCTACCAAAAAACAATTAGCTAACAACAAATCCAATCCCTTTTAGTCATTTTCCTGGGTAAAACTTTCCACTGCAATAGTGAAGGTATAAACTTGGCAGTAGAAAATCTTAACAGTATATTTGACCTCTCAGCTTCCCTATCAAATCTAAAAATCTCAAATAGAAAACCAAAGAAAATGAACAACAATGACAAATGGTTTGATGAAGAATGCAAAAATCTAAGAAAGAAATTGAGAAACCTGTCCAACCAAAAACATAGAGACCCGGAAAACCTGAGTCTACGCCTTCACTATGGTGAATCACGAAAACAATACAGAAATACACTACGGAAAAAGAAGGAACAGCACGTCAGAAATCAGCTCAATGTAATTGAAGAATCCATAGACTCTAACCAATTCTGGGAAAATTGGAAAACACTAAACAAACAACAACACGAAGAATTATCTATCCAAAATGGAGATGTATGGGTAAACCACTTCTCCAATCTTTTTGGCTCTATAACAAAGAATAAAGAGCAAAAACATATACATGATCAAATACAAATCCTAGAATCAACTATTAAAGACAACCAGAACCCACTGGATTCTCCAATTACCTTGAATGGACAAAATAAAAAACTAAATAAAAACAAAATAAAAACCCTCCAACCCAAAAAGGCCTGTGGTGTTGATGGTATCCTTAATGAAATGATCAAATATACAGACAACAAATTCCAATTGGCTATACTAAAACTCTTTAACATCGTCCTTAGCTCTGGCATCTTCCCCAATATTTGGAACCAAGGACTGATCACCCCAATCCACAAAAGTGGAGACAAATCTGACCCCAATAACTACCGTGGAATATGCGTCAACAGTAACCTTGGGAAAATCCTCTGCATTATAATTAACAGCAGACTCGTACATTTCCTCAATGAAAACAATGTATTGAGCAAATGTCAAATTGGCTTTTTACCAAATTACTGTACAACAGACCATGTATTCACACTACACACCCTAATTGACAACCAAACAAACCAAAACAAAGGCAAAGTCTTCTCATGCTTTGTTGATTTCAAAAAAGCCTTCGACTCAATTTGGCATGAGGGTCTGCTTTTCAAATTGATGGAAAGTGGTGTTGGGGGTAAAACATATGACATTATAAAATCCATGTACACAAACAACAAGTGTGCGGTTAAAATTGACAAAAAACACACACATTTCTTCACACAGGGTCGTGGGGTGAGACAGGGATGCTGCTTAAGCCCCACCCTCTTCAACATATATATCAACGAATTGGCGCGGGCACTAGAACAGTCTGCAGCACCCGGCCTCACCCTACTAGAATCCGAAGTCAAATGTCTACTGTTTGCTGATGATCTGGTGCTTCTGTCACCAACCAAGGAGGGCCTACAGCAGCACCTAGATCTTCTGCACAGATTCTGTCAGACCTGGGCCCTGACAGTAAATCTCAGTAAGACCAAAATAATGGTGTTCCAAAAAAGGTCCAGTCGCCAGGACCACAAATTCCATCTAGACACTGTTGCGCTAGAGCACACAAAAAACTATACATACCTCGGCCTAAACATCAGCGCCACAGGTAACTTCCACAAAGCAAGGCAAGAAGGGCATTCTATGCCATCAAAAGGAACATAAATTTCAACATACCAATTAGGATCTGGCTAAAAATACTTGAATCAGTCATAGAGCCCATCGCCCTTTATGGTTGTGAGGTCTGGGGTCCGCTCACCAAACAAGACTTCACAAAATGGGACAAACACCAAATTGAGACTCTGCATGCAGAATTCTGCAAAAATATCCTCCGTGTACAACGTAGAACACCAAATAATGCATGCAGAGCAGAATTAGGCCGATACCCACTAATTATCAAAATCCAGAAAAGAGCCGTTAAATTCTACAACCACCTAAAAGGAAGCGATTCCCAAACCTTCCATAACAAAGCCATCACCTACAGAGAGATGAACCTGGAGAAGAGTCCCCTAAGCAAGCTGGTCCTGGGGCTCTGTTCACAAACACACCCCACAGAGCCCCAGGACAACAGCACAATTAGACCCAACCAAATCATGAGAAAACAAAAAGATAATTACTTGACACATTGGAAAGAATTAACAAAGAAACAGAGCAAACTAGAATGCTATTTGGCCCTAAACAGAGAGTACACAGTGGCAGAATACCTGACCACTGTGACTGACCCAAACTTAAGGAAAGCTTTGACTATGTACAGACTCAGTGAGCATAGCCTTGCTATTGAGAAAGGCCGCCGTAGGCAGACATGGCTCTCAAGAGAAGACAGGCTATGTGCTCACTGCCCACAAAATGAGGTGGAAACTGAGCTGCACTTCCTAACCTCCTGCCCAATGTATGACCATATTAGAGAGACATATTTCCCTCAGATCACACAGATCCACAAAGAATTCGAAAACAAATCCAATTTTGATAAACTCCCATATCTACTGGGTGAAATTCCACAGTGTGCCATCACAGCAGCAAGATTTGTGACCTGTTGCCACAAGAAAAGGGCAACCAGTGAAGAACAAACACCATTGTAAATACAACCCATATTTATGCTTATTTATTTTCCATTGTGTACTTTAACCATTTGTACATTGTTACAACACTGTATATATATAATATTACATTTGTAATGTCTTTATTGTTTTGAAACTTCTGTATGTGTAATGTTTACTGTTAATTTTTATTGTTTATTTCACTTTTGTATATTATCTACCTCACTTGCTTTGGCAATGTTAACACATGTTTCCCATGCCAATAAAGCCCCTTGAATTGAATTGAATTGAATTGAATTGATAGATAGATAGATAGATAGATAGATAGATAGATAGATAGATAGATAGAAAGTGAGATACATATATATATATATGTATGTATGTATGTATGTATGTACAGTGGGGAGAACAAGTATTTGATACACTGCCGATTTTGCAGGTTTTCCTACTTACAAAGCATGTAGAGGTCTGTAATTTTTATCATAGGTACACTTCAACTGTGAGAGACGGAATCTAAAACAAAAATCCAGAAAATCACATTGTATGATTTTTAAATAATTAATTTGCATTTTATTGCATGACATAAGTATTTGATCACCTACCAACCAGTAAGAATTCCGGCTCTCACAGACCTGTTAGTTTTTCTTTAAGAAGCCCTCCTGTTCTCCACTCATTACCTGTATTAACTGCACCTGTTTGAACTCGTTACCTGTATAAAAGACACCTGTCCACACACTCAATCAAACAGATTCCAACCTCTCCACAATGGCCAAGACCAGAGAGCTGTGTAAGGACATCAGGGATAAAATTGTAGACCTGCACAAGGCTGGGATGGGCTACAGGACAATAGGCAAGCAGCTTGGTGAGAAGGAAACAACTGTTGGCGCAATTATTAGAAAATGGAAGAAGTTCAAGATGACGGTCAATCACCCTCGGTCTGGGGCTCCATGCAAGATCTCACCTCGTGGGGCATCAATGATCATGAGGAAGGTGAGGGATCAGCCCAGAACTACACGACAGGACCTGGTCAATGACCTGAAGAGAGCTGGGACCACAGTCTCAAAGAAAACCATTAGTAACACACCATGCCGTCATGGATTAAAATCCTGCAGCGCACGCAAGATCCCCCTGCTCAAGCCAGCGCATGTCCAGGCCCGTCTGAAGTTTGCCAATGACCATCTGGATGATCCAGAGGAGGAATGGGAGAAGGTCATGTGGTCTGATGAGACAAAAATAGAGCTTTTTGGTCTAAACTCCACTCGCCGTGTTTGGAGGAAGAAGAAGGATGAGTACAACCCCAAGAACACCATCCCAACCGTGAAGCATGGAGGTGGAAACATCATTCTTTGGGGATGCTTTTCTGCAAAGGGGACAGGACGACTGCACCGTATTGAGGGGAGGATGGATGGGGCCATGTATCGCGAGATCTTGGCCAACAACCTCCTTCCCTCAGTAAGAGCATTGAAGATGGGTCGTGGCTGGTTCTTCCAGCATGACAACGACCCGAAACACACAGCCAGGGCAACTAAGGAGTGGCTCCGTAAGAAGCATCTCAAGGTCCTGGAGTGGCCTAGCCAGTCTCCAGACCTGAACCCAATAGAAAATCTTTGGAGGGAGCTGAAAGTCCGTATTGCCCAGCGACAGCCCCGAAACCTGAAGGATCTGGAGAAGGTCTGTATGGAGGAGTGGGCCAAAATCCCTGCTGCAGTGTGTGCAAACCTGGTCAAGAACTACAGGAAACGTATGATCTCTGTAATTGCACACAAAGGTTTCTGTACCAAATATTAAGTTCTGCTTTTCTGATGTATCAAATACTTATGTCATGCAATAAAATGCAAATTATTTACTTAAAAATCATACAATGTGATTTTCTGGATTTTTGTTTTAGATTCCGTCTCTCACAGTTGAAGTGTACCTATGATAAAAATTACAGACCTCTACATGCTTTGTAAGTAGGAAAACCTGCAAAATCGGCAGTGTATCAAATACTTGTTCTCCCCACTGTATGTATGTATATATATATATATATATATATATATATATATATATGTGTGTGTGTGTATATATATATATATATATATATATATATATATAGAGAGAGAGAGAGAGTGACAGAGCGAGAGAGAGACTGTAGCTTCAGAGACAGATAAAGAGAAAGATGAACAGATGAAATGGAAAAGTGGGCATAGAGACAGAACAGATAAAATCAGAGGGAAAAGTGGGCATAGAGACAGAACAGATACAATCAGAGGGAAAAGTGGGCATAGAGACAGAACAGATACAATCAGAGGGAAAAGATGAAAACAAGCTTTGAAGTGTAGCAGGTGAACATGTCGCCTCCACCCGGTTTGATTGTGTGTGTGTGTGTGTGTGTGTGTGTGTGTGTGTGTGTGTGTGTGTGTGTGTGTGTGTGTGTGTGTGTGTGTGTGTGTGTGTGTGTGTGTGTGTGTGTGTGTGTGCGTGCGTGTAGAGGGCTATAAACAAGACTTATGTGGGCAGGCTGTGTGCTTTTGAAGAGAGAGAGGGTAGCATGGGGTTCCCTATATTTGTGTGTGTGTGTGTGTAGAGGAGCAGGCTGGTTACAAGAAAGAGACGTCGATTTCGGACGTTTGAAAAGGTTCTGAGGACGTCGATATATATGCTTTCCTCAGTGCTCACCAAGAAAACAACACCACTGGGCCTGACCTCACGAGGCTCAGAGTCAGAGCACACTACTGATACCACTGTACCACAGCACTGGGCCTGACCTCACGAGACTCAGAGTCAGAGCACACTACTGATACCACTGTACCACAGCACTGGGCCTGAACTAACGAGGCTCAGAGTCAGAGCACACTACTGATACCACTGCACCACAGCACTGGGCCTGGCCTCCTTATTTTAAGTTGTTTCTGTTTTAACCCTATAAACACACGGAAGTAACCCTGTAACCATGTGGAATTAACCCAGTAACCATGTGGAATTAACCCAGTAACCATGTGGAATTAACCCAGTAACCATGTGGAATAAACCCAGTAACCATGTGGAATTAACCCTGTAACCATGTGGAATTAACCCAGTAACCATGTGGAAGTAACCCAGTAACCATGTGGAATTAACCCTGTAACCATGTGGAATTAACCCTGTAACCATGTGGAATAAACCCTGTAACCATGTGGAATTAACCCTGTAACCATGTGGAATTAATCCTGTAACCATGTGGAATTAACCCTGTAACCATGTGGAATTAACCCTGTAACCATGTGGAATTAACCCTGTAACCATGTGGAATTAACCCTGTAACCATGTGGAATTAACCTTGTAACCATGTGGAATTAACCTTGTAACCATGTGGAATTAACCCTGTAACCAGGTGGAATTAACCCAGTAACCATGTGGAATTAACCCTGTAACCATGTTGAATTAACCCTGTAACCATGTGGAATTAACCCTGTACTACCCTATCACAGATCATTCAGTATGACTCTAGAGGTCTACTGTACTGTACTACCCTGTCACAGATCATTCAGTATGACTCTAGAGGTCTACTGTACTGTACTACCCTGTCACAGATCATTCAGTACGACTATAGAGGTCTACTGTACTGTACTACCCTGTCACAGATCATTCAGTATGACTATAGAGGTCTACTGTACTGTACTACCCTGTCACAGATCATTCAGTATGACTATAGAGGTCTACTGTACTGTACTACCCTGTCACAGATCATTCAGTATGACTATAGAGGTCTACTGTACTGTACTACCCTGTCACAGATCATTCAGTATGACTCTAGAGGTCTACTGTACTGTACTACCCTGTCACAGATCATTCAGTATGACTATAGAGGTCTACTGTACTGTACTACCCTGTCACAGATCATTCAGTATGACTATAGAGGTCTACTGTACTGTACTACCCTGTCACAGATCATTCAGTATGACTATAGAGGTCTACTGTACTACCCTGTCACAGATCATTCAGTATGACCATAGAGGTGTACTGTACTGTACTACCCTGACACAGATCATTCAGTATGACTATAGAGGTCTACTGTACTGTACTACCCTGTCACAGATCATTCAGTATGACTCTAGAGGTCTACTGTACTGTACTACCCTGTCACAGATCATTCAGTATGACTCTAGAGGTCTACTGTACTGTACTACCCTGTCACAGATCATTCAGTATGACTATAGAGGTCTACTGTACTGTACTACCCTGTCACAGATCATTCAGTATGACTATAGAGGTCTACTGTACTACCCTGTCACAGATCATTCAGTATGACTATAGAGGTCTACTGTACTGTACTACCCTGTCACAGATCATTCAGTATGACTATAGAGGTCTACTGTACTACCCTGTCACAGATCATTCAGTATGACTCTAGAGGTCTACTGTACTGTACTACCCTGTCACAGATCATTCAGTATGACTATAGAGGTCTACTGTACTGTACTACCCTGTCACAGATCATTCAGTATGGCTCTAGAGGTCTACTGTACTGTACTACCCTGTCACAGATCATTCAGTATGACTATAGAGGTCTACTGTACTACCCTGTCACAGATCATTCAGTATGACTATAGAGGTCTACTGTACTGTACTACCCTGTCACAGATCATTCAGTATGACTATAGAGGTCTACTGTACTGTACTACCCTGTCACAGATCATTCAGTATGACTCTAGAGGTCTACTGTACTGTACTACCCTGTCACAGATCATTCAGTATGACTTTAGAGGTCTACTGTACTGTACTACCCTGTCACAGATCATTCAGTATGACTCTAGAGGTCTACTGTACTGTACTACCCTGTCACAGATCATTCAGTATGACTTTAGAGGTCTACTGTACTGGACTACCCTGTCACAGATCATTCAGTATGACTCTAGAGGTCTACTGTACTGTTCTACCCTGTCACAGATCATTCAGTATGACTATAGAGGTCTACTGTACTGTACTACCCTGTCACAGATCATTCAGTACGACTATAGAGGTCTACTGTACTACCCTGTCACAGATCATTCAGTACGACTATAGAGGTCTACTGTACTACCCTGTCACAGATCATTCAGTATGACTTTAGAGGTCTACTGTACTGTACTACCCTGTCACAGATCATTCAGTATGACTCTAGAGGTCTACTGTACTGTACTACCCTGTCACAGATCATTCAGTATGACTTTAGAGGTCTACTGTACTGGACTACCCTGTCACAGATCATTCAGTATGACTCTAGAGGTCTACTGTACTGTTCTACCCTGTCACAGATCATTCAGTATGACTATAGAGGTCTACTGTACTGTACTACCCTGTCACAGATCATTCAGTACGACTATAGAGGTCTACTGTACTACCCTGTCACAGATCATTCAGTACGACTATAGAGGTCTACTGTACTACCCTGTCACAGATCATTCAGTATGACTATAGAGGTCTACTGTACTGTACTACCCTGTCACAGATCATTCAGTATGACTCTAGAGGTCTACTGTACTGGACTACCCTGTCACAGATCATTCAGTATGACTATAGAGGTCTACTGTACTGTACTACCCTGTCACAGATCATTCAGTATGACTATAGAGGTCTACTGTACTGTACTACCCTGTCACAGATCATTCAGTATGACTATAGAGGTCTACTGTACTACCCTGTCACAGATCATTCAGTATGACTATAGAGGTCTACTGTACTGTACTACCCTGTCACAGATCATTCAGTATGACTATAGAGGTCTACTGTACTGGACTACCCTGTCACAGATCATTCAGTATGACTATAGAGGTCTACTGTACTGTACTACCCTGTCACAGATCATTCAGTATGACTATAGAGGTGTACTGTACTGTACTACCCTGTCACAGATCATTCAGTATGACTATAGAGGTCTACTGTACTGTACTACCCTGTCACAGATCATTCAGTATGACTATAGAGGTCTACTGTACTGTACTACCCTGTCACAGATCATTCAGTATGACTATAGAGGTCTACTGTACTGTACTACCCTGTCACAGATCATTCAGTATGAGTATAGAGGTCTACTGTACTGGACTACCCTATAACAGATCATTCAGTATGACTATAGAGGTCTACTGTACTGTACTACCCTGTCACAGATCATTCAGTATGACTATAGAGGTCTACTGTACTGTACTACCCTGTCACAGATCATTCAGTATGAGTATAGAGGTCTACTGTACTGTACTACCCTGTCACAGATCATTCAGTATGAGTATAGAGGTCTACTGTACTGGCCTACCCTATAACAGATCATTCAGTATGACTATAGAGGTCTACTGTACTGGACTACCCTATAACAGATCATTCAGTATGACTATAGAGGTCTACTGTACTGTACTACCCTGTCACAGATCATTCAGTATGACTATAGAGGTCTACTGTACTACCCTGTCACAGATCATTCAGTATGACTATAGAGGTCTACTGTACTGTACTACCCTGTCACAGATCATTCAGTATGACTATAGAGGTCTACTGTACTGTACTACCCTGTCACAGATCATTCAGTATGACTATAGAGGTCTACTGTACTGTACTACCCTGACACAGATCATTCAGTATGACTATAGAGGTCTACTGTACTGTACTACCCTGACACAGATCATTCAGTATGACTATAGAGGTCTACTGTACTGTACTACCCTGTCACAGATCATTCAGTATGACTATAGAGGTCTACTGTACTGTACTACCCTGTCACAGATCATTCAGTATGACTATAGAGGTCTACTGTACTGTACTACCCTGTCACAGATCATTCAGTATGACTATAGAGGTCTACTGTACTGTACTACCCTGTCACAGATCATTCAGTATGACTATAGAGGTCTACTGTACTGTACTACCCTGTCACAGATCATTCAGTATGACTATAGAGGTCTACTGTACTGTACTACCCTGTCACAGATCATTCAGTATGACTATAGAGGTCTACTGTACTGTACTACCCTGTCACAGATCATTCAGTATGACTATAGAGGTCTACTGTACTGTACTACCCTGTCACAGATCATTCAGTATGACTATAGAGGTCTACTGTACTGTACTACCCTTTCACAGATCATTCAGTATGACTATAGAGGTCTACTGTACTGTACTACCCTGTCACAGATCATTCAGTATGACTATAGAGGTCTACTGTACTGTACTACCCTGTCACAGATCATTCAGTATGACTATAGAGGTCTACTGTACTGTACTACCCTGTCACAGATCATTCAGTATGACTATAGAGGTCTACTGTACTGTACTACCCTGTCACAGATCATTCAGTATGACTATAGAGGTCTACTGTACTGTACTACCCTGTCACAGATCATTCAGTATGACTATAGAGGTCTACTGTACTGTACTACCCTGTCACAGATCATTCAGTATGACTATAGAGGTCTACTGTACTGTACTACCCTGTCACAGATCATTCAGTATGACTATAGAGGTCTACTGTACTGTACTACCCTATAACAGATCATTCAGTATGACTATAGAGGTCTACTGTACTGTACTACCCTGTCACAGATCATCACACGGTCTTGGGAGAAAATGAAATAAAACGTGTTTGTTTGTGTGTGTGGAGAGTATGTGATTGGTTTACTCACAATAGATTTTGGTCACACTGCCTGACTTGAACTCTTTACTGAATAGCATGTGTTCCAAATGGCACCCTATTCCTTTAAACCCCATAGGGCTCTGGTCAACAGTAGTGCATTAATTCAGGGTGCCATTTGGGAGCACACTTAGACACAATCATAGACTAACTGACAGACTGACTCTAGACTGCCAGTCAGAGATGTAGACTAACTGACAAACTGACACTCTAGACTGCCAGTCAGAGATGTAGACTAACTGAAAAACTGACACTCTAGACTGACAGTCAGAGATGTAGACTAACTGACAAACTGACACTCTAGACTGCCAGTCAGAGATGTAGACTAACTACAAACTGACACTCTAGACTGCCAGTCAGAGATGTAGACTAACTGACAAACTGACACTCTAGACTGCCAGTCAGAGATGTA
>NC_092087.1:83385952-83445952 GCF_045679555.1 Salvelinus alpinus | reverse complement strand
CCTCTTAGTGACTGAGGTATCAACAGTGTGTTTCTTCATCATGTAAACCTCGTGGTGACTGAGGTATCAACAGTATGTTTCTTCATCATGTAAACCTCTTGGTGACTGAGGTATCAACAGTATGTTTCTTCATCATGTAAACCTCTTGGTGACTGAGGTATCAACAGTGTGTTTCTTCATCATGTAAACCTCTTGGTGACTGAGGTATCAACAGTGTGTTTCTTCATCATGTAAACCTCTTGGTGACTGAGGTATCAACAGTGTGTTTCTTCATCATGTAAACCTCTTGGTTACTGAGGTATCAACAGTGTGTTTCTTCATCATGTAAACCTCTTGGTGACTGAGGTATCAACAGTGTGTTTCTTCATCATGTAAACCTCTTGGTGACTGAGGTATCAACAGTGTGTTTCTTCATCATGTAAACCTCTTGGTGACTGAGGTATCAACAGTGTGTTTCTTCATCATGTAAACCTCTTGGTGACTGAGGTATCAACAGTGTGTTTCTTCATCATGTAAACCTCTTGGTGACTGAGGTATCAACAGTGAGTTTATTCATCATGTAAACCTCTTGGTGACTGAGGTCTCAACAGTGTGTTTCTTCATCATGTAAACCTCTTAGTGACTGAGGTATCAACAGTGTGTTTCTTCATCATGTAAACCTCTTAGTGACTGAGGTATCAACAGTATGTTTCTTCATCATGTAAACCTCTTGGTGACTGAGGTCTCAACAGTGTGTTTCTTCATCATGTAAACCTCTTGGTGACTGAGGTATCAACAGTATGTTTCTTCATCATGTAAACCTCTTGGTGACTGAGGTATCAACAGTGTGTTTCTTCATCATGTAAACCTCTTGGTGACTGAGGTATCAACAGTGTGTTTCTTCATCATGTAAACCTCTTAGTGACTGAGGTATCAACAGTATGTATCTTCATCATGTAAACCTCTTAGTGACTGAGGTATCAACAGTATGTTTCTTCATCATGTAAACCTCTTGGTGACTGAGGTATCAACAGTATGTTTCTTCATCATGTAAACCTCTTGGTGACTGAGGTATCAACAGTGAGTTTATTCATCATGTAAACCTCTTGGTGACTGAGGTATCAACAGTGTGTTTCTTCATCATGTAAACCTCTTGGTGACTGAGGTATCAACAGTGTGTTTCTTCATCATGTAAACCTCTTGGTGACTGAGGTATCAACAGTGTGTTTCTTCATCAGGTAAACCTCTTGGTGACTGAGGTATCAACAGTGTGTTTCTTCATCATGTAAACCTCTTGGTGACTGAGGTATCAACAGTATGTTTATTCATCATGTAAACCTCTTGGTGACTGAGGTATCAACAGTGTGTTTATTCATCATGTAAACCTCTTAGTGACTGAGGTATCAACAGTGTGTTTCTTCATCATGTAAACCTCTTGGTGACTGAGGTATCAACAGTGTGTTTCTTCATCATGTAAACCTCTTGGTGACTGAGGTATCAACAGTATGTTTCTTCATCATGTAAACCTCTTGGTGACTGAGGTATCAACAGTGTGTTTCTTCATCATGTAAACCTCTTGGTGACTGAGGTATCAACAGTATGTTTCTTCATCATGTAAACCTCTTGGTGACTGAGGTATCAACAGTGTGTTTCTTCATCATGTAAACCTCTTGGTGACTGAGGTATCAACAGTATGTTTCTTCATCATGTAAACCTCTTGGTGACTGAGGTATCAACAGTGTGTTTCTTCATCATGTAAACCTCTTGGTGACTGAGGTATCAACAGTGTGTTTATTCATCATGTAAACCTCTTAGTGACTGAGGTATCAACAGTGTGTTTCTTCATCATGTAAACCTCTTGGTGACTGAGGTATCAACAGTGTGTTTCTTCATCATGTAAACCTCTTGGTGACTGAGGTATCAACAGTATGTTTCTTCATCATGTAAACCTCTTGGTGACTGAGGTATCAACAGTGTGTTTCTTCATCATGTAAACCTCTTGGTGACTGAGGTATCAACAGTATGTTTCTTCATCATGTAAACCTCTTGGTGACTGAGGTATCAACAGTGTGTTTCTTCATCATGTAAACCTCTTGGTGACTGAGGTATCAACAGTATGTTTCTTCATCATGTAAACCTCTTGGTGACTGAGGTATCAACAGTGTGTTTCTTCATCATGTAAACCTCTTGGTGACTGAGGTATCAACAGTATGTTTCTTCATCATGTAAACCTCTTGGTGACTGAGGTATCAACAGTGTGTTTCTTCATCATGTAAACCTCTTGGTGACTGAGGTATCAACAGTATGTTTCTTCATCATGTAAACCTCTTGGTGACTGAGGTATCAACAGTGTGTTTCTTCATCATGTAAACCTCTTGGTGACTGAGGTATCAACAGTGTGTAGACCTACATATCTTCTTTGCTCTAAGGAGGCACCGACATCACATTATACTGTTTATCAATGTATTCATCTTGGTTTGACTGTGAGGTGATTATGGTACTGGTATGTTCCTCAGCGACCTTGTATCTACCATAATGATATATGGTACAGGAAGACAAGACCTATCTGCCATAATGAGATATGGTAAAGGAAGACAAGACCTTATATCCACCATAATGGGCTCCCAAGTGGTGCAGCGGTCTAAGGCACTGCATATCAGTGCTAGAGACGTCACTACAGACCCTGGTTTGATTCCAGGCTGTATCACAACTGGCCGTGATTGGGAGTCCCATAGGGTGGTGTACAATTGGCCCAATTGGTTAGAGCGTTGGACTAGTAACCGGAAGGTTGCAAGATTGAATCCCCAAGCTGACAAGGTAAAAATCTGTCGTTCTTCCCCTGAACAAGGCAGTTAACCTACTGTTCCTAGGCCATCATTGAAAATAAGAATTTGTTCTTCACTGACTTTTCTAGTTAAATTAAGTTAAAATAAAAATATACTGTATGGAACAGGAAGACAAGACCTTGTATCAACCATAATGATATATGGAACAGGAAGACAAGACCTTGTATCAACCATAATGATATATGGAACAGGAAGACAAGACCTTGTATCAACCATAATGATATATGGAACAGGAAGACAAGACCTTATAGCAACCATAATGATATATGGAACAGGAAGACAAGACCTTGTATCAACCATAATGATATATGGAACAGGAAGACAAGACCTTGTATCAACCATAATGATATATGGAACAGGAAGACAATACCTTGTATCAACCATAATGATATATGGAACAGGAAGACAAGACCTTGTATCAACCATAATGATATATGGAACAGGAAGACAAGACCTTGTATCAACCATAATGATGTATGGAACAGGAAGGCAAGGGGAACATGTTTTTACAGGTCACTAAAATGGCCATTAGTAAACAGCTGATTGATTAATGGAGCTTTTTGTACACCCTCAGGACTACAGACACAGAAAATGACACCACACACACACCCGCACGCATGCACACACACACAAACACTGTTCTACTGTACTATTTTTACCATCAGCCGTAGATCATGATGTTCTCTTACTGTCACAGTAACTAACTAATAGAGGTCCCTCTCTCCCAGAGCAAATAACATTACCACAGTAGGGAATAGTAGGGACTAGTCATTCATATGGCAACTCAATGTGTTGACACAGAGAGACCTACAGATGTAGGATCTTAATTTGAGCACGTTTGCTATAGCAGGAAAATAATCCTGCAGCAACAAATGTTGAATTATTATATGAAATATAATTATTATGGACATTTTTGTAGGGTTTGATACATTTTTTCGTAAGGCAAAATCAAGTCTGAAAGTTTTCCTGCAACAGGGTGATCAAATTAAGATCCCACATCTGTATAGACAAACATAGAGAGATGCTCTGCGGTCACCATCTTTCATGGGCTTTTGTCATCTCATACTGGGCCATAGTACAGCATAGCTCACTCCTCTATTGGACCAAGCAGCAATAACACTTTCAGCAGAGGAGTAGGGGAGCGAAAGCCTGCAGATCTGTTTGTGATTAAACCAATCACTTTTTATATAGTCAGACCAAAGCAGCCGATAGAAGCCTATGTGACAAAACTAGATCAGACTAAAGCAGCGGATAGAAGCCTATAATGTGACAACACTAGATCAGACTAAAGCAGCGGATAGAAGCCTAATGCGACAACACTAGATCAGACTAAAGCAGCGGATAGAAGCCTACTGTAACAGAGTGGCAGGTAGCCTAGTGGTTAGAGAGGCAAGCCAGCACGCGGAGGGTTGCCAGTTTGAATCCCGGCTCCGATGTGAAAAATCTGGTATGAAGTGAGCTGGCAACTGGAGGGACTGAAGTAGCCAATGGAACCCTAAAGTGACAACCCTAGCCTGTTATTGTGCAAGGCACTGAACCCCCACAACAGCAGCTTCCCTGGTGCCCAGTGTGGCAGTCCCCTGCACCTCTCCAAAAGGAGGGGGTTGGTTTAAAAGTGGAAGTCAAATTTCATTTGGACCTGCAGTGAAATTGACCAATAAAGTACTGTTAATCTTAACAACACTAGATCAGACCCGAGGAGGATAATACAGTTAGAGAGACAGTCAATGTCGAGGTCAATATAGATTTTTTGTGCCAATCCGATCCACCATGGTTGAGTCCCAAATGGCACCCTAGTGCACTACTGTTGACCACGGCCCATAGGGGATAGGGGGCCATTTGGGATGCGTCCTTTGTTACCATTCGTTTCAGCCATGTAATGCATATACTTTTATGCAGTACCCACTTAAGATTAAAACCCCCAATATGTTGTGATACTGATACACACAATGGATCTAGTTTGTTTGGGCTTTAGATTAGTGTGTGTGTGTGTGTGTGTGTGTGTGTGTGTGTGTGTGTGTGTGTGTGTGTGTGTGTGTGTGTGTGTGTGTGTGTGTGTGTGTGTGTGTGTGTGTGTGTGTGTGTGTGTGTGTGTGTGTGTGTGTGTGTGTGTGTGTGTGAGATGAGAGAATGTATGTGTGTGTGTGTGTTTTTCCCCCTAATCCAGATAGAAATGTTCACGCACAGAATGATTTTAGCTGTTCCATTGGATTTAAACATTTCTCTCTCCCTCTCCTCCCTCTCTCTCTTTCTTTCTCTCTTCCTTTCCTCCCTCTCTCTCCATCTTATTCTGGTCACATTGAGGACACACCACCATTCTTCTCTCTCTGTCATTGCATGGTATTTTGGAAAGCTTTTCCTCTAAAGCCTGTATTCAGTTTAAATGCCCAGTCCTTAATCCGAAGAACAACCAATTGCCAGACCTGTCACAAAAAATGCTGTAAATATGACAGGCCTTTACACCTCCCTGTAGCTGATTGAAAACGACAGCAGAGGCTTTAGAAATCAAAGACAGAGCATTGCTGTTACACAGTATCTGTTGTAAAGTGGACGTCCTCCTTAAACAGAGACCACTTGCCATTTAGACCTCATTCCAAATAGCACCGTATTCCTTATGTAGTGCACTACTTTTGACCAACTATATAGGGAATAGGGTGCCATTTGGTACACAACACTTGTCTCTATTCAAATGAGATGGTGACTACGGGGTGAAACAGGATTTTGAGAAGTGTTTTTACCTTCCTCTCCACTGACTCACCTTTAGTGTTGCTTCTCCCCAACGCTGCACCTGTCCAATTTCACACTACAGCACCCTTCAATCTTTCTCTGTTTGTCTGTCTCACTGCTCCCCCCTCCTTCTTCCCCGAACTGGCATTCCCGCTGATATGTCCTCTTTCCTCAGCCTCATCCACCTGCGTTTCATCCCCCTCTCTCTTCCATCTCTCCCTCCCTCCCCAACTTTCCTCAACTCCTCTCAGGTCAACAGATGTGTCCTCTCAGGTGTCCCCCGGGGTGTCCTCTCTCCCCAGCCACGTGTCTCATCTCTCCATCCAAAACCCCCCTGTCTTCCTGCCTCCATCTCACAGTCCTTGACAAGTGTTGTCCACTCCCTCTCTGTCTCCAGCCTCTCCTCTCCCCTTGACAAGTGTTGTGCACTCCCTCTCTGTCTCCAGCCTCTCCTCTCCCCTTGACAAGTGTTGTCCACTCCCTCTCTGTCTCCAGCCTCCTCCATCTCACAGTCCTTGACAAGTGTTGTCCACTCCCTCTCTGTCTCCAGCCTCTCCTCTCCCCTTGACAAGTGTTGTCCACTCCCTCTCTGTCTCCAGCCTCTCCTCTCCCCTTGACAAGTGTTGTCCACTCCCTCTCTGTCTCCAGCCTCTCCTCTCCCCTTGACAAGTGTTGTCCACTCCCTCTCTGTCTCCAGCCTCTCCTCTCCCCTTGACAAGTGTTGTCCACTCCCTCTCTGTCTCCAGCCTCTCCTCTCCCCTTGACAAGTGTTGTCCACTCCCTCTCTGTCTCCAGCCTCTCCTCTCCCCTTGACAAGTGTTGTCCACTCCCTCTCTGTCTCCAGCCTCTCCTCTCCCCTTGACAAGTGTTGTCCACTCCCTCTCTGTCTCCAGCCTCTCCTCTCCCCTTGACAAGTGTTGTCCACTCCCTCTCTGTCTCCAGCCTCTCCTCTCCCCTTGACAAGTGTTGTCCACTCCCTCTCTGTCTCCAGCCTCTCCTCTCCCCTTGACAAGTGTTGTCCACTCCCTCTCTGTCTCCAGCCTCTCCTCTCCCCTTGACAAGTGTTGTCCACTCCCTCTCTGTCTCCAGCCTCTCCTCTCCCCTTGACAAGTGTTGTCCACTCCCTCTCTGTCTCCAGCCTCTCCTCTCCCCTTAACATGTGTCAGAGGAGGCAGGTAGTGTCAAGTGCTGCATGATGTCTGTCTAATTGAATTAGGCCCAAACGCAGTGCCAAATTAGCCCTGTTTAATGATAGGCCATAATAGAAAACGAGAGAGGTTTGTGTTGTTATGAGAGAGAGAGAGAGAGAGAGAGAGAGAGAAAATGTGTGTGTGTGCATATGTATGTATGTAGGCGGGTGTATGTGTGTACGCACTTCTGTGTGTGTGTGTGTGTCAGTGGAGGCTGCTGAGGGGAGGACGGCTCATAATAATGGCTGAAATGGAGCAAATGGAATGGCATCAAACACCTGGAAACCATGGAAACCATGTGTTTGATGTATTTGATACCATTCCACTAATTCCGCTCCAACCATTACCACGAGCCTGTCCTCCCCAATTAAGGTGCCACCAACCTCCTCCTGTGTGTGTGTGAGCCCATAAAAGGAGACCGTGAATAGTGGCAGCGAGGCGATGATATCAAAGAGCCTTGTCCTGATTAAACCAGACGCATTTATTCATTCATGAGGAATGATACAGCCTTTTACCGTGGCAGAGATATGCCCCAACTCAATCAAACCTAATAAAGGGACACCTTTTACATAAAGAGACTGGCATGGAGGGAGACGTGTGGAGAGGGTGATTAGATACTACGAATGGAGGGGAATGGGTTCAGTGAAGTTTTCGGTAGTTGATAAAAAGGCACTTGAGCTAAAGAGAAACTAATGGCTTGTGTGGATTTCTGAAATGGCAACAATTAAATATGATGGGGAGGATGTGTGTGTGTGTGTGTGTGTGTGTGTGTGTGTGTGTGTGTGTGTGTGTGTGTGTGTGTGTGTGTGTGTGTGTGCGCGTGTGCGTGTGTGTGTGCGTGTGCGCCCACTTGTCTCTCTGTCACATGCTTCGTAAACAAGAGGAGTAGCCATAGTCATTTGATCAATAATATAGTAAAAACAAAAGATCTTTAATTTACAATCTGTAGAAATTATGAGAAAAGACAGGTTCAGAACTTTTGTGAAACGGCACAGTTGAAAAAATATATGTCAAGTAGAAATCTAAATGGGATGGTTTTTAGAGATAGATGGGAGGGGTTGAGGGGAGCTGAACGCTGGGACAAAAAAATATATAAAAAGAAACAACTAGTGTAAAATGTATATGAACAGAAATATAAACGCAACATGCAGAATTTCAAAGATTTTACTGAGTTACACTTCATATATGGAAATCACTCAATAAAAGTGTATTCATTAGGCTCTAATCTATTGATTTCACATGACTGGGCAGGGGCACAGGCATGGGTGGCCCTGGGAGGGGGGCCCACCCACTGTGGAGCCAGGCCGAGCCAATCAGAATTTGTTTCTCCCCACAAAATGCCTTTATTACAGACAGAAATACTCCTCAGTTTCATCAGTTGGCTGGTCTCACGCGATCCCGCAGGTGAAGAAGCCGGATGTGGAGGTCCTGGGCTGGCATGGTTACATTTGATCTCTGTTGGACGTACTGCCAACTTCTCTAAAATGACATTGGAGCATGTGCATGGTAGAGAAATGAGCATGGCAACAGCTCTGGGGGACATTCCTGCAGTCAGCATGACAATTGCACGCCCCCTCAAATCTTGAGACATCTGTGGCATTGTGTTATGTGACAAAACTTCACATTTTAGAGTGGCCATTTATTGTCCCCAGCACACCGTGCATCTGTGTAATGATCACACTGTTTTAATTAGCTTCTTGATATGTCACACCTGTCAGGTGGATGGATTACCTTGGCAGAGGAGAGATGCTCACTAACAAGGATGTAAACAAATTTGTGCTCAACATTTTTGAGAAATAAGCTTTTTGTGCGTATGGAACATTTCAGTTTTTATGAAACATGTTCTGTTAATATTATATTTTTGTTCAGTATGTATGTATCTGTTGGTGTGTCAGTGTTAGTATGTGTGAGTGTGTGGGTAGAGTCCAGTGTGTGTGCATAGAGTCAGTGCAAGTGGGTTAGTTAAAAAAGGCTCAGTGCAGGTAGTCCAGATAGACATTTGATTAGCTATTTAGCAGCCTTGTTGCTCAGTGTCATGGCTTGGGAGAAGCTTTTGGGGTCCTGTTGGTTCCAGACTTTATGCACTGGTATCACTTGCCATGCGATTTCCTGGGCCTTCCTCTGACACCACCTGGTATAGAGGTCCTGGGTGGCAGGGAGGTCAGCCACAGTGATGCAGCCAATCAAGATGCTCTTAATTGTGCAGCTGTATAACTTTTTCAGGATCTGAGAGCCACATCTTTTCAGCCTCCTGAGGGGGAAGAGGCGTCGTTGTGCCCTCTTCACAACTGTGTTGGTGTGTGTGGACCATGTTAAGTCCTTAGTGATGTGGTCACCGAGGAACTTGAAGCTCTCGACCTGATCCACTACAGGCCCGTCGATGTGGATGGGGACGTGCTCGGCTCTCTGTATCCTATAGTCCACCATCAGCTCCTTTGTCTTGCTGACATTGAGGGAGAGGTTGTTGTCCTGGTACCACACTGCCAGGTCTCTGACCTCCTCCCTATAGGTTGTCTCATCAGCTCCTCTGTCTTGCTGACATTGAGGGAGAGGTTGTTGTCCTGATACCACACAGCCAGGTCTCTGACCTCCTCCCTATAGGTTCTCATCATCGTTGGTTGT
The DNA here is from genome assembly GCF_045679555.1 of Salvelinus alpinus. Classification (NCBI taxonomy): domain Eukaryota; kingdom Metazoa; phylum Chordata; class Actinopteri; order Salmoniformes; family Salmonidae; genus Salvelinus; species Salvelinus alpinus. The sequence goes on along the minus strand of NC_092087.1, from coordinate 83,436,588 downwards.
CTGTCCTACCACCGTTTTGTTGTCAGCGAACTTAATGATGGTGTTGGAGTCGTGCGCAGCCACGCAGTCATGGGTGAACAGGGAGTACAGGGTGTCTGGAATGATGGTGTTGATGTGAGCCATTACCAACCTTTCAAAGCATTTCATGGCTGTAGATGTTAGTGATACTGGATAGTTACCTTGGCGTTCTTGGGCGCATGGACTATGGTGGTCTGCTTGAAACAGGTTGGTATTACAGACTCGGACAGGGAGAGGTTGAAAAGACACTTTTCAGTTGGTCAGCGCATGCTCGCAGTACACTTCCTGGTAATCCGTTTGGCCCTGAGGCCTTGTGAATGTTGACCTGTTTAAAGGTCTTACTCACATCGGCTGAAGAGAGCGTGATCACACAGTCTTCCAGAACAGCTGGTGCTCTCATGCATGTTTCAGTGTTATTTGCCTCGAAGCGAGGATAGAAGTAGTTTAGCTCGTCTGGGAGGCTCATGTCACTGGGCAGCTCTCGGCTGTGCTTCCCTTTGTAGTCTATAATGGTTTGCAAGACCTGCCACATCTGTGATAGTTTGCAAACCCTGCCACATCCTAGGCCGTCATTGTAAATAAGAATTTGTTCTTAACTGACTTGCCTAGTTAAATAAAGGTTAAATAAAATATTTAAATAAAAAATGAATCCGTCGCTCGTCAGAGCCGGCATAGTAGGATTCAATCTTTGTCCTGTGTTGACACTTTGCCAGTTTGATGACTCGTCGGAGGTCGTAGCAGGATTTATTATGAGCGTCCGGATTAGTGCGGATGTTGCCTGTAATCCAAGGCTCAATCAAGTTGTAGAAACATCTCAAGGATGATCAATGGAAACATGATGCACCTGAGCTCAATTTCGAGCCTCTTAGCAAATGGTCTGAATACTTATGTAAATACGTTTTTTTTTATACATTTGCAAAAATTTCACAAAAACGTTTCGCTTTGTCGTTATGGGGTATTGTGTGTAGATTGAGAGAAAAAATGTTTTAATCCATTTTAGAACAAGGCTGTAACGTATCAAAATGTGGAACAGGTGAAGGGGTCGGAACACTTTCCCAATGCACTGTATGTAGTTGGTTCCCCGTTGGTTTTGGTATTTCAACCTGCGTGTCATGAACGGGTCTGGTAGGGATACATAATCGTAGCCCATTTGTTCGTCATGTGATGCTGTGAGATGTGCCAGAGTCAGAACCACAGCAGTGAAACTCCCTGGGTCATTTAACATGGGATAAAGTCAACTAAACAAATGTATTAGAAAACATAACGACTATTACTCTTATGTTACACTACTTTGATATCTGTGTATATCTATGAATAATATAATGAGTATTATAATACTGCAACACACACACAGACATGCACATGCACACACACACACACACACACACACACACACACACACACACACACACACACACACACACACACACACACACACACACACACACACACACACACACACACACACATGCACATACATGCGTGTGTGACCCTAACCTGGTTAAAAAGGGAAACGGGGACCACCAATCATCTGAATCAGTTTCCAGTAGCAGCCGCGCAGCACTGACATGACTCATTAGGAGGGAACCTGTAGGGAGCTGTGCACAGTGGGACTGTGTGTGTGTCTATGTGTGTGTCTGTGTGTGTGTCTGTGCACAGCAGGGGTATGTGTCTGAGAGAGAGAGGGAGACTGTCGGGGGTTTAACTCAGTAGGAGGGGGAGAGGAGGGGAGATGAGAAGGAAAACAGAACGTTTGGAGGTGTGGAATAACGGGCGGAGAAAGAGGGAGTGAAACATGGTGATAATATACACTGTTGAATGTCAGGGGAGCAACAAGAGAAGAGAGGGAGTGGAGAAGAGAGAGGGAGGGAGGTGAAAGAGGGAGTGAAACATGGTGATAATATACACTGTTGAATGTCAGGGGAGCAACAAGAGAAGAGAGGGAGGGAGGTGAAAGAGGGAGTGAAACATGGTGATAATATACACTGTTGAATATCAGGGGGAGCAACAAGAGAAGAGAGGGAGTGGAGAGGAGAGAGGGAGGGAGGTGAAAGAGGGAGTGAAACATGGTGATAATATACACTGTTGAATGTCAGGGGAGCAATAAGAAAAGAGAGGGAGGGAGGTGAAAGAGGGAGTGGAGAAGAGAGAGGGAGGGAGAAGAGAGAGGGAGTGGAGAAGGGAGAGGGAGGGAGGTGAAAGAGGGGGATCATGCCGTTGTAATACACTGTCGGGTATAAATGGCTCAAAGGTGGAGGGAAAGGATGAAAAGAGGAGGATGGTGAAAGGGAGGGAGGGGGTAGGATGAAGAAAGCAGAATTAGAGGTCTAGTGAAACATCTAGTCAATAGATGGTCTAAACGATGTATGAGAGAGAGAGAGAGGGAGGGGAGAGGGAGACAGGGAGAGAGAGAGAGAGAGAGAGAGAGAGAGAGAGAGGGGGAGAGAGGGAGGGGGAGAGAGAGAGGGAGACAGAGAGGGAGACAGGGAGAGAGAGAGAGGGGGAGGGGGAGAGAGAGAGGGAGACAGGGAGAGACAGAGAGAGAGAGACAGAGAGAGAGAGAGGGGGGAGGGAGACAGGGAGAGACAAGGAGAGAGAGAGAGACAGGGAGAGAGAGAGGGGGGAGAGACGGAAAGGGGAGAGAGCGAGAGACAGAGGGGAGAGAGAGAAGATAACCCTTAGTAAACTCTGCACACTCTAGAGGTTACAGACTCAATAGCAGCCAATTAATCTAGTGAACCCAAGTCTGAATGAATACACCTCACTGTCCATTCCCAGAGACCACTCTCTCTCTCTCTCTCTCTCTCTCTCTCTACTCTACCTTTATGAGATTAGAGAATACCTCCGAAGACAATTATGAGTTAATTCAGTTAGCAACGTCACATGTTGCACAAAGCTTATATGCCATGGTTATGAATCTGTCAGTATTATAGGGAACAGCTCAATCTTTTGTGGTGGAACATTGATAATTGATGATTCCCTGATATGCAAAAATAGATATATGGTATGGACTCATACTACATTCATGAAACCAGAGAGATTTCAACCCAGGTTTCTCTTTCACCAACCCAACACCATTAGATCTAGATGACCTCATCATGACCTGAGTCTCAGGCAGGACTGCCTTAATGTGACAGCATGATCCCAAACCTCATCATGACCTGAGTCTCAGGCAGGGCTACCTTATCGTGACAGCATGATCCCAAACCTCATCATGACCTGAGTCTCAGGCAGGGCTACCTTATTGTGACAGCATGATCCCAAACCTCATCATGACCTGAGTCTCAGGCAGGGCTGCCGTATTGTGACAGCAGGATCCCAAACCTCATCATGACCTGAGTCTCAGGCAGGGCTGCCTTATTGTGACAGCATCCCAGTGATGTTGGTGGAGTAGATAGAGCAGCATGACAGTTGAAGGATACTACTTGTCGTTGACACATCACTGCAGACAGCCACATAGCCAAGTCAACATTGACACCCTTAAAAAAGACCATGTCAGTCTGTAGACATGTAATACATATTTTGTGTGTGTGTGTGTGGGGGGGGGGGGGGGGGGGGGGTCGGGTGCGCATATTTCTGTATTAGCGTGTGTGTGTGTGTGTGTGTGTGTGTGTGTGTGTGTGTGTGTGTGCTTTCTGTTCTGAAAAAAGTAAAACCTCCTATAAACATTTAACTGGTCTACTCTGTACGTAATGTTGAGCATCAGTTTTCCTCATGTCCCATGCAGGCTTCCGTAACGCTGTCATATTGCTGTCATAATGCTGTTATAATGCTGTCATATTGCCATCATAATGCTGTCATAACGCTGTTGTAATGCTGTAATAATGTTGTCATGTCATAACGCTGTCATAAACCTGTTATAACACTGTCGTAATGCTGTAATAATGTTGTCATACCACTGTCATAATGATGTCATAATGTTGTCATAACGCTGTCATAATGCTGTAATAATGTTGTCATAACGCTGTCATAATGCTGTAATAATGTTGTCATAACACTGTCATAATGCTGTAATAATGTTGTCATAACACTGTCATAATGCTGTAATAATGTTGTCATAACACTGTCATAATGCTGTAATAATGTTGTCATAACACTGTCATAATGCTGTCATAATGCTGTAATGTTGTCATACCGCTATCATAATGTTGTCATAATGCTGTCATAACGCTGTCATAAAGCTGTCATAAAGCTGTCATAATGCTGTCATAATGCTGTAATGTTGTCATAACGCTATCATAATGCTGTCATAATGCTGTAATGTTGTCATAACACTGTCATAATGTTGTCATAACACTGTCATAATGTTGTCATAACACTGTCATAATGCTGTCATAAGGTTGTAATGTTGTCATAACGCTATCATAATGTTGTCATAACACTGTCATAATGCTGTCATAATGCTGTAATGTTGTCATAACGCTATCCTAATGTTGTCATAACACTGTCATAATGCTGTCATAATGTTGTCATAAGGCTGTCGTAATGTTGTCATAACACTGTCATAATGCTGTTGTCATGACGTTGGCCTGTGGGTAAGGTTTATGACCCCCCCATAAATACCTTTCTCCCTTCCCTCTCTCTTGACTCTACAGAGGGACTCTTGAATAGCCTTTGTTAAACAGAGATTCTGGGAATTTCAGAAGGTGGGGGGAAATGAACCATATTTTGGGAATCCAACCAGTTGAACATATGCGTTGGTACTTAATGAATATGATGTCAGTTCGGTTGTCATCTGAGTCATTCTCATCAATGATAGGATGACATAAACGGTACAGTGGAAAGTCTACACATTATAGTTATCAGATTCACATGGAATTGTTGTGCAATTCAAATGTTTAAATATAAAATTATTGGTGAAAAGATTAAATGTAATTTTAGCTTCCAAATGAGAGATTTGGGTTTTCATAAGGTTAGGGCTCTGCTCAATCAGTGGCCCGCCGCTGTGAAGAGACATGGGTTATAAAACTATGAAAACACACCCTTCTCCCTCCACTATATAAGCCCTTGACGAAAATGTAACGTCCTGTTCCGGGTACATTAGAATGACGATCTGATGTCAGAAGGGTTCAGATAATAACTACAGAACGAAGCCAACCTCAGCGTGAGCTTTGGTTGCGAATGGTATGAACTTTGAACTCTTATTCACTACAGAAGTGATACCTCTTAGCCGTTGAGTTAGCAACAGCAGCTGCAAACGCAGGTTAGGAAGGACAGTCAGAGTATCCCGTCTACTACACAACGACGTTACTACAACGTATCCAGTGACCACCAGAGACATTCTTCAAAGGACAAAGGACTCTGTTGGACAAAGGACTCTGCCTTCCGTCTACCACCAACCTACCGAAGCGCAGCTCAGAGTAAATATTTATTGCATTTTCCTTTTCCAAATGGGTGGTAATTTAGAATGCATAAGATTCTGTATTTATGATAGAGTAGTTGCCTACGGCCCGATAGAGACATCGCTTCTCCCTTTGTTCTTCAGTCTTCCCGCTCTTTCACTCAAACCCAGCCCCCTTTCCTTTGGGTAACCAGCTGTCATATCTGTTCCGTCCACTAGGGACGTTTTACTTTATGACGTAATTTGTAATCAAGGTATGATTCATTCTGTGTATATGTAATTCTGTGTGATTAGTTAGGTATTCAGTAAATAAATAATTAAACCCAATTTTGTATTGCTGATTCAACTTGTTAGCCAGCGTTCGTGAAGATAACCAAGAATTTACAACTTTCAGATGAGACTGAAATAAGGTGACGATTAATATTGACTGCTATTGATGTAAAATATTACTAGGTCTTTAAGAGTTTATTCGGAAGATAACAGCTCTATAAATATTATTTCGTGGTGCCCCGACTTTCTAGTTAATTACATTTACATGATTAGCTCAATCGCGTAATAAGGATTTTATAGAATAGCATGTCATATCACTTAATCTGGCATAGCCAAAGACACGACACCGTCATAACACTGTCACAACGCTGATCTTTAGGGATGGCCGTCTGTTGGTGCTTGTACACAGTAGCTCATACTATAGGAGATGCAGGAAGTGACAGGTATATTTTGAATCTGTCTTTGCTCATAGTTACTCATGTCTCACTTGGAAAAGAGATCCCATTCTCAATTTCATAACCTGTCTGAATAAAGGATGAATAAAACTACATTATAATATTCACAAGCGAGGAAAGCAGTATAAAGAACGTACTTACAAACGAGCAGAAGAGATATAAAGTAATATGAACAGATAGTTCAGTATTGATTAGGATCCCCAAGGCAGCAGCTACTCTTCCTGGGGTCCAAACAGGGTTAAAACCATTACATCACAACCAAACACAACACCCTACATCATCAAGAAAACAATCATACAATACATTATTACATCATTCATCTAATATTACACATTTACAATATAAAATCCACAATACCACAATACCATAACATTACAGTGTGTGTGTGTGTGTGTCTCTTCACATTCCGCGTTGTCCCATAAGGTGTAGTTCATGTATTCATGGCTCTATGTAGTACTGTGCGCCTCCCAGAGTCTGTTCTGGACTTGCAGACTGTGAAGAGACCCCTGGTGGCATGTCTTGTGGGGAATGCATGTGTGTCTGAGCTGTGTGTTAGCTGTTTGAACAGACAGTCTGGTGCTTTGATCAATCCCTCTCATAAAGACCAGTAGTGAGAGATTGCTATGCACATTAGTGATGTTAGTCCGACATGTACATTTAAGGGCCAGCTGTGCTGCTCTGTTCTGGGCCAACTGGAATCTGCCTATGTTCTACTTTGCAGCACTTGACCATATAACCGGACAGTAGTCCAGGTGTGATAAAACGAAAGCCTGCAGGACTTAGTTGAAAGTGATGTCAAGAAATCAGAGCGGTGCGTAATCCCAGACAGACCTCCCTGTCTTAGATACTTTTGCGTCTGTGTGTTTGACCATGTCATTTTAATATCCAGGGTTATACCCATTTTCAGGTTGAGGATGTCATTGTGACAGCAACATATCAATCATTTCTGTGCAAATGGCCAATAAAGATGTTCCCTAGTGAAGGTATGTACAGAGATATGAGGTATGTCACTATTAGGAGATGTTTGAGGCAGCGATGGGTGACCTGGTAATTAGGCACTGAGAATGCTGATCGTTTAAAGTCTTGTTCATTCCACAATGTTGCCTACTACATATTGTTGTGTTGCATATTTCATAATGTTTCACCCCTAAAGCACTGGGATTTTACAGTTCTTCACACCTGATAGAATACTGTAGTGAGAGAAATACAGAGAGAGGGTTAGAAAGAAAAAGAGACAGTGAGAGAGAGAGAGAGAGAGACAGAGAGAAGGAAAGAGGAGAGAGAGAGAGAGAGAGAGAGAGAAGGAGATAGAGAGGAGAGAGAGAAAGAGAGAAGGAGAGAGAGAAGAGAGCGAGAGAGAAGGAGAGAGAGAGGAGAGAGAGAGACAGAGAGAAGAAGAGAGAGAGAGAGAGAGAGAGAGAGAAGGTGAGCGAGAGAGAAGAGAGAGGGGAGAGAGAGAGAGGGGAGCGAGAGAGAGAGAGAGAGAGAGAGAGAGAGAGAGAGAGAGAGAGAGAGAGAGAGAGAGAGAGAGAGAGAGAGAGAGAGAGAGAGAGATGAACAGTGTGCAGTCTTCCATATAAGCTCTCTCATTATAATAACTCATTATGTACTATTTGATAGCTGAATGTTGATGATGCATATTGTCATTCCAGATTGTAATGAGCTGCAGCAGTTTTCAGCTTCACATTTTATCTTCAGCTTAATGGAGAGAAATTTGACTTGGCTCTGCCAGATTGCATTGGGATTGACCGATCTGACTTCTATGGCCCATAAAATGTTGTTTAAACCTTAAATGAACGTTATATGAATGTTGTAAGAGTTTTAGGAGTGCTTTGCAAGGGGCTGCGGCGTGATATGGGGAGTTAACTTTGGCTGTTTGAAATGAAGGGCACATATGCAGAGTACACGGATGGACAGAGGAGAAGACATTGAAAGCACATCATATTGCTGTGTGTGTGTGTGTGTGTGTGTGTGTGTGTGGTGTGTGGTGTGTGTGGTGTGTGTGTGTGTGTGTGTGTGAGAAAGAGAACCAACGAGCAAAGGATGAGGAGAAATGGTAACTCGTCAGAGAGACAGATGGATGGAGAGATGGAGAGAGAGTGTGTGTGTGTGTGCAGTCTGCTCCGTTGGGTCCTACTAAACCATTTTATCAGTCTGTTAGCGACCGTCCTTAAATGTTTATTGATGTGTGTGTGTGCGTGCGCCTGCCTGCGTGTAGATAAACACCTCAGTCTAACCAGCGAACCTCATGGGCCATTAAACCCCAGGCATGGTCCACAGACCGCTAACGAGCCTCACTGTCACATCAAAACACAGCAAACCAGGCTAACGCTATGCTAACGCTAGCGTTAGCTGCCAGACAGACAGGCCCTAATGGGGAGATGAAGATTGTCTTTTCAAACCTCTCATGGCACAAACTTTGGATCTGAATGTCAGTAGAAATTGCATTCTGCCCAGGGCCCAAAATCCTTCAGTTCCATCCCTGAACCAAGGGTTCAAAGTTCATTGATTGGTCACACAGGGCTGAATCCTTATACGTGAGATCAGAAACGGTGGTTCATTCTTTTGCCGTCAAGCTAACCGAGCCACAGACCTAGCTTAACAGCTCTTCATTCACTTAGGATTGTTATGGCGTTTAGCATTTTCATGGTTGTCATAACAGATGTAGTCTTACAGTATGAGCCCAAGTCTTTGTCTTTAAGCTGATCATCAAAACAATAACCACACGTGGAAGATTCAGTTCGTCTACAAGCCCATACAAGCCTTAAGGCAAAGTGCATGTTGACCGTAAAACCCTCGTGAAATGTACACAACAGGAACAAATAAACAGAATGTAGACAGAAGACCATTTTGTTGGCAGTCTATACACGCACACACACACACACACACACACACACACACACACACACACACACACACACACACACACACACACACACACACACACACACACACACACACACACACACACACACACACACACACACACATGCGGTTATGGTGGTTTATAGGCTTTATGCCTACGGTGTTCAGGTTGGTGTTCAGTTTGTAATGAATCATAAATATTCAGATGATGACTCGATCTCTGGTGCTTTCCTCTTGAATTATTCAACATGCAGACAAACTGTGTGTTTGATTGTGTGTGCCCGTGTGTGTGTGTGTGTGTGTGTGTGTTTGGGGAATAAGCGTACACTAAGGATCTAGATATATCTCTTCAATCTCCAATCTTTCTCCCTCCTCTCTGCTCAGTAGGCTCAATCTGTTACATCTGGTTTAGAGCAGCAGAGGGGAGACCAAATATGAACTGAAATAACTCAGGCTGAAGTTAGGAGGAAGACGGAGAACTTTTCCCCTTTATTTTCTCACTATTTCTCTCTTTGGTATTTCCCTTCCATTTCCATCTCTTTTCCATAGCGCATTTTTCTGCCTCCACTCTTTCTCCCACCGCCGCTCCCACTCAGTATAGATGATCTATGGGGGACCAGTGAAGGTGGGACTGTCGCTCTGCAGGACCAGGTGTGCTGACCATTGATCTATACATTCTATAGTGTAGCTGACTCATAAAGGACCATGGCATTAGGGAGGGGGCGGTGTGTCATCCACGTCACACGTGGCTCAGGACCAAGTCAGCATGGGACATGCTGGGCTGCATAAGTGACACGCTTTGTACTCTAGCTGTCCAGGACCAAGGCTGGGGACCATTAGTGTGTAGTATATCATATATAGAGATGAGTTATTCTATGGCTGTCCACATAGCAGAACCCTTTAAAGGACCCGTTTTGGTTCCAGCTAGAACCCATTTGGTTCCAGGTAGAACGCATTTTTGGATTCCATGTAGGACCCTTTCCACAGTGGGTGTTCAAAAAATTCAAAAGGGTTCTATCTGGAACCAAAAAGGGTTATCTTATGGGGACAGTCGAAGAACCCTTTTGGAACCCTTTTTTCTAAGAGTGCAGGAACATACAGGACGATAGCTTTCCAGGAACAGGGTTGAAGAGCTCTGCTTTAGTGTATACTATTCAGACCCCTTCCCCTTTTCCACATTTTGTTACGTTACAGCCTTATTCTAAAATGGATGAAATACATGTTTTCCTCATCAATCTACAAACAATACCCCATAATGACAAAGCAAAAAAACTGTTTTACTTTTTTTTTTGCAAATGTATTAAAAATTAAAAACAGAAATACCTTATTTACATAAGTATTCAAACCCTTTGCAATGAGACTCGAAATTGAGCTCAGGTGCATCCTGTTTCCATTGATCATCCCTGAGATGTTTCTACAACTTGATTGTAGTCCACCTGTTCACCCACAACTGCGTGGCCAAGCATGACGACACAACCGTGCTGTAGGCCTGACCACCGACAGCGACGAGTCCTCCTACAGGGAGGTCAGAGACTTAGCAGTGTGGTGCCTGGACAACAACCTCTCCCTCAACGTCAGAAAGACCAATGAGCTGAACTATAGGAGAAAGAGGGCAGAGCACGACCCCATCCACATTGATGGGGCTGTTGTGGAGCGGGTCGAGAGTTTTAAGTTCCTTGGCGTCCACATCCCTAGGGACTTAACATGGTACACACACATCCGCATAGTCGTGAAGAGGGCACGGCAGTGTCTCTATCCCCTCAGGAGGCTGAAAAGATATGACATGGACCATCAGATCCTCAAACAGCTGCACCATCGAGAGCATCTTGACTGGCTGCATCACCGCTTGGTATGGCTAGCTCCCTGCCATCCAAGACTTCTATATCAGGCGGTGTCACAAGAAGGCCTGAAAAATTGCCAAAGACTCCAGTCACCCAAGCCAAGACTCCAGGTCACCCAAGCCAAGACTCCAGGTCACCCAAGCCAAGACTCCAGTCACCCAAGCCAAGACTCCAGTCACCCAAGCCAAGACTCCAGTCACCCAAGCCAAGACTCCAGTCACCCAAGCCAAGACTCCAGTCACCCAAGCCAAGACTCCAGTCACCCAAGCCAAGACTCCAGTCGCCCAAGCCAAGACTCCAGTCACCCAAGCCAAGACTCCAGTCACCCAAGCCAAGACTCCAGTCGCCCAAGCCATAGGCTGTTCACTCCGCTACCATCCGGCAAACAGTAACAGAGCATCGGCTCTAGGACCAACTGGCTCCGAGACAGCCTCTTCACCCAAGCCATGAGACTGCTAAAATGCCAGATTGCTAAATAGTCCATTAATGGTAGCCAAACGATCTGCCCTGACTCTATCTTGCATTGACCCTACGCACACTAACTACACTATAAATACACACCATATACACTCACACTCACTCACACACACTACGTTGACACTCCCACACAAAACTCCCACATTCACATACAATACATACGCACACACACACATACCGACACAACACAAATACACATGCAAATACATTACACACACACACACAATCACACACACACACTTTTACATTCATAATTTGTTGCTGCTACTCTGTACTTTATTTTACTCGTATTATTATCTATCCTGATGCCTAGTCACTTCACCCTGCCTTCATGTACATACCTACCTCAAATACCTTATTATTATCTATCCTGATGCCTAGTCACTTCACCCTGCCTTCATGTACATACCTACCTCAAATACCTTAATATTATCTATCCTGATGCCTAGTCACTTTACCCTGCCTTCATGTACATACCTACCTCAAATACCTTATTATTATCTATCCTGATGCCTAGTCACTTTACCCTGCCTTCATGTACATACCTACCTCAAATACCTTAATATTATCTATCCTGATGCCTAGTCACTTTACCCTGCCTTCATGTACATACCTACCTCAAATACCTTATTATTATCTATCCTGATGCCTAGTCACTTTACCCTGCCTTCATGTACATACCTACCTCAAGTACCTGGTACCTCTGCACAGTGATCTGGTACTGATACTCCCTGTATAGAGCTCCATCAGTGATCTGGTACTGATACTCCCTGTATAGAGCTCCATCATTGATCTGGTACTGGTACTCCCTGTATAGAGCTCCATCATTGATCTGGTACTCCCTGTAATAGAGCTCCATCATTGATCTGGTACTGATACTCCCTGTATAGAGCTCAATCATTGATCTGGTACTGATACTCCCTGTATAGAGCTCCATCATTGATCTGATACTTATACTCCCTGTATAGAGCTCCATCATTGATCTGGTACTGATACTCCCTGTATAGAGCTCCATCATTGATCTGGTACTGATATTCCCTGTATAGAGCTCCATCATTGATCTGGTACTGATACTCCCTGTATAGAGCTCCATCATTGATCTGATACTTATACTCCCTGTATAGAGCTCCATCATTGATCTGGTACTGATACTCCCTGTATAGAGCTCCATCATTGATCTGGTACTGATATTCCCTGTATAGAGCTCCATCATTGATCTGGTACTGATACTCCCTGTATAGAGCTCCATCATTGATCTGGTACTGGTACTCCCTGTATAGAGCTCCATCATTGATCTGGTACTGATACTCCCTGTATAGAGCTCTATCATTGATCTGGTACTGATACTCCATGTATAGATCTCCATCATTGATCTGATACTCCCTGTATAGAGCTCCATCATTGATCTGGTACTGATACTCCCTGTATAGAGCTCCATCATTGATCTGGTACTGATACTCCCTGTATAGAGCTCCATCATTGATCTGGTACTGGTACTCCCTGTATAGATCTCCATCATTGATCTGATACTCCCTGTATAGAGCTCCATCATTGATCTGGTACTGATACTCCCTGTATAGAGCTCCATCATTGATCTGGTACTGGTACTCCCTGTATAGAGCTCCATAAGTGATCTGGTACTGGTACTCCCTGTATAGAGCTCCATCAGTGATCTGGTACTGATACTCCCTGTATAGAGCTCCATCAGTGATCTGGTACTGGTACTCCCTGTATAGAGCTCCATAAGTGATCTGGTACTTCCTGTATAGAGCTCCATCATTGATCTGGTACTGGTACTCCCTGTATAGAGCTCCATCATTGATCTGGTACTGGTACTCCCTGTATAGAGCTCCATCAGTGATCTGGTACTGATACTCCCTGTATAGAGCTCCATCATTGATCTGGTACTGTTACTCCCTGTATAGAGCTCCATCATTGATCTGGTACTTATACTCCCTGTATAGAGCTCCATCAGTGATCTGGTACTGGTATTCCCTGTATAGAGCTCCATCATTGATCTGATACTCCCTGTATAGAGCTCCATCATTGATCTGATACTCCCTGTATAGAGCTCCATCATTGATCTGGTACTGATACTCCCTGTATAGAGCTCCATCATTGATCTGGTACTGATACTCCCTGTATAGAGCTCCATCATTGATCTGGTACTGGTACTCCCTGTATAGAGCTCCATCATTGATCTGGTACTGGTACTCCCTGTATAGAGCTCCATCATTGATCTGGTACTGGTACTCCCTGTATAGAGCGCCATCATTGATCTGGTACTCCCTGTATAGAGCTCCATCATTGATCTGATACTCCCTGTATAGAGCTCCATCAGTGATCTGGTACTGATACTCCCTGTATAGAGCTCCATCAGTGATCTGGTACTGATACTCCCTGTATAGAGCTCCATCATTGATCTGGTACTGGTACTCCCTGTATAGAGCTCCATCATTGATCTGGTACTGGTACTCCCTGTATAGAGCTCCATCATTGATCTGGTACTCCCTGTATAGAACTCCATCATTGATCTGGTACTGATACTCCCTGTATAGAGCTCCATCATTGATCTGGTACTGGTACTCCCTGTATAGAGCTCCATCATTGATCTGGTACTGGTACTCCCTGTATAGAGCTTCATCATTGATCTGGTACTGATACTCCCTGTATAGAGCTCCATCATTGATCTGGTACTGATACTCCCTGTATAGAGCTCCATCATTGATCTGGTACTGATACTCCCTGTATAGAGCTCCATCATTGATCTGGTACTGATACTCCCTGTATAGAGCTCCATCATTGATCTGGTACTGATATTCCCTGTATAGAGCTCCATCATTGATCTGGTACTGGTACTCCCTGTATAGAGCTCCATCATTGATCTGGTACTGATATTCCCTGTATAGAACTCCATCATTGATCTGGTACTGATACTCCCTGTATAGAGCTCCATCATTGATCTGGTACTGGTACTCCCTGTATAGATCTCCATCATTGATCTGATACTCCCTGTATAGAGCTCCATCATTGATCTGGTACTGGTACTCCCTGTATAGAGCTCCATCATTGATCTGGTACTGGTACTCCCTGTATAGAGCTCCATCATTGATCTGGTACTGATACTCCCTGTATAGAGCTCCATCATTGATCTGGTACTGGTACTCCCTGTATAGAGCTCCATAAGTGATCTGGTACTGGTACTCCCTGTATAGAGCTCCATCAGTGATCTGGTACTTCCTGTATAGAGCTCCATCATTGATCTGGTACTGGTACTCCCTGTATAGAGCTCCATCATTGATCTGGTACTGGTACTCCCTGTATAGAGCTCCATCAGTGATCTGGTACTGATACTCCCTGTATAGAGCTCCATCAGGGATCTGGTACTGATACTCCCTGTATAGAGCTCCATCATTGATCTGGTACTGGTACTCCCTGTATAGAGCTCCATCAGTGATCTGGTACTGGTACTCCCTGTATAGAGCTCCATCATTGATCTGGTACTCCCTGTATAGAACTCCATCATTGATCTGGTACTGATACTCCCTGTATAGAGCTCCATCATTGATCTGGTACTGGTACTCCCTGTATAGAGCTCCATCATTGATCTGGTACTGGTACTCCCTGTATAGAGCATCATTGATCTGGTACTGGTACTCCCTGTATAGAGCGCCATCATTGATCTGGTACTCCCTGTATAGAGCTCCATCATTGATCTGATACTCCCTGTATAGAGCTCCATCAGTGATCTGGTACTGATACTCCCTGTATAGAGCTCCATCAGTGATCTGGTACTGATACTCCCTGTATAGAGCTCCATCATTGATCTGGTACTGGTACTCCCTGTATAGAGCTCCATCAGTGATCTGGTACTGGTACTCCCTGTATAGAGCTCCATCATTGATCTGGTACTCCCTGTATAGAACTCCATCATTGATCTGGTACTGATACTCCCTGTATAGAGCTCCATCATTGATCTGGTACTGGTACTCCCTGTATAGAGCTCCATCATTGATCTGGTACTGGTACTCCCTGTATAGAGCTTCATCACTGATCTGGTACTGATACTCCCTGTATAGAGCTCCATCATTGATCTGGTACTGATACTCCCTGTATAGAGCTCCATCATTGATCTGGTACTGATACTCCCTGTATAGAGCTCCATCATTGATCTGGTACTGGTACTCCCTGTATAGAGCTTCATCATTGATCTGGTACTGATACTCCCTGTATAGAGCTCCATCATTGATCTGGTACTGATACTCCCTGTATAGAGCTCCATCATTGATCTGGTACTGATACTCCCTGTATAGAGCTCCATCATTGATCTGGTACTGATACTCCCTGTATAGAGCTCCATCATTGATCTGGTACTGATACTCCCTGTATAGAGCTCCATCATTGATCTGGTACTGATACTCCCTGTATAGAGCTCCATCATTGATCTGGTACTGATACTCCCTGTATAGAGCTCCATCAGTGATCTGGTACTGGTACTCCCTGTATAGAGCTCCATCATTGATCTGGTACTCCCTGTATAGAGCTCCATCATTGATCTGGTACTGGTACTCCCTGTATAGAGCTCCATCAGTAATCTGGTACTGATACTCCCTGTATAGAGCTCCATCATTGATCTGGTACTCCCTGTATAGAGCTCCATCATTGATCTGGTACTGGTACTCCCTGTATAGAGCTCCATCATTGATCTGGTACTGATACTCACTGTATAGAGCTCCATCATTGATCTGGTAATGGTACTCCCTGTATAGAGCTCCACCAGTGATCTGGTATTGATACTCCCTGTATAGAGCTCCATCATTGATCTGGTACTCCCTGTATAGAGCTCCATCATTGATCTGGTACTGATACTCCCTGTATAGATCTCCATCATTGATCTGATACTCCCTGTATAGAGCTCCATCATTGATCTGGTACTCCCTGTATAGAGCTCCATCATTGATCTGGTACTGATACTCCCTGTATAGAGCTCCATCATTGATCTGGTACTGGTACTCCCTGTATAGATCTCCATCATTGATCTGATACTCCCTGTATAGAGCTCCATCATTGATCTGGTACTGATACTCCCTGTATAGAGCTCCATCATTGATCTGGTACTGGTACTCCCTGTATAGAGCTCCATAAGTGATCTGGTACTGGTACTCCCTGTATAGAGCTCCATCAGTGATCTGGTACTGATACTCCCTGTATAGAGCTCCATCAGTGATCTGGTACTGGTACTCCCTGTATAGAGCTCCATAAGTGATCTGGTACTTCCTGTATAGAGCTCCATCATTGATCTGGTACTGGTACTCCCTGTATAGAGCTCCATCATTGATCTGGTACTGGTACTCCCTGTATAGAGCTCCATCAGTGATCTGGTACTGATACTCCCTGTATAGAGCTCCATCATTGATCTGGTACTGTTACTCCCTGTATAGAGCTCCATCATTGATCTGGTACTTATACTCCCTGTATAGAGCTCCATCAGTGATCTGGTACTGGTACTCCCTGTATAGAGCTCCATCATTGATCTGGTACTGGTATTCCCTGTATAGAGCTCCATCATTGATCTGATACTCCCTGTATAGAGCTCCATCATTGATCTGATACTCCCTGTATAGAGCTCCATCATTGATCTGGTACTGATACTCCCTGTATAGAGCTCCATCATTGATCTGGTACTGATACTCCCTGTATAGAGCTCCATCATTGATCTGGTACTGGTACTCCCTGTATAGAGCTCCATCATTGATCTGGTACTGGTACTCCCTGTATAGAGCTCCATCATTGATCTGGTACTGGTACTCCCTGTATAGAGCGCCATCATTGATCTGGTACTCCCTGTATAGAGCTCCATCATTGATCTGATACTCCCTGTATAGAGCTCCATCAGTGATCTGGTACTGATACTCCCTGTATAGAGCTCCATCAGTGATCTGGTACTGATACTCCCTGTATAGAGCTCCATCACTGATCTGGTACTGGTACTCCCTGTATAGAGCTCCATCAGTGATCTGGTACTGGTACTCCCTGTATAGAGCTCCATCATTGATCTGGTACTCCCTGTATAGAACTCCATCATTGATCTGGTACTGATACTCCCTGTATAGAGCTCCATCATTGATCTGGTACTGGTACTCCCTGTATAGAGCTCCATCATTGATCTGGTACTGGTACTCCCTGTATAGAGCTTCATCATTGATCTGGTACTGATACTCCCTGTATAGAGCTCCATCATTGATCTGGTACTGATACTCCCTGTATAGAGCTCCATCATTGATCTGGTACTGATACTCCCTGTATAGAGCTCCATCATTGATCTGGTACTGATACTCCCTGTATAGAGCTCCATCATTGATCTGGTACTGATATTCCCTGTATAGAGCTCCATCATTGATCTGGTACTGGTACTCCCTGTATAGAGCTCCATCATTGATCTGGTACTGATATTCCCTGTATAGAACTCCATCATTGATCTGGTACTGATACTCCCTGTATAGAGCTCCATCATTGATCTGGTACTGGTACTCCATGTATAGATCTCCATCATTGATCTGATACTCCCTGTATAGAGCTCCATCATTGATCTGGTACTGATACTCCCTGTATAGAGCTCCATCATTGATCTGGTACTGATACTCCCTGTATAGAGCTCCATCATTGATCTGGTACTGGTACTCCCTGTATAGATCTCCATCATTGATCTGATACTCCCTGTATAGAGCTCCATCATTGATCTGGTACTGGTACTCCCTGTATAGAGCTCCATCATTGATCTGGTACTGGTACTCCCTGTATAGAGCTCCATCATTGATCTGGTACTGATACTCCCTGTATAGAGCTCCATCATTGATCTGGTACTGGTACTCCCTGTATAGAGCTCCATAAGTGATCTGGTACTGGTACTCCCTGTATAGAGCTCCATCAGTGATCTGGTACTGATACTCCCTGTATAGAGCTCCATCAGTGATCTGGTACTGGTACTCCCTGTATAGAGCTCCATAAGTGATCTGGTACTTCCTGTATAGAGCTCCATCATTGATCTGGTACTGGTACTCCCTGTATAGAGCTCCATCATTGATCTGGTACTGGTACTCCCTGTATAGAGCTCCATCAGTGATCTGGTACTGATACTCCCTGTATAGAGCTCCATCAGGGATCTGGTACTGATACTCCCTGTATAGAGCTCCATCATTGATCTGGTACTGGTACTCCCTGTATAGAGCTCCATCAGTGATCTGGTACTGGTACTCCCTGTATAGAGCTCCATCATTGATCTGGTACTCCCTGTATAGAACTCCATCATTGATCTGGTACTGATACTCCCTGTATAGAGCTCCATCATTGATCTGGTACTGGTACTCCCTGTATAGAGCTCCATCATTGATCTGGTACTGGTACTCCCTGTATAGAGCATCATTGATCTGGTACTGGTACTCCCTGTATAGAGCGCCATCATTGATCTGGTACTCCCTGTATAGAGCTCCATCATTGATCTGATACTCCCTGTATAGAGCTTCATCATTGATCTGGTACTGATACTCCCTCTATAGAGCTCCATCATTGATCTGGTACTGATACTCCCTGTATAGAGCTCCATCATTGATCTGGTACTGATACTCCCTGTATAGAGCTCCATCATTGATCTGGTACTGGTACTCCCTGTATAGAGCTTCATCATTGATCTGGTACTGATACTCCCTGTATAGAGCTCCATCATTGATCTGGTACTGATACTCCCTGTATAGAGCTCCATCATTGATCTGGTACTGATACTCCCTGTATAGAGCTCCATCATTGATCTGGTACTGATACTCCCTGTATAGAGCTCCATCATTGATCTGGTACTGATACTCCCTGTATAGAGCTCCATCATTGATCTGGTACTGATACTCCCTGTATAGAGCTCCATCATTGATCTGGTACTGATACTCCCTGTATAGAGCTCCATCAGTGATCTGGTACTGGTACTCCCTGTATAGAGCTCCATCATTGATCTGGTACTCCCTGTATAGAGCTCCATCATTGATCTGGTACTGGTACTCCCTGTATAGAGCTCCATCAGTAATCTGGTACTGATACTCCCTGTATAGAGCTCCATCATTGATCTGGTACTCCCTGTATAGAGCTCCATCATTGATCTGGTACTGGTACTCCCTGTATAGAGCTCCATCATTGATCTGGTACTGATACTCACTGTATAGAGCTCCATCATTGATCTGGTAATGGTACTCCCTGTATAGAGCTCCACCAGTGATCTGGTATTGATACTCCCTGTATAGAGCTCCATCATTGATCTGGTACTCCCTGTATAGAGCTCCATCATTGATCTGGTACTGATACTCCCTGTATAGAGCTCCATCATTGATCTGGTACTGATACTCCCTGTATAGATCTCCATCATTGATCTGGTACTCCCTGTATAGAGCTCCATCATTGATCTGGTACTGATACTCCCTGTATAGAGCTCCATCATTGATCTGTTACTGATACTCCCTGTATAGAGCTCCATCATTGATCTGGTACTGGTACTCCCTGTATAGAGCTCCATCATTGATCTGGTACTGGTACTCCCTGTATAGAGCTCCATAAGTGATCTGGTACTCCCTGGATAGAGCTCCATCATTGATCTGGTACTGGTACTCCCTGTATAGAGCTCCATCATTGATCTGGTACTGGTACTCCCTGTATAGAGCTCCATCAGTGATCTGGTACTGATACTCCCTGTATAGAGCTCCATCATTGATCTGGTACTGGTACTCCCTGTATAGAGCTCCATAATTGATCTGGTACTTATACTCCCTGTATAGAGCTCCATCATTGATCTGGTACTGATACTCCCTGTATAGAGCTCCATCATTGATCTGGTACTGATACTCCCTGTATAGAGCTCCATCATTGATCTGGTACTGGTACTCCCTGTATAGAGCTCCATCATTGATCTGGTACTGGTACTCCCTGTATAGAGCTCCATCATTGATCTGGTACTGATACTCCCTGTATAGAGCTCCATCATTGATCTGGTACTGGTACTCCCTGTATAGAGCTCCATCATTGATCTGGTACTGGTACTCCCTGTATAGAGCTCCATCATTGATCTGGTACTGGTACTCCCTGTATAGAGCTCCATCATTGATCTGGTACTGGTACTCCCTGTATAGAGCTCCATCATTGATCTGGTACTGGTACTCCCTGTATAGAGCTCCATCATTGATCTGGTACTGGTACTCCCTGTATAGAGCTCCATCATTGATCTGGTACTGATACTCCCTGTATAGAGCTCCATCATTGATCTGGTACTGATACTCACTGTATAGAGCTCCATCATTGATCTGGTACTGGTACTCCCTGTATAGAGCTCCATCATTGATCTGGTACTGATACTCCCTGTATAGAGCTCCATCAGTGATCTGGTACTGGTACTCCCTGTATAGAGCTCCATCATTGATCTGGTACTGGTACTCCCTGTATAGAGCTCCATCATTGATCTGGTACTGGTACTCCCTGTATAGAGCTCCATCATTGATCTGGTCCTGGTACTCCCTGTATAGAGCTCCATCATTGATCTGGTACTGGTACTCCCTGTAAAGAGCTCCATCATTGATCTGGTACTGGTACTCCCTGTATAGAGCGCCATCATTGATCTGGTACTGGTTCTCCCTGTATAGAGCTCCATCATTGATCTGGTACTGGTACTCCCTGTATAGAGCTCCATCATTGATCTGGTACTGGTACTCCCTGTATAGAGCGCCATCATTGATCTGGTACTGGTACTCCCTGTATAGAGCGCCATCATTGATCTGGTACTGGTACTCCCTGTATAGAGCTCCATCATTGATCTGGTACTGGTACTCCCTGTATAGAGCTCCATCATTGATCTGGTACTGGTACTCCCTGTATAGAGCTCCATCATTGATCTGGTACTGATACTCCCTGTATAGAGCTCCATCATTGATCTGGTACTGATATTCCCTGTATAGAGCTCCATCATTGATCTGATACTGATACTCCCTGTATAGATCTCCATCATTGATCTGATACTGGTACTCCCTGTATAGAGCTCCATCAGTGATCTGATACTGATACTCCCTGTATAGATCTCCATCAGTGATTTGATACTGGTACTCCCTGTATAGAGCTCCATCATTGATCTGATACTGGTACTCCCTGTATAGAGCTCCATCAGTGATCTGGTACTGGTACTCCCTGTATAGAGCTCCATCATTGATCTGGTACTGATACTCCCTGTATAGAGCTCCATCATTGATCTGGTACTGATACTCCCTGTATAGAGCTCCATCATTGATCTGATACTGGTACTCCCTGTATAGAGCTCCATCAGTGATCTGGTCCTGGTACTCCCTGTATAGAGCTCCATCATTGATCTGGTACTGATACTCCCTGTATAGAGCTCCATCATTGATCTGGTACTGATACTCCCTGTATAGAGCTCCATCATTGATCTGGTACTGATACTCCCTGTATAGAGCTCCATCATTGATCTGGTACTGATACTCCCTGTATAGAGCTCTATCATTGATCTGGTACTGATACTCCCTGTATAGAGCTCCATCATTGAGCTGGTACTGGTACTCCCTGTATAGAGCTCCATCATTGATCTGGTACTGGTACTCCCTGTATAGAGCTCCATTCTTGTGGATTTAATTGTATTCTTGTTTTATTTTATTTTAAACTGCGTAGTTGTGAAGGGCTCTTAAGCACATTTTTCACTCTAAAGTCTACACCAGTTATATTGGGCGCATATGACCAATAACATTGGATTTGATTTGAAAAGCCTATAAATGTTATACACTGAGTGTACAAAACATTAAGAACACCTTCCTAATATTGAGTTGCACCCCCTTCACCCTCAGAACAGCCTTAATTCGTTGGGGCATGGACTCTACAAGGTGTTGAAAGAGTTCCACAGGGATGTTGTCCCATGTTGACTCCAGTGCTTCCCACAGTTGTGTCAAGTTGACTGGATGTCCTTTGGGTGGTGGAACATTCTGGATACACACAGTAAACTGTTGAGAGTGGAAAAACCCAGCAGTGTAGCAGTTCTTGACTCAAACCGGTGCGCCTGGCACCTACTAACATACACCGTTCAAAGGCACTTAAATGTTTTGTCTTGCCCATTCACCCTCTGAATGTCACACATACACAATCAATGTCTGTCAAGGCCGTCAAAAGAACTGGACCAAAGTGCAGCGTTTTAAAATGTCACCAACAAAGCAAGAAACAAAATAAACAACCATGAAGCTTAAGGGCTATAGTGCCACAAACAAAGACAACTTCCCTCAAACACAAAAGGGAAAAAGGCTGCCTAAGTATGATTCCCAATCAGAGACAACGATAGACAGCTGTCCCTGATTGAGAACCATACCCGGCCAAAACAAAGAAATACAAAAACATAGAAAATAGAACATAGAATGCCCACCCAAATCACACCCTGACCAAACCAAAATAGAGACATAAAAAGCTCTCTAAGGTCAGGGCGTGACAATGTCTCAATTGTCTCAAGGCTTAAAAATCCTTCTTTAACCCGTCTCCTCCCCTTCGTCTACACTGATTGAAGTGGATTTAACAAGTGACATCAATAAGGGATCATAGCTTTCACCTAGATTCAACTGGTCAGTCTGTGTCATGGAAAGAGCATGTTCCTAATGTTTTGTACACTCAGTGTATAATTACAATAATAATAATAATAATAATTACAATAATAATAATAATAATTCTTATTGTGTCCCTATCAGGACATCTGTGCTGCATCTCAACAAACCATACCTCCTGGGATGGTGTTTCACACACAACCCTGACTGTCCCTCAGTCCGCTGTCATGTGACTGACTACATGTCCTTTATGTGACAGCTGATTTGTGATGTATGTGCAATCACATGTCATCCTGCTCTATATCCCTCAAACTCAGCTCTGGACCTTGAAACCAGTTCCACTGCGTTTTTCCATTGTTCCCCTCTAGTCAGGGACACCAGGTGTGTACAATTCATTATCAGGTAGAACAGAAACCAGCAGACCTCGTAGGGTAAGAGTTGAGTACCCCTGATCTATATATTCTGAAGTGTGTGTGTGTTAGAAGACACACTGTGAATCATTGTGTCTATGTCGATTACTAATGTATGACCCTCATAATCTCCCTACACAGTCTGTTCAGCATCATGAATTTGTCAGCCCTCTACAGTAGTAATATTGAACCTTGAGGTATATCTGGGGACATAATTGGAAATCAATGGAAAGGATATTGCACATTCTATGTCAAATCAGAGTTTCTGCTGTACATTAGTAACTCATAAAGGACATGCTGGTCCTGTTCTCTAACCACTTCTTCACCTCTTTCTCCCCTTCCTCTCTCCCTTTCTTTCTCTGCCTATACCCCCTCTCTCTCCTCTCTCCCCTCTACCTCAGACCGCCCTGCTGCCATGACGACCAAGGAGGAGGGTCCCGGAGCAGCGGGGGCGGTGGCCGTCTCCATCGTCAGGGACGACGAGATGCCCCTCCCCCGCCGTGGCTCCTCCCTCGAGGAAGAGGAGGAAGAGCTGCGGATGGAGCTGCGGATGGAGGGATCGATCCTAGAAGAACGAGTGATGGAAGAAGAGGAGGAGTGCAACGGTGACAACAATAATGATGATGATGATGATGCGAGCAGTGACATCAGCACCCTAATAGTTCCGTATCCTGAGCTGGCTCCTGTCATCTTCTTCTGTCTCAAGCAGACCACGTTCCCCAGGAGCTGGTGTATACGAGCCGTGTCCAGCCCATATCCTTTAACCCTATGACCTCTGACCTCTAACCCCTTACCCTTCAACTTGCTTTGGATCTACTGTGTGTAAGTACGGTATAAGTGTGTGGAGCTGGTGTATACGTGCCGCGTCAGGCCCATATCCTTTACACTATGACCTATGACCTCTCACCTCTCATCTGTCACCAGCAGGTGAGAACAGTGTCAGTGTGTCTGTGCAACAGTAACAGTAGGGCCAGAGTCCTTAACATAAAACTGGCCATGCATACAGTTGGACTCCAGAGCAGGCAGAAATGCTGGGATAGGCAAACACACACACACACACACACACACACACACACACACACACACACACACACACACACACACACACACACACACACACACACACACACACACACACACACACACACACACACACACACACACACACACACACACACACACACATGCTGAGAGTGTGTGTGAGGGACGACAGGGGTGCTAGATTACCCAGGGTGAATTGGGCTGGATCGGTGACAGAATCTAAGCGGTCAGCTGTGTAATCCTGTGCATTTATCCAGGGTGACTCTGTGTCTGTGTATCTGTCTGTGTGTGTTTATCCAGGGTCACTTTCACAAAGGACTGCTTTTACAGTGAATTACAGTGAATTACAGTGAATTGCAGTGAGTTACAGTGAATTACAGTGTGTTCCTATGTGTCTGTATACAGTATATACAGTGCATTTGGAATGTATTCAGACCCCTTCCCTTTTTCCACATTGTTACCTTATAGCCTTATTCTAAAATGGATTAAATTACATTTTTCCTCATTAATCTGCACACACTACCCCATAATGACAAAGCGAAAACAGGTTTTTAGAAATGCTAGGATAAAAATGTGTTAATTATATATATTATATTATATTTAATATTCATTTATAAAAAATGAAAAACAAAAATAAATTACTCTGACAGGGCTCCAGAGTTCCATCTCTGCAGCACGCCACCAATCAGGCCTTTATGGTAGGGTGGCCAGACGGAAGCCACTCCTCAGTAAAAGGCACATGACAGCCCGCTTGGAGTTTGCTAAAAGGCACCTAAAGGACTCGGACCATCAGAAACAAGATTCTCTGGTCTGATGAAACCACGATTGAACTCTTTGGCCTGAATGCCGAGTGTCACATCTGGAGGAAAGCTGGTACCATCCCTACGGTGAAGCATAGTGGTGGAAGCATCCTGCGGTGAGGATGTTTTTCAGCGGCAGGGACTGGGAGACTAGACAGGATTGAGGCAAAGATGAACTGAGCAAAGTACAGAGAGATCCTTGATGAAAACCTGCTCAAGAGCGCTCAGGACCTCAGACTGGGGGTGAAGGTTCACCTTCCAACAGGACAACGACCCTAAGCACAAAGCCAAGACAACACAGGTGTGGCGTCGGGACAAGTCTTTGAATGACAGAGACCGGACTTGAACCCGATCGAACATCTCGGGAGAGACGTGAAAATAGCTGTGCAGCAACGCTTTCCATCCAACCTGACAGAGCTTGAGAGGATCTGCAGAGGAGAATGGGAGAAACTCCCCAAATACAGGTGTGCCAAGCCTGTAGCGTCATACCCAAGAAGTCTCGAGGCTGTAATCACTGCCAAAGGTGCTTCAACAACGTACTGAGTAAAGGGTCTGAACACTTTTTTATTCTAAAACATGTTTTAAGCTTTGTCATTATGGGGAATAGTGTGTATATTGATGAGGGGAAAACAACTATTTAATCCATTTCAGAATATGGCTGTTATGTATCAAAATGTTGAAAAAGTCAAGGGGTCTGAATACTTCCTGAATGCACTGTATGGTCTCTTTACAGTTCTTGTGCAGTTAGTGTGAACATTATGTGGAGTGTTGAATGTGAAGGCTGCAGTTAGTGTGAACATTATGTGGAGTGTTGAATGTGAAGGCTGCAGTTAGTGTGAACATTATGTGGAGTGTTGAATGTGAAGGCTGCAGTTAGTGGGAACATTATGTGGAGTGTTGAATGTGAAGGCTGCAGTTAGTGGGAACATTATGTGGAGTGTTGAATGTGAAGGCTGCAGTTAGTGGGAACATTATGTGGAGTGTTGAATGTGAAGGCTGCAGTTAGTGGGAACATTATGTGGAGTGTTGAATGTGAAGGCTGCAGTTAGTGTGAACATTATGTGGAGTGTTGAATGTGAAGGCTGCAGTTAGTGGGAACATTATGGGGAGTGTTGAATGTGAAGGCTGCAGTTAGTGTGAACATTATGTGGAGTGTTGAATGTGAAGGCTGCAGTTAGTGTGAACATTAGGTGGAGTGTTGAATGTGAAGGCTGCAGTTAGTGGGAACATTATGTGGAGTGTTGAATGTGAAGGCTGCAGTTAGTGTGAACATTATGTGGAGTGTTGAATGTGAAGGCTGCAGTTAGTGGGGACATTATGTGGAGTGTTGAATGTGAAGGCTGCAGTTAGTGTGAACATTATGTGGAGTGTTGAATGTGAAGGCTGCAGTTAGTGTGAACATTATGTGGAGTGTTGAATGTGAAGGCTGCAGTTACTGGGAACATTATGTGGAGTATTGAAGCGGCCGCTGCCAACATACTGACTCAACTCCAGCCACTTTAAAAATGGGAATTGATGGAAATTATGTAAAAATGTACCACTAGCCACTTTAAACAATGCCACTTAATATAATGTTTACATACCCTACATTACCCATCTCATATGTATATACTGTACTCTATATCATCTACTGCATCTTGCCATCTTTATGTAATACATGTACCACTAGCCACTTTAAACTATGCCACTTTATGTTTACATACCCTACAGTACTCATCTCATATGTATATACCGTACTCTATACCATCTACTGCATCTTGCCATGCCGTTCTGTACCACCACTCATTCATATATCTTTATGTACATATTCTTTATCCCTTTACACTTGTGTGTGTGTATAAGGTAGTAGTTGTGGAATTGTTAGGTTAGATTACTTGTTGGTTATTACTGCATTGTCGGAACTAGAAGCACAAGCATTTCGCTACACTCGCATTAACATCTGCTAACCATGTGTATGTGACTAATAAAATTTGATTTGATTTGATTTGAATGTGAAGGATGCAGTTGGTGGGAACATTATGTGGAGTGTTGAATGTGAAGGCTGCAGTTAGTGGGAACATTATGTGGAGTGTTGAATGTGAAGGCTGCAGTTAGTGTGAACATTATGTGGAGTGTTGAATGTGAAGGCTGCAGTTAGTGGGAACATTATGTGTTATCTTGTCCAATGTCTGGGAGAGAGCATTTGTTTGAGTTAGTACTTGGGTGGGAATATGTGTGTGAGTATTGGGAGGAGTTGTATTTTTATCAAGGTGTGTGTGTGTGTGTCTGTGTTTGTTTGTGTGTTTGTGTATTTGTGTCAATGTAGGTGTGTGTCACTTTCCTGAAAAACCCAGCACTGCTGAGTCCCACACAGAGCAAAACAAGGAAGAGCCCTGCATTCTCTCTCTCTCTGTTATCTGTTCTGTTCACAAGAACAGAGCTGTTGATACCTCTGCTTGTTCCCTCATACAGAACAAGTCTAGTCCAACAAACACACACACACACACACACACACACACACACACACACACACACACACACACACACACACACACACACACACACACACACACACACACACACACACACACACACACACACACACACACACACACATACACACACACACACATAGTGGGGTAAGTTGAGGGTTTTACATTCAGCATCGTTCCATCAAGTGAAATATAGTATTCTTTCTAACATGTATTTCAGGATGTGGTGTATCCCTGGAAATAAGATGAATTAAAATCATAGTTTGGCACAACTTAGCCCGGGTATGGGGTAAATTGACCTTCAAGATAGGGTAAGTTCAATTATGAATTGTGTGTATGGTTTCCTAGAAACATGAGTGGCTCAATTTACCCCTTTGGCTCAACTTACCCCTCTCCCACAGATAAATAGTGAGAGGGAGAGATACTGCAGGGGACAGAGACATAGTGAGAGAGGGAGAGATACTGCAGGGGACAGAGACATAGTGAGAGAGGGAGAGATACTGCAGGAGATAGAGACATAGTGAGAGAGGGAGAGATACTGCAGGGGGCAGAGACATAGTGAGAGGGAGAGATACTGCAGGGGACAGAGACATAGTGAGAGAGGGAGAGATACTGCAGGGGACAGAGAGATAGTGAGTGAGGGAGAGATACTGCAGGAGATAGAGACATAGTGAGAGAGGGAGAGATACTGCAGGGGACAGAGACATAGTGAGAGAGGGAGAGATACTGCAGGGGACAGAGACATAGTGAGAGAGGGAGAGATACTGCAGGGGGCAGAGACATAGTGAGAGGTAGAGATACTGCAGGGGACAGAGACATAGTGAGAGAGGGAGAGATACTGCAGGGGACAGAGACATAGTGAGAGAGTGAGAGAGATACTGGCGGAGATTGAAACATAGTGAGAGAGGGAGAGATACTGCAGGGGACAGAGACATAGTGAGAGAGGGAGAGATACTGCAGTGGACAGAGACATAGTGAGAGAGATACTGCAGGGGACAGAGACATAGTGAGAGAGGGAGAGATACTGCAGGGGACAGATACATAGTGAGAGAGGGAGAGATACTGCAGGGGACAGAGACATAGTGAGAGGGAGAGATACTGCAGGGGACAGAGACATAGTGAGAGAGGGAGAGATACTGCAGGGGACAGAGACATAGTGAGAGGGAGAGATACTGCAGGGGACAGAGACATAGTGAGAGAGGGAGAGAGATACTGCAGGGGACAGAGACATAGTGAGAGAGGGAGAGATACTGCAGGGGACAGAGACATAGTGAGAGAGGGAGATAGATACTGCAGGGGACAGAGACATAGTGAGAGAGGGAGAGATACTGCAGGAGACAGAGACATAGTGAGAGAGGGAGAGATACTGCAGGGGACAGAGACATAGTGAGAGGGAGAGATACTGCAGGGGACAGAGACATAGTGAGAGAGGGCGAGATACTGCAGGGGACAGAGACATAGTGAGAGGGAGAGATACTACAGGGGACAGAGACATAGTGAGAGAGGGAGAGATACTGCAGGGGACAGAGACATAGTGAGAGAGGGAGAGATACTGCAGGAGATAGAGACATAGTGAGAGAGGGAGAGATACTGCAGGGGACAGAGACATAGTGAGAGGGAGAGATACTGCAGGGGACAGAGACATAGTGAGAGAGGGAGAGATACTGCAGGGGACAGAGAGATAGTGAGTGAGGGAGAGATACTGCAGGAGATAGAGACATAGTGAGAGAGGGAGAGATACTGCAGGGGACAGAGACATAGTGAGAGAGGGAGAGATACTGCAGGGGACAGAGACATAGTGAGAGAGGGAGAGGTACTGCAGGGGGCAGAGACATAGTGAGAGGTAGAGATACTGCAGGGGACAGAGACATAGTGAGAGAGGGAGAGATACTGCAGGGGACAGAGACATAGTGAGAGAGTGAGAGAGATACTGGCGGAGATTGAAACATAGTGAGAGAGGGAGAGATACTGCAGGGGACAGAGACATAGTGAGAGAGGGAGAGATACTGCAGGGGACAGAGACATAGTGAGAGAGGGAGAGATACTGCAGGGGACAGATACATAGTGAGAGGGAGAGATTCTGCAGGGGACAGATACATAGTGAGAGGGAGAGATTCTGCAGGGGACAGAGACATAGTGAGAGAGGGAGAGATACTGCAGGGGACAGAGACATAGTGAGAGGGAGAGATTCTGCAGGGGACAGAGACATAGTGAGAGAGGGAGAGATACTGCAGGGGACAGAGACATAGTGAGAGGGAGAGATACTGCAGGGGACAGAGACATAGTGAGAGAGGGAGAGATACTGCAGGGGATAGAGACATAGTGAGAGAGGGAGAGATACTGCAGGGGACAGAGACATAGTGAGAGGGAGAGATTCTGCAGGGGACAGATACATAGTGAGAGGGAGAGATTCTGCAGGGGACAGAGACATAGTGAGAGAGGGAGAGATACTGCAGGGGACAGAGACATAGTGAGAGAGGGAGAGATACTGCAGGGGACAGAGACATAGTGAGAGAGGGAGAGATACTGCAGGGGACAGAGACATAGTGAGAGAGGGAGAGATTCTGCAGGGGACAGAGACATAGTGAGAGAGGGAGAGATACTGCAGGGGACAGAGACATAGTGAGAGAGGGAGAGATACTGCAGGGGACAGAGACATAGTGAGAGAGGGAGAGATACTGCAGGGGACAGAGACATAGTGAGAGAGGGAGAGATACTGCAGGGGACAGAGACATAGTGAGAGAGGGAGAGATACTGCAGGGGACAGAGACATAGTGAGAGAGGGAGAGAGATACTGCAGGGGACAGAGACATAGTGAGAGAGGGAGAGATACGGCAGGGGACAGAGACATAGTGAGAGAGGGAGAGATACTGCTGGGGACAGAGACATAGTGAGAGAGGGAGAGATACTGCAGGGGACAGAGACATAGTGAGAGAGGGAGAGATACTGCAGGGGACAGAGACATAGTGAGAGAGGGAGAGATACTGCTGGGGACAGAGACATAGTGAGAGAGTGAGAGATACTGCAGGGGACAGAGACATAGTGAGAGAGGGAGAGATACTGCAGGGGACAGAGACATAGTGAGACAGGGAGAGATACTGCAGGGGACAGAGACATAGTGAGAGAGGGAGAGATACTGCAGGGGACAGAGACATAGTGAGAGAGGGAGAGAGATACAGCCGGAGATAGAAACAGTGAGAGAGGGAGAGAGATACTGCAGGAGATAGAAACATCGGGAGAGAAGGAGAGAGATACTGCAGGAGATAGAAACATAGTGAGTGAGGGAGAGATACTGCAGGAGATAGAAACATAGTGAGAGAGGGAGAGAGATACTGCAGGAGATAGAAACATCGGGAGAGAAGGAGAGAGATACTGCAGGAGATAGAAACATAGTGAGTGAGGGAGAGATACTCCAGGAGATAGAAACATAGTGAGAGAGGGAGAGAGATACTGCAGGAGATAGAAACATAGGGAGAGAGATACTGCAGGAGATAGAAACATAGGGAGAGAGATACTGCAGGAGATAGAAACATAGTGAGAGATGGAGAGATACTGCAGGAGATAGAAATATAGGGAGAGAGGGAGAGAGATACTGCAGGAGATAGAAACATAGGGAGAGGGGGAGATGTGGGAGGAGAGAGACTGTCCCTGTCCTAATACCCATTCTAGCGTACTACGTACTTAAATACTAATTTTGCCATTTTATCTCGTAGAATTCACTTTTCTTTTCCCACTTTTCTTTTCCCGCAAGCAAAACGCTTTCCCCTCCTCTGCCTCTCTCTCTCTCGATATCTGTTTCTTTGTGTGTGTGTGTGTGTGTGTGTGTGTGTGTGTGTGTGTGTGTGTGTGTGTGTGTGTGTGTGTGTGTGTGTGTGTGTGTGTGTGTGTGTGTGTGTGTGTGTGTGTGTGTGTGTGTGTGTGTGTGTGCTGGAACTGCAGATAAGGCTGAAGGATTTCAGACTAACTTTCTCGCTCTAAGAGTTATACTGCAGAGACAGTGGGGATTTTGGCAGACCAGAAAGGGAGCAGAAAAAGAACTCAGACCACCCAGAATCTTCCAGAACCTTTTTCAACATTCTGGTTCTTTCTGCTTCTGCCTCCGTGGCTGTTTCATTTAGTGGTGCAACAGCGTTGGACAGATGTTACGTTCATTTCTGTCCCCTGCTGAAGGTTTTGTTGCTTCACACTATTCATCAGTTCCTAATTGAAAATGATTTTCTGACATTTCCGGCACCCCGGGAGAAAGTTTCTCCTCTCTGTTCTCTCTGTCCTCTCTGTTCTCTCTGTCCTCTCGGACCTCTCTGTTATCTCTGCCCTCTCTGTCCTCTCTGTTCTCTCTGTTCTCTGTTCTCTCTGTTCTTTCTGTCATCTCTGTCCTCTCTGTTCTCTTTTCCCTCTCTGTCCTCTCTTTTCTCTCTGCCCTCTCTGTCATCTCTGTTATCTCTGCCCTCTCTGTCCTCTCTGTTCTCTCTGTTCTCTCTGTCCTCTGTCCTCTCTGTCCTCTGTCCTCTCTGTTCTCTCTGTCCTCTGGCATCTCTGTTCTGGGTGCTTGTTAGTCTTGTTGTGTAGTAAAGTAAAGCTCAGATGGTACAGTGTGTACTTGAGAAAGGAGGGTTTTCTCCAGGGACACTGAGCCTTCACATCAGGGTATGCCAGACGGCCACTGTTTGCTAAGAGAGAGAGGGAGAATCTCTGTGTGTGTCAAATTCTTTTTGACACATTCCTTTAATGAAACAAAATGAAATGACATTTACTCTGTCTCTTTGTCACTTCAGTAGTCCTCCATCCATCAAGTACTACTCTCCACACATTGTGTGTGCATGCGTGGGTGTGCGTGGGTGTGTGTACGTGTGTACGTGTGTGCATGCGTGGGTGTGTGTGGGTGTGCGTGGGTGTGTGTTTGTACGTGTATGCATGCGTGGGTGTGTGTTGGTGTGCGTGGGTGTGTGTGTGTGCATGTGTGGGTGTGTGTGTGTACGTGTGTGCATGCGTGGGTGTGTGTGTGTACGTGTGTGCATGCGTGGGTGTGCGTGGGTGTGTGTGTGTGTACGTGTGTGCATGCGTGTGTGTGTGTGTGTGTGTGTGTGTGTGTGTGTGTGTGTGTGTGTGTGTGTGTGTGTGTGTGTGTGTGTGTGTGTGTGTGTGTGTGTGTGTGTGTGTGTGTGTGTGTACGTGTGTGCATGCGTGGGTGTGTGTGTGTACGTGTGTGCATGCGTGGGTGTGCGTGGGTGTGTGTGTGTGTACGTGTGTGCATGCGTGGGTGTGCGTGGGTGTGTGTGTGTGTACGTGTGTGCATGCGTGGGTGTGCGTGGGTGTGTGTGTGTGTACGTGTGTGCATGCGTGGGTGTGCGTAGGTGTGTGTGTGTGTACGTGACAGTGCACTGTAAGAGCCATGACTGACCGAGCAACACTCTGGATTGACTGGTTAAATGAAATCGTTTGTGGGTTTGAACACATTGAGGACATCCACATGATCATGTTATTGTGCCTTAATCAATGTCTCGGGGGACATGGCTGTGATTGGCCCACACACATGTTTTAATGATTGAAGTCAAGGCGGTGGGTGGATGGCGATATGACTAACGCGCTGTGCCAGAACAAGGAACGGTTAGACCACAGATGTCCAGGAAGACTTTGCTACAGGAGGTCTTCATAGTGACTTTGCTACAGGAGGTCTTCATAGTGACTTTGCTACAGGAGGTCTTCATAGTGACTTTGCTACAGGAGGTCTTCATAGTGACTTTGCTACAGGAGGTCTCCATAGTGACTTTGCTACAGGAGGTCTTCATAGTGACTTTGCTACAGGAGGTCTTCATAGTGACTTTGCTACAGGAGGTCTTCATAGTGACTTTGCTACAGGAGGTCTTCATAGTGACTTTGCTACAGGAGGTCTTCATAATGACTTTGCTACAGGAGGTCTTCATAGTGACTTTGCTACAGGAGGTCTTCATAGTGACTTTGCTACAGGAGGTCTTCATAGTGACTTTGCTACAGGAGGTCTTCATAGTGACTTTGCTACAGTAGGTCTTCATAGTGACTTTGCTACAGTAGGTCTTCATAGTGACTTTGCTACAGGAGGTCTTCATAGTGACTTTGCTACAGGAGGTCTTCATAGTGACTTTGCTACAGGAGGTCTTCATAGTGACTTTGCTACAGGAGGTCTTCATAGTGACTTTGCTACAGGAGGTCTTCATAGTGACTTTGCTATAGGAGGTCTTCATAGTGACTTTGCTACAGTAGGTCTTCATAGTGACTTTGCTACAGTAGGTCTTCATAGTGACTTTGCTACAGGAGGTCTTCATAGTGACTTTGCTACAGTAGGTCTTCATAGTGACTTTGCTACAGGAGGTCTTCATAGTGACTTTGCTACAGGAGGTCTTCATAGTGACTTTGCTACAGTAGGTCTTCATAGTGACTTTGCTACAGTAGGTCTTCATAGTGACTTTGCTACAGTAGGTCTTCATAGTGACTTTGCTACAGTAGGTCTTCATAGTGACTTTGCTACAGGAGGTCTTCATAGTGACTTTGCTACAGGAGGTCTTCATAGTGACTTTGCTACAGGAGGTCTTCATAGTGACTTTGCTACAGTAGGTCTTCATAGTGACTTTGCTACAGTAGGTCTTCATAGTGACTTTGCTACAGTAGGTCTTCATAGTGACTTTGCTACAGTAGGTCTTCATAGTGACTTTGCTACAGTAGGTCTTCATAGTGACTTTGCTACAGGAGGTCTTCATAGTGACTTTGCTACAGGAGGTCTTCATAGTGACTTTGCTACAGGAGGTCTTCATAGTGACTTTGCTACAGTAGGTCTTCATAGTGACTTTGCTACAGGAGGTCTTCATAGTGACTTTGCTACAGGAGGTCTTCATAGTGACTTTGCTACAGGAGGTTTTCATAGTGACTTTGCTACAGGAGGTCTTCATAGTGACTTTGCTACAGGAGGTCTTCATAGTGACTTTGCTACAGGAGGTCTTCATAGTGACTTTGCTACAGGAGGTCTTCATAGTGACTTTGCTACAGTAGGTCTTCATAGTGACTTTGCTACAGTAGGTCTTCATAGTGACTTTGCTACAGGAGGTCTTCATAGTGATCCGTGGGACTGCAGTCTCTTCCCTCCACAGATATCAGCTGGGGGTTTTATAGGGTCCAATCACACCACAGATATCAGCTGGGGGTTTTATAGGGTCCAATCACACCACAGATATCAGCTGGGGGTTTTATAGGGTCCAATCACACCACAGATATCAGCTGGGGGTTTTATAGGGTCCAATCACACCACAGATATCAGCTGGGGGTTTTATAGGGTCCAATCACACCACAGATATCAGCTGGGGGTTTTATAGGGTCCAATCACACCACAGAAGTGCCTGTAAAGCATCTTAAAGAAAGATAGAGCTAAAAGAAAGGAAAGCTGATGTACAACTGCAGACAGGGTATTGTCTCCCTCCCTCCCTCCCTCCCTCCCTCCCTCCCTCCCTCCCTCCCTCCCTCCCTCCCTCCCTCCCTCCCTCCCTCCCTCCCTCTTACTTGCTCTTTTAAATGTTTCTGTATCCCCTTACGTACTATTCTTTATTTTCTCTGTCTTTTTTAGTTAAAGGTATGCTCCCTCCCTCCCTCCCTCTCTCCATTTCCTCTATCCTAAACAACACCTTGCGTCAATAGATTGCCTTTCTCCAGTGAACACTACTTCCTAAATGTCAGAACTGCCTCACTGCCAAGAGAGAAAATGGAGTGAATGAAAAAAGAAAGAAACGTTTCCTCTCTCTTTCTTTTCTTTCTCTGCTCTGCTGGTGTTGTGTGAAGCAGAGAGAATATGCTTTTCTCTGCATAGTGACATTGAGGCGCAGTGTGTATTTGTGTGTGTGTGTGTGTGTGTGTGTGTGTGTGTGTGTGTGTGTGTGTGTGTGTGTGTGTGTGTGTGTGTGTGTGTGTGTGTGTGTGTGTGTGTGTGTTTAGAACAGTGTGTGTGTGTGTGTGTTTAGAACAGTGTGTGTCCTCCTGGAGAGTTGACCCTTTCTGTCTAAGAGACAGAGAGAGAAAGGAACAGACAGAGAAGTAACCTGCTCATCTGCAGCTACTACATTCAGTTGTGGACTTAGAAATGAATAATATGTACCCATTGATTCTTCAAGAACATAACTGATAAATGAATGATATGTACCCATTGATTCTTCAAGAACATAACTGAGAAATGAATGATATGTACCCATTGATTCATGAAGAACATAACTGAGAAATGACCCATGAGCTTAGTTCAACTTTTGTACCCCATCAGAAAGCAAATATAACCTTATTTTCCTCCAATGTTTGTAAACAAAGTAAATGAAACACTATATAGCCTCAAAACCTGTGATTAAACTATCATTGTGATGTCATGGAGGGTCAGTCCCTCCATAGCTCTGTCCATGAATCTGAGAGTGGTTACATTTCTCCAGGCCCATCCCTCAGCTTTTTACCCAAATGGTGGCGGGGAATCTGCTTTGTTATTATTCAGAATGCAGATTTCCCCTCTAAATGTTATACTCTCAAATATAATAATGTTCCCTATTTCTGCTTGACTAACCAATTTTCCCTATTTCTGCTAGACTAACCAATTGTCTGTGGTTAGAAAACACCGTGCAGTGACAGCATAGACCTGTGAACTGTGTTACACAGCGTTCAGTATTCATCCAGAGCTGATGCATCAACATGGAGATGTACTATTGAAACCAGCGGAGAAGGAGAGATGAAGACGGGCTAAAGCTCTGTTTTACACTGTTCTCCACACAACAGAGCACCTGTGTCTCAGAGAGCAGGGGGAGAGGGGGAGAGGAGGAGGGGGAGAGGAGGAGAGAGAGAGAGAGAGGAGGAGAGAGAGAGGAGGAGAGAGAGGGGGAGAGGGAGGGGGAGAGAGAGAGAGAGAGAGGGAGAGGGAGGGGGAGAGAGAGAGAGGGGGAGAGGGAGGAGGGAGAGAGAGGAGAGAGAGGGAGAGAGAGAGAGGAGAGGAGAGAGAGAGAGAGAGAGGGGGGGGGGGAGGGAGGAGGAGAGAGAGAGAGAGAGAGAGAGAGGGAGGGGGAGAGAGAGAGAGGGGGAGAGGAGGAGGGGGAGAGGAGGAGAGAGAGAGAGAGAGGGGAGAGAGAGAGGGGGAGAGAGAGGGGGAGAGGGAGGGGGAGAGAGAGAGAGGGGGGAGAGAGGATGGGGAGAGGAGGAGAGAGAGAGAGAGTGGGGGAGAGAGAGAGAGATGAGAGACGGGCTAAAGCTCTGTTTTACACTGTTCTCCACACAACAGAGTGTCTCAGAGAGAAGGGGGAGGGAGAGAGAGGAGGAGGGGGAGAGGAGGAGAGAGAGAGAGAGAGGAGGAGAGAGAGAGGAGGAGAGAGAGGGGGAGAGGGAGGGGGAGAGAGAGGAGAGAGGAGGAGAGAGAGAGAGAGAGGGGGGAGAGAGAGAGGAGGAGAGAGAGGGAGAGAGGGGGGGAGAGGGAGGGGGAGAGAGAGAGAGGGGGGGAGAGAGATGGGGGAGGGGGGAGAGAGAGAGAGAGAGTGGGGGAGAGAGAGAGGGGGAGAGAGAGAGAGGAGGAGAGAGAGAGGGGGGGAGAGAGAGAGAGAGAGAGGGGGAGAGAGAGGGAGAGAGGGAGAGAGAGAGAGAGGGGGAGAGAGAGGGAGAGAGAGAGGGGGAGTGAGATGGGGGAGGGGGAGAGAGAGAGAGAGTGGGGGAGAGAGAGAGTGTCACGATCGTCACGGGAAGAAGTGGACCAAAGCGCAGCGTGGTACGTGTTCATTCTATTTATTTATTTAACGAACACCGACAACAACAAAACAACATACGAACGTGACGTTCTGCAGGGCAAAATACCAACCAATGCAAACTTAAGAACCCACAAATGAAAGAGGGAAAAATGACTGCCTAAGTATGATTCCCAATCAGAGACAACGATAGACAGCTGCCTGATTGGGAACCACACTCGGCCAAAAACAAAGAAATAGAAAACATAGAAATAAAGAAACTAGAATGCCCACCCTAGTCACACCCTGGCCTAACCAAAATAGAAAATAAACCTCTCTATGGTCAGGGCGTGACAGTACCCCCACCCAAAGGTGCGGACTCCGGCCGCAAAACCTGACTCTAAAGGGGAGGGTCCGAAGGGGGCATCCCTTACGGCGGTGGCTCCGGTGGGGGACGTAGACCACCCTCCGCCCGCAGATCCCTCCACTTTGGTGGCGGCCCTGGAGCATGGACCTTCACTGGAGGAACCGGGCCGCCGATCATCGCCGGAGGCCCCGGACTGGGGACCGTCGCTGGAGGCCCCGGACTGGGGACCGTCGCTGGAGGCTCCGGACTGGGGACCGTCGCTGCAGGCCCCGGACTGGGGACCGTGGCTGCAGGCCCCGAACTGGGGACCGTCGCTGCAGGCTCCGGACTGGGGACCGTCGCTGCAGGCCCCGGTCTGGGGACCGTCGTTGCAGGCCCCGGCCTGGGGACCGTCACTGCAGGCCCCGGACTGGGGACCGTCGCTGGAGGCTTCGGACTGGGGACCGTCGCTGGAGGCTCCGGACTGGGGAGACACACTGCAGGCCTGGTTCGTGGAGCAGGCACAGGACTCACCGGGCTGGAGAGACACACTGGAGGCCTGGTTCGTGGAGCAGGCACAGGACTCACCGGGCTGGAGAGACACACTGGAGGCCTGGTTCGTAGAGCAGGTACAGGACTCACCGGGCTGGAGAGAACCACTGAAGGCCTGGTTCGTGGAGCAGGCACAAGCCGTCCTGGCTGGATACCCACTTCAATCCAGCAAGTGCAGGGCACCAGCACAGGACGCACTGGGCTGGGAAAGCACACTGGAGGTCTGGAGCTTAGAGCTAGCACAACCCCTCCTGGCTGAATCACCACTTTAGCCCGGCACGTTCGAGGCGCTGACACAGGACGCACTGGGCTGTGCAGGCGCACTGGAGACACCTTGCGCAGAGCCGGCGCAGGATATCCCTGTCTGAGGAGGCGCACTGGAGACCAGGAGCGCTGAGCCGGCACCACCCTTCCTGTCTGGATACCCCTCTTTACGCAGCATGTACTGCACGCACCGAGCTGTGACTTTGCACTGAAGGCACGGTGCGTAAAACCGGAAAACATGGCACTGGAACCGTGACCAACTCCGCTCGCCCCACTCGCCAACCCGTGTGCACCCCAAATGTTTTTTGGGGGGGTTGCCTCTCGTGCTCCCGTCTCTGCCGTAACTCCTGATCTCGTCGCCGTTCCTCTAATTCCTCGTATATTCGCCATTCCGCTCTTGCTGCTTCTATCTCCTCCCTTGGACGGCGATAATCTCCAGCCTGCGCCCAGGGTCCTTTTCCGTCCAGGATCTCCTCCCATGTCCACTCGTCCTTTTTACCACGCTGCTTGGTCCTTTGGTGGTGGGTTCTTCTGTCACGATCGTCACGGGAGAAGTGGACCAAAGCGCAGCGTGGTACGTGTTCATTCTATTTATTTATTTAACGAACACCGACAACAACAAAACAACATACGAACGTGACGTTCTGCAGGGCAAAATACCAACCAATGCAAACTTAAGAACCCGCAAATGAAAGAGGCAAAAAGGACTGCCTAAGTATGATTCCCAATCAGAGACAACGATAGACAGCTGCCTCTGATTGGGAACCACACTCGGGCCAAAAACAAAGAAATAGAAAACCTAGAAATAAAGAAACTAGAATGCCCACCCTAGTCACACCCTGGCCTAACCAAAATAGAGAATAAAACCTCTCTATGACCAGGGCGTGACAGAGAGAGAGAGAGATTGGTTAGAGGGAAGGAAAGGGGAAAAAGCAATAGACACATTCAGAAAGACAGATGGACGGACGGGCGGGCAGGCAGGCGGGCGGGCAGGCAGGCACGAATTACCTCCCTCGCCCCACACACACACGGATCCCACCCCACAAAGCCAATCTGGTTCCATGCGTCTGCTACCCAAACCAAACGTGATAGGAGTGAGATGACATATTGATAGCTTTGAATCCATGACCAATCTAAACCAACACACCCTCATTTTATCTCTGTGTGTGTGTGTGTGTGTGTGTGTGTGTGTGTGTGTGTGTGTGTGTGTGTGTGTGTGTGTGTGTGTGTGTGTGTGTGTGTGTGTGTGTGTGTGTGTGTGTGTGTGTGTGTGTGCGTGCGTGCGTGCGTGCGTGCGTGCGTGCGTGCGTGCGTGTGCGCGCGCGCGCGCGCTTGCGGCCATGCATCCCCTCAATTCACTTTATTATTCAATCAAACATTTCCTGTCCAGAGTGAGGTGAGGAAAGAGAGAGAGAGAGTGAGAGAGAGAGAGAGAGAGAGAGAGAGAGAGTGTGTGTGTGGAAATTGTAGAGATGCACATTCAGTCTAAAAGACAACCAGAATCACACACACATGCCACCTGCGACTATGTCTCTGTGTGTGACTACGGTATGTATAGTAAATGGATGGCTTGCCCGTGTAAAAGAAAGAGTGTGTTTACAGTATGCAGAGAAGAAGAGACGGTGTGCTGTATGTGTCCTGGCAGTCCACATCCCTCAGTGGGACTGTGCTGTTTCATTACAGTACATCCACTCTGCATGACTGATGTGATGTGTACATGGAGGTACAACTGTTTGCTTTTGAAGGGCATCTCTGCTCGGAGAGACTTATGACACACAGGAAACCACTGTGGCGTAGCAGCTCGAGAGATGCACAATCATTTACTGTTGACCTGAATAGACTTTCTTGTTCTCTCTCTCTATCGCGCTCTCTTTCTCTCTCTTGTCTGTGAATTCAATTCAATTAAATTCAAGGGGCTTTATTGGCATGGGAAACATATGTTAACATTGCCAAAGCAAGTGAAATGGATAAACAAAAGTGAAATAAACAATAAAAAGTGAACAGTAAATATTACACTCACACAAGTTCCAAAAGAATAAAGACATTTCAAATGTCATATTATGTCTATATACAGTGTTGTAATGATAGTTAAAGTACAAAGGGGAAAATACATAAATGTGGTATTTACAATGGTGTTTGTTCTTCACTTCTTCACGTTGCCCTTTTCTTGTGGCAACAGGTCACAAATCTTGCTGCTGTGATGGCACACCGTGGTATTTCACCCAGTAGATATGGGAGTTTATCAAAATTGGATTTGTTTTCAAATTCTTTGTAGGTCTGTGTAATCTGAGGGAAATATGTTTCTCTAGTAAGGTCATACATTTGGTTAGGAAGTCTCTCTCTGTCTCGCTCCCTCTCTATTTCTCTCTCTGTCTCGCTCCCTCTCTATTTCTCTCCCTCTGTCTCTCTCTCCTCTTTTTCTCTCTTCTCTATTTTCCTCTCTCTCTTTCCTCTCTCTCATCTCTCTCTCCTCTCTTCTCTCTCTGTATTTCTCTATACTAATGGTTATACGAATGTCTTCGTGCTCCCCCACATTATTCTTTCTTCTCTCTATCCTTGCTTCTCCTTTGTTCAACCCTCTCCCTCCTTTTCTGTCTGACCTCCCTCTCTCCCTGCTCTCTCAATCATCCATCCTTCCCTCCACCCACCTTCAACCATCCCTCTCACTCAATCTTCCTCACTTCCTCATATTTCTCCCCTCCCTCCCTCCCTCCCTCCCTCCCTCCCTCCCTCCCTCCCTCTGGACCATCCTCTGTCTCTCTGCTATATTGAGACAGGGCTGTGTGAAGTAGACAAGAGAGAGAGAAAGAGAGAGAGGGGGGGAGAAGGAGAGGGGGAGAGGAAGAAGGAGAGAAAGGGGGGGAGAAAGATATGATACGTGGAGTAGAGGAAATCAATGTCAGGATGTGACTCCTGGGGGAAACAGGGGATCAGGTAGATATGGGAAACAGGGGATCAGGTAGATATAGGAAACAGGGGATCAGGTAGATATGGGAAACAGGGGATCAGGTAGATATGGGAAACAGGGGATCAGGTAGATATAGGAAACAGGGGATCAGGTAGATATGGGAAACAGGGGATCAGGTAGATATGGGAAACAGGGGGTCAGGTAGATACAGGAAACAGGGGTTCAGGTAGATATGGGAAACAGGGGTTCAGGTAGATATGGGAAACAGGGGTTCAGGTAGATATGGGAAACAGGGGATCAGGTAGATATGGGAAACAGGGGGTCAGGTAGATATGGGAAACAGGGGATCAGGTAGATATGGGAAACAGGGGTTCAGGTAGGGAGGGATGGAGAGAGGGGATGGGATTGTTTGTGAAGCGCGTTCAAACGGAATACCTTTCATGTTTCTATTCCACATAGAGGAAGGATGACCACCCATTGAGTTCTGTACTCAAAGACAGCTGTTCAAATTTTCCCCTATTCTCTATTTACAGCTCTACATTTTACTAGGGCCCATAGGGCTCTTGTTAAAAGCAACGCACTACATAGGGAACAGGGTTCAATTTGGGACGCAGATATTGAGTTATGTTCTCAAAGATTCCCAGTCCTGAACCTATCCTACAAGCTTTGGAATGTACCTGTATATATTTAGAACGTACCTGTATATATTTAGAACGTACCTGTATATATTTAGAACGTACCTGTATATATTTAGAATGTACCTGTATATATTTAGAATGTACCTGTATATATTTAGAACGTACCTGTATATATTTAGAACGTACATGTATATATTTAGAACGTACCTGTATATAGTTAGAACGTACATGTATATATTTAGAACGTACCTGTATATATTTAGAATGTACCTGTATATATTTAGAACGTACCTGTATATATTTAGAACGTACCTGTATATATTTAGAATGTACCTGAATATATTTAGAATGTACCTGAATATATTTAGAATGTACCTGTATATATTTAGAATGTACCTGAATATATTTAGAATGTACCTGTATATATTTAGAACGTACCTGTATATATTTAGAACGTACCTGTATATATTTAGAATGTACCTGTATATATTTAGAACGTACCTGTATATATTTAGAATGTACCTGTATATATTTAGAACGTACCTGTATATATTTAGAACGTACCTGTATATATTTAGAATGTACCTGTATATATTTAGAATGTACCTGTATATATTTAGAACGTACCTGTATATATTTAGAACGTACCTGTATATATTTAGAATGTACCTGAATATATTTAGAACGTACCTGTATATATTTAGAATGTACCTGTATATATTTAGAACGTACCTGTATATATTTAGAACGTACCTGTATATATTTAGAATGTACCTGTATATATTTAGAACGTACCTGTATATATTTAGAACGTACCTGTATATATTTAGAACGTACCTGAATATATTTAGAATGTACCTGAATATATTTAGAATGTACCTGTATATATTTAGAACGTACCTGTATATATTTAGAATGTACCTGTATATATTTAGAACGTACCTGTATATATTTAGAACGTACCTGTATATATTTAGAATGTACCTGAATATATTTAGAACGTACCTGTATATATTTAGAATGTACCTGAATATATGTGTTATAGTACAGCTAATAAACCATACTTTATTTAACAGCATATTACATTCCTCTAAACTCATGAGATATTGCTACACATTATCAACCATACATTATAACTATAGACCTTAAACTTCCCATAATGTTATGTCTAGACTGGCAGAAACACTCAGAGTATTACACAACACAACACACACACACCAATGTGGCCAATTGCTTTGACAAACGAAATAGGTCCATAAAACAGAGGGCTGATGTCAGGGCTCACAACTCAACTGTCATTTGAGTGATTTGATGACGCTTTTCGGAGGAGTTTGCTTCCATATGTTTCTGTAGCAGACTTGGGGAGCGTTGACAGGTCAGAATGGAGGAAGAGAGAGATTTGGAAGGGGTGGAGACTCTAGACGGGGGTAGGTTTCTGCACACCATCCTGTCACTCTCTCTCTCTCTCCTTCATTCCCTCTCTCTCTGTCTGTTTCTAAATCTATCTCTCTACTCTCTCATTTTGTCCTCTTTTCTTTAATGTATCCCTTCACTTTCACTTTCTCTCTCTCTCTCTCTCTCTCTCTCCTCTTCTATCGCTCTGTCACACAGATGACTCCAACATTTCTGCTTGCCTATCATTTGGATTTCAATCTAAATCTAATTTCACCCCCAAAGGCCTCAGTTCCCTTTGATCTGTGATCTTCCCTTCATGCTCATAAAGGGGTTAACTTAATTTACTATGGAACAAATTAAGTAAGCAACTTCATTTCCAAAGGGCACGCACACACACACACACACACACACACACACACACACACACACACACACACACACACACACACACACACACACACACACACACACACACACACACACACACACACACACACACACAGTAATTTGTCTAATTTGGCTGTAATAAATCAATTAACCCGTTTTAGGTGTCATTGACAACCACTCCAGAAAACTGTAAGGGTTCCAGCCCTCCAATGGTGTTTTATGTCTGAGGTCCTTTAACCCACACAGTAGATCAATAATACCACCAGTATCTCACTATAGTGACCAGGTCTTTAACCCATACAGTAGATCAATAATACCACCAGTATCTCACTATAGTGACCAGGTCTTTAACCCATACAGTAGATCAATAATACCACCAGTATCTCACTATAGTGACCAGGCCTTTAACCCATACAGTAGATCAATAATACCACCAGTATCTCACTATAGTGACCAGGCCTTTAACCCATACAGTAGATCAATAATATCACCAGTATCTCACTATAGTGACCAGGCCTTTAACCCATACAGTAGATCAATAATATCACCAGTATCTCACTATAGTGACCAGGCCTTTAACCCATACAGTAGATCAATAATACCACCAGTATCTCACTATAGTGACCAGGTCTTTAACCCATACAGTAGATCAATAATACCACCAGTATCTCACTATAGTGACCAGGTTTTAACCCATACAGTAGATCAATAATACCACCAGTATCTCACTATAGTGACCAGGCCTTTAACCCATACAGTAGATCAATAATACCACCAGTATCTCACTATAGTGACCAGGCCTTTAACCCATACAGTAGATCAATAATATCACCAGTATCTCACTATAGTGACCAGGCCTTTAACCCATACACTAGATCAATAATACCACCAGTATCTCACTATAGTGACCAGGCCTTTAACCCATACAGTAGATCAATAATACCACCAGTATCTCACTATAGTGACCAGGCCTTTAACCCATACAGTAGATCAATAATACCACCAGTATCTCACTATAGTGACCAGGCCTTTAACCCATACAGTAGATCAATAATACCACCAGTATCTCACTATAGTGACCAGGCCTTTAACCCATACAGTAGATCAATAATACCACCAGTATCTCACTATAGTGACCAGGTCTTTAACC
The DNA here is from genome assembly GCF_045679555.1 of Salvelinus alpinus. Classification (NCBI taxonomy): domain Eukaryota; kingdom Metazoa; phylum Chordata; class Actinopteri; order Salmoniformes; family Salmonidae; genus Salvelinus; species Salvelinus alpinus. Next base: position 83,391,643 of record NC_092087.1, on the reverse strand, counting down.
CATACAGTAGATCAATAATACCACCAGTATCTCACTATAGTGACCAGGTCTTTAACCCATACAGTAGATCAATAATACCACCAGTATCTCACTATAGTGACCAGGTCTTTAACCCATACAGTAGATCAATAATACCACCAGTATCTCACTATAGTGACCAGGCCTTTAACCCATACAGTAGATCAATAATACCACCAGTATCTCACTATAGTGACCAGGTCTTTAACCCATACAGTAGATCAATAATACCACCAGTATCTCACTATAGTGACCAGGCCTTTAACCCATACAGTAGATCAATAATACCACCAGTATCTCACTATAGTGACCGGTCCTTTAACCCATACAGTAGATCAATAATACCACCAGTATCTCACTATAGTGACCGGGCCTTTAACCCATACAGTAGATCAATAACTTCAATAATACCACCAGTATCTCACTATAGTGACCAGGCCTTTAACCCATACAGTAGATCAATAATACCACCAGTATCTCACTATAGTGACCAGGTCTTTAACCCATACAGTAGATCAATAATACCACCAGTATCTCACTATAGTGACCAGGTCTTTAACCCATACAGTAGATTAATAATACCACCAGTATCTCACTATAGTGACCAGGTCTTTAACCCATACAGTAGATCAATAATACCACCAGTATCTCACTATAGTGACCGGGCCTTTAACCCATACAGTAGATCAATAATAACACCAGTATCTCACTATAGTGACCTGGCCTTTAACCCATACAGTAGATCAATAATACCACCAGTATCTCACTATAGTGACCAGGCCTTTAACCCATACAGTAGATCAATAATACCACCAGTATCTCACTATAGTGACCAGGCCTTTAACCCATACAGTAGATCAATAATACCACCAGTATCTCACTATAGTGACCAGGCCTTTAACCCATACAGTAGATCAATAACTTCAATAATACCACCAGTATCTCACTATAGTGACCAGGTCTTTAACCCATACAGTAGATCAATAATACCACCAGTATCTCACTATAGTGACCAGGTCTTTAACCCATACAGTAGATCAATAATACCACCAGTATCTCACTATAGTGACCAGGTCTTTAACCCATACAGTAGATCAATAATACCACCAGTATCTCACTATAGTGACCAGGTCTTTAACCCATACAGTAGATCAATAATACCACCAGTATCTCACAAAAGTGACCAGGCCTTTAACCCATACAGTAGATCAATAACTTCAATAATACCACCAGTATCTCACTATAGTGACCAGGCCTTTAACCCATACAGTAGATCAATAATACCACCAGTATCTCACTATAGTGACCAGGTCTTTAACCCATACAGTAGATCAATAATACCACCAGTATCTCACTATAGTGACCAGGCCTTTAACCCATACAGTAGATCAATAATACCACCAGTATCTCACTATAGTGACCAGGTGTTTAACCCATACAGTAGATCAATAATACCACCAGTATCTCACTATAGTGACCGGGCCTTTAACCCATACAGTAGATCAATAATACCACCAGTATCTCACTATAGTGACCAGGCCTTTAACCCATACAGTAGATCAATAATACCACCAGTATCTCACTATAGTGACCAGGCCTTTAACCCATACAGTAGATCAATAATACCACCAGTATCTCACTATAGTGAACAGGCCTTTAACCTATACAGTAGATCAATAACTTCAATAATACCACCAGTATCTCACTATAGTGACCTTTAACCCATACAGTAGATCAATAATACCACCAGTATCTCACTATAGTGACCAGGCCTTTAACCCATACAGTAGATCAATAACGTCAATAATACCACCAGTATCTCACTATAGTGACCAGGCCTTTAACCCATACAGTAGATCAATAACTTCAATAATACCACCAGTATCTCACTATAGTGACCAGGTCTTTAACCTATACAGTAGATCAATAATACCACCAGTATCTCACTATAGTGACCAGGTCTTTAACCCATACAGTAGATCAATAATACCACCAGTATCTCACTATAGTGACCTTTAACCCATACAGTAGATCAATAATACCACCAGTATCTCACTATAGTGACCAGGCCTTTAACCCATACAGTAGATCAATAATGTCAATAATACCACCTGTAACTCACTATAGTGACCAGGCCTTTAACCCATACAGTAGATCAATAATACAACCAGTATCTCACTATAGTGACCAGACCTTTAACCCATACAGTAGATCAATAATACAACCAGTATCTCACTATAGTGACCAGACCTTTAACCCATACAGTAGATCAATAACGTCAATAATACCACTAGTATCTCACTATAGTGACCAGGCCTTTAACCCATACAGTAGATCAATAACTTCAATAATACCACCAGTATCTCACTATAGTGACCTGGTCTTTAACCCATACAGTAGATCAATAACTTCAATAATACCACCAGTATCTCACTATAGTGACCAGGCCTTTAACCCATACAGTAGATCAATAATACCACCAGTATCTCACTATAGTGACCAGGTCTTTAACCCATACAGTAGATCAATAATACAACCAGTATCTCACTATAGTGACCAGTCCTTTAACCCATACAGTAGATCAATAATACCACCAGTATCTCACTATAGTGACCTGGCCTTTAACCCATACAGTAGATCAATAATACCACCAGTATCTCACTATAGTGACCAGGCCTTTAACCCATACAGTAGATCAATAATACCACCAGTATCTCACTATAGTGACCAGGCCTTTAACCCATACAGTAGATCAATAATACCACCAGTATCTCACTATAGTGACCAGGCCTTTAACCCACACAGTAGATCAATAACTTCAATAATACCACCAGTATCTCACTATAGTGACCAGGCCTTTAACCCATACAGTAGATCAATAATACCACCAGTATCTCACTATAGTGACCAGGCCTTTAACCCATACAGTAGATCAATAATACCACCAGTATTTCACTATAGTGACCAGGCCTTTAACCCATACAGTAGATCAATAATACCACCAGTATCTCACTATAGTGACCAGGCCTTTAACCCATACAGTAGATCAATAATACCACCAGTATCTCACTATAGTGACCAGGCCTTTAACCCATACAGTAGATCAATAATACCACCAGTATCTCACTATAGTGACCAGGCCTTTAACCCATACAGTAGATCAATAATACCACCAGTATCTCACTATAGTGACCAGGCCTTTAACCCATACAGTAGATCAATAATACCACCAGTATCTCACTATAGTGACCGGGCCTTTAACCCACACAGTAGATCAATAATACCACCAGTATCTCACTATAGTGACCAGGCCTTTAACCCATACAGTAGATCAATAACTTCAATAATACCACCAGTATCTCACTATAGTGACCAGGTCTTTAACTCATACAGTAGATCAATAATACCACCAGTATCTCACTATAGTGACCAGGCCTTTAACCCATACAGTAGATCAATAACTTCAATAATACCACCAGTATCTCACTATAGTGACCAGGTCTTTAACCCATACAGTAGATCAATAATACCACCAGTATCTCACTATAGTGACCAGGCCTTTAACCCATACAGTAGATCAATAATACCACCAGTATCTCACTATAGTGACCAGGCCTTTAACCCATACAGTAGATCAATAACTTCAATAATACCACCAGTATCTCACTATAGTGACCAGGTCTTTAACCCATACAGTAGATCAATAATACCACCAGTATCTCACTATAGTGACCAGGCCTTTAACCCATACAGTAGATCAATAATACCACCAGTATCTCACTATAGTGACCAGACCTTTAACCCATACAGTAGATCAATTACGTCAATAATACCACCAGTATCTCACTATAGTGACCAGGTCTTTAACCCATACAGTAGATCAATAATACCACCAGTATCTCACTATAGTGACCAGACCTTTAACCCATACAGTAGATCAATAACGTCAATAATACCACCAGTATCTCACTATAGTGACCAGGTCTTTAACCCATACAGTAGATCAATAATACCACCAGTATCTCACTATAGTGACCAGGCCTTTAACTCATACAGTAGATCAATAATACCACCAGTATCTCACTATAGTGACCAGGCCTTTAACCTATACAGTAGATCAATAACTTCAATAATACCACCAGTATCTCACTATAGTGACCGGACCTTTAACCTATACAGTATATCAATAACTTCAATAATACCACCAGTATCTCACTATAGTGACCAGGTCTTTAACCCATACAGTAGATCAATAATACCACCAGTATCTCACTATAGTGACCGGGCCTTTAACCCATACAGTAGATCAATAACTTCAATAATACCACCAGTATCTCACTATAGTGACCAGGTCTTTAACCTATACAGTAGATCAATAACTTCAATAATACCACCAGTATCTCACTATAGTGACCAGGCCTTTAACCCATACAGTAGATCAATAATACCACCAGTATCTCACTATAGTGACCGGGCCTTTAACCCATACAGTAGATCAATAATACCACCAGTATCTCACTATAGTGACCAGGTCTTTAACCTATACAGTAGATCAATAACTTCAATAATACCACCAGTATCTCACTATAGTGACCAGGTCTTTAACCCATACAGTAGATCAATAATACCACCAGTATCTCACTATAGTGACCGGGCCTTTAACCCATACAGTAGATCAATAACTTCAATAATACCACCAGTATCTCACTATAGTGACCCGGCCTTTATTGATTATGGGTGTCTTAAATGGCTTTATAGGGCACTAGTTTTGATTAGTGCTCTATAAAGCCATTTAAGACACCCCTTACTCTCTATTATATATAGAGAGTAAGGTGCCATTTGGGATCCATCCTAGGAGTGATATTAGCTGGAGTCGGGTTGTCCTTCAGGACAACATTAAGGGACATTGAGAGTTGGATATTGGACCCAACACAGACCCTTGGGGCACACCAGATGTGTTTTACCTGACGGAGTAGTGTTGGTTGGAGTTGGCTGTTTTTCCATCTCCCTCAGGGCTTTATTAAGGGACATTGAGCGTTGGGTATTTGACCTTACACTGACCTTTGGGGAACACAATATATTTTTACCCAGTGGTAATATATTGACCATGTTTCATTATCTTTGGTTAACATTGCAATAGCGGAATGGCAACCAAGCATAGAAAACCCAGTGAACTTAGAAACATGACTGAACTACAGCTGCATAATGAATTTGCATCACATTGACTTGTATTTGGCAGTAATTATTTATCTTTGCGGAACTTAAAATAACAGAAGGCCGAGCAATCTTTAAAAATACCCAGTTGAACTTGGAAATGGAATTGGGATTCACATAGAGAGATAATTAGTAGAGATGATGCTATGATTTCAGAGTGTATAGACTCCAGGTCGCCCACTACTGTTAGATCTGTTAGCTACAGTCTGCCTGCTCTGTGGTGGATGACAACCTAAATTACCATCAGACAGGTGAAGCCTGCTGTGGCAGTTGGTGCTGAAATAACACACAGCTCGCTCTGTAGCTGGCCCCCGTGGTGAGGTGAATGTGTGTGTGTGTATGTGTGCAGGGTGGTGAGGGGTCAGCCAAGGTGAGCGTCAGCCTTCAAGAGAACCAGCAGCCCTGCAATTAACGCAGCAGGTTTTTGGACCAGTGTGTGTGTGTGTGTGAGTTTTGGCA
>NC_092087.1:83343452-83380952 GCF_045679555.1 Salvelinus alpinus | reverse complement strand
GACCTGTTGTCAACGGATGTCATACTACCAATCAAAATTACCTTTAGAACCGAACGTGTGTGTGTGTTTGTCTGTCAAGCGTACCACTACATGTCTTGAAATAACAAATAACATCAGGGGCTATGGAGCATTACAGTATGTGATATCCCATGACAGTTCAGGACAAGACATGACATATCATTCATATTGACAAGACATGACATATCATTCATATTGACAAGACATGACATATCATTCATATTGACAAGACATGACATATCATTCATATTGACAAGACATGACATATCATTCCCATAGAATCATGCAGATACTTGGCAGCCATTTTGAGCCATCCAAAATGGTGGAAAGAAAATGAGTTGCTGCCAATGTGAATGAGAAGAGATGAGGCTTGCCTTCCAAATGACACCCTATGCCCTACATAGTGCATTACTTTTGACCAGATCCCTATGGGCCCTAGTCAAAACTAGTGCACTGAATAGGGAATAGGTTGCCATTTGGGATGTGTTGGGAGATATGCTGGCTCTACAGAGGACAGCTAATGACATCGAAGCATATTTCATACCCCCTTGGGCCCAGCATTAGATACAGTCGCTCTCTCTCTAACACACAGACACACACATGCATGCAAGCGCACATGTGCACACACACACACACGTAACAGAATTAGCTTTACTTAATAGTTGATGGGTTGCCATGGAGATCAGAGGGCATTGATGTTTCTTCTGTGTCTCTTTGGAAACAATAAAAAAGAGGGAGAATTGGAGAGGGAGAGAGAAAGAGGGAGAGAGAGATTGAGTAAAACTCAAAGTGCAGACATGCTGATATATATTAAAAAGTCATCTACCCCAAGCTGGAACTTCTATGCCCTCCTCTACACACCGTGTACCAGCCTGTATCACCCTGTATCACCCTGTACCAGCCTGTATCACCCTGTACCAGCCTGTACCCAGCCTGTATCACCCTGTACCAGCCTGTATCACCCTGTACCAGCCTGTACCAGCCTGTATCACACTGTACCAGCCTGTATCACCCTGTACCACCCTGTATCACCCTGTACCACCCTGTATCACCCTGTACCAGCCTTTACCAGCCTGTACCACTCTGTATCACCCTGTACCAGTCTGTACCAGCCTATATCACCCTGTACCAGCCTGTATCACCCTGTACCACCCTGTATCACCCTGTACCACCCTGTACCAGCCTGTACCAGCCTGTACCACCCTGTATCACCCTGTACCAGCCTGTACCAGCCTGTATCACCCTGTACCAGCCTGTATCACCCTGTACCACCCTGTATCACCCTGTACCAGCCTGTACCCAGCCTGTATCAGCCTGTACCACCCTGTATCACCCTGTACCAGCCTGTACCACCCTGTACCACCCTGTATCACCCTGTACCACCCTGTACCTCCCTGTACCACCCTGTACCTCCCTGTATCACTCTGTACCTCACCAATGTCAATACCTTCTGCAGCTTCAAGCTTCTCTTAGTCTGCAGGTGGTATGGATACCATATGTTTTGGTTTGTAATGGAGTCCTGTGGTATTGTGCTTTCAAGGCCTACTTCAGGTGTAGCCAACCCTGTTCCTGGAGGCAGCACACCTGACCAACTGAGCTAAATGATCAGGTCCCTGATTGGCTAACTTCAACACAGCTGGTCTTCCAGGTGGGTTAAAACAATAATATGAAGTGCCTGCGGTCCTCCAGGACCAGGGTTACCTACCGCTGGCCTACATGATCACAAAGCTAAACTATACACCCATCTCTCCACCTTTACCTCACCAATATCAATGCTGTATACACCTTCCAGCCTTGTATCCTGGTCTGCAGGGGGTATGGTAGAAGTCTTAATATGTTGGTTTCGTTTTCTAATGGAGTATTGTGGTATTGTTATTTCAAGGTATAACTGATCGCACAGATAAATCTCTATGCCGTTTCTTCCTCCTCCTCTTCCTCCTTCTGCAATACCTCAGCAATACCAACACTTAAACACAAGCCTTTTTTGCTAGCTTGCAGGTGGTATACTTAATATCTGAAAATGCTGGTTTTGTTTTCTAACGGAGTATTGTTCTATTGTTGTTGTGCTTCCGAGGCCCAAACCCATCTCAAGGCTCCAGTTCTTTTCAATCCAGTGAGTCACAAGTGTTCTCTGTGTAGCTGCGCAATCATTGTCCTCCTCGAGTGTGAAAAACTGAAGGATTGTTTGTGAAACACTTTGACTCAATCTTCACAAAGTGTTGTTTTTGGTCAACATCGTTATACAGCTCTCGTCGGCTGGCCCTCGCTACATATTCATAGCCAGAACCATTGGCTCCAGGTCATCTACATGTCTTTGCTAGGTAAAGCTCCACCTTATCTCAGCTCACTGGTCACCATAGCAACTCCCACCCGTAGCACGCGCTCCAGCAGGTATATCTCACTGGTCACCCCCAAAGCCAACTTTGGCCGCCTTTCCTTCCAGTTCTCTGCTGCCAATGACTGGAATGAATTGCAAAAATCGCTGAAGTTGGAGACTTATATCTCCTTCACTAACTTTAAGCATCAGCTATCTGAGCAGCTTACCGATCGCCGCAGCTGTACACAGCCCATCTGTAAATTGCCCATTCAACTACCTACCTCATCCCCATATTGTTTTTATTGACTTTTTTTGCTCTTTTGCACACCAGTATTTCTAATTGCACATCATCATCTGCACATATATCACTCCAGTGTTAATTTGCTAAATTGCCTATTTGTTGCCTTACCTCCTTCCTCCATTTGCACACTGTATATAGATTTTTTTCTATTTTTATTGACTGTACGTTTGTTTATGTGTAACTCTGTGTTGTTTTTTGTCACACTGCTTTGCTTTATCTTGTCCAGGTCGCAGTTGTAAATGAGAACTTGTTCTCAACTGGTCTACCTGGTTAAATAAAGGTGAAAAAAAAAATGGGGAGAGATGGGGAGAGATGGGGAGGGAGGGTGGGAGGGAGAGAGAGAGAGAAAGGAAAAGTTCCTCCAAGGCTCTAGCACTAATTGACTCATTTTTCAGAGAACGATTTTTAAAGCGTTTGCACATTTTGAACGAGGGAAAATGGGGGAAGGAGAGAGAAACAGAGGGAGAGGGAGAGAGAGAGAGAGAAAAGCAGGCTGCTGAGACCTTATAAGAATCAGGGACTGCTCGACTGGATTTCGGCCTAGAGAGTTGGAGATGTGGTCACACTATTTTCAAATGTGTGTGTGTGTGTGCTCATGTGGTTTTACTATCCTTGTGGGAGCCAGAAGTCTTCACAAAGATAGTAAAAAAAGAAACATTCGTAAGAGTGGGGACATTTCGAAGGCTGTTTTAGGCTTAGAGGTTATGTAGGTTTAGGGTTAGGAGTTAAGGTTAGGGTTAAGGTTAGTGTTAGGAGTTAGGAGTTAAGGTTAGGTTAAGGTTAGGGTTAGGAGTTAAGGTTAGGTTAGGGTTAAGGTTAGGGTTAGGAGTTAAGGTTAGGTTAAGGTTAGTGTTAGGAGTTAGGAGTTAAGGTTAGGTTAGGGTTAAGGTTAGGGTTAGGAGTTAAGGTTAGGTTAGGGTTAAGGTTAGGGTTAGGAGTTAAGGTTAGGTTAAGGTTAGTGTTAGGAGTTAAGGTTAGGGTTAAGGTTAGTGTTAGGAGTTAGGAGTTAAGGTTAGGTTAAGGTTAGTGTTAGGAGTTAGGAGTTAAGGTTAGGTTAGGGTTAAGGTTAGGGTTAGGAGTTAAGGTTAGGGTTAAGGTTAGTGTTAGGAGTTAGGAGTTAGGAGTTAAGGTTAGGTTAAGGTTAGGGTTAGGAGTTAAGGTTAGGTTAGGGTTAAGGTTAGGGTTAGGAGTTAAGGTTAGGTTAAGGTTAGTGTTAGGAGTTAGGAGTTAAGGTTAGGTTAGGGTTAAGGTTAGGGTTAGGAGTTAAGGTTAGGTTAAGGTTAGTGTTAGGAGTTAGGAGTTAAGGTTAGGTTAGGGTTAAGGTTAGGGTTAGGAGTTAAGGTTAGGTTAAGGGTTAGGGTTAGGGTTAGGGTTAGGAGTTAGGAGTTAAGGTTAGGGTTAAGGTTAAGGGTTAGGGTTAGGAGTTAGGAGTTAAGGTTAGTTTAAGGGTTAGGGTTAGGATTAGGGAAAATAGGATTTTGAATGGGAATCAATTGTTTGGTCCCCAGAAGGATAGTAAAACAAACAGGTGCGTTGTGTGTGTGTGTGTGTGTGTGTGTGACATAGATTATCCCTATATACCATTAGCTTGAGGGCTCAATTCCTTAATTTTCACTGACTTTGACAGTCGCTGGCTTTAAATGTACTACCGTTACAGTTATTTCCAGGAAGTTATTTCCCTGTATCTATATCATCTACAACTACATAGCAGCAGGATGATAGCCTGGTGATTTGCACTAGGGGCTGTGACAGCTTGGGATAATCTAAGTGCTCATTACTGCATAGAGCTGGACCAGCTTTGGGAAAATGGCTGACATATCATATATCCTATACCTATTAAGTAGAAGAGAGAGGTGGGTTGGTGGTGGGTGGGTGGGTGGGGGGAGAGAAGACTATGAAGAGAGAGAATGGGAAGGAGAGACAGGAATAAGGAGAAAGGGGGAGAGAGAGGGTGACGAGGGAGAAAGAGAAGGCGTTCATGCATGTGTGTGTGTGTGTGTGTGTGTGTGTGTGTGTGTGTGTGTGTGTGTGTGTGTGTGTGTGTGTGTGTGTGTGTGTGTGTGTGTGTGTGTGTGTGTGTGTGTGTGTGTGTGTGTGTGTGTGTGTGTGTGTGTGTGTGTGTGTGCACATTGTCTGTCTTTATCCACAGTAATGTATGTTTAGAACATCTAGGCTTTTAGAATAGGAAGAAGGACAGTGAGGATACAGGTACGGTGAACATCAAGTAAGTAATACAGGATTCTTCACAGGATTCTACTGATGTAATACACAGGATTCTACTGATGTAATACACAGGATTCTACTGATGTAATACACAGGATTCTACTGATGTAATACACAGGATTCTACTGATGTAATACACAGGATTCTACTGATGTAATTCACAGGATTCTACTGATGTAATACACAGGATTCTGCTGATGTAATACACAGGATTCTACAGATGTAATACACAGGATTCTGCTGATGTAATACACAGGATTCTACTGATGTAATACACAGGATTCTACTGATGTAATACACAGGATTCTACTGATGTAATACACAGGATTCTACTGATGTAATACACAGGATTCTGCTGATGTAATACACAGGATTCTACTGATGTAATACACAGGATTCTACTGATGTAATACACAGGATTCTACTGATGTAATACACAGGATTCTACTGATGTAATACACAGGATTCTACTGATGTAATACACAGGATTCTACTGATGTAATACACAGGATTCTACTGATGTAATACACCGGATTCTACTGATGTAATACACAGGATTCTACTGATGTAATTCACAGGATTCTACTATTGTAAGCCCAGGATTCCAGTAATGTTGTGACCACAATCCTAATTTCAAAAGCCTATTATATGTACTTCAGATGTCCTAACAAATCCTCCATTCATGGTAATGAACAGATTAATATGGGACTTTAGGCTGTGCTCATAAATCTGAAGAAAGGATTTGTCCCGGTATTGTGTATTACTTCATGGCCGGTACTTCTCCTCCTCCTTTTCATATGAACGTGTGAGAGGTATAGAAAAGAAAATGAAAAGAAAAGAGCATATATTTTCTATCCTACAGAAGTCATACAGCAACAATATCTTCTTTATTTCGCCCTCCTTCCTCCCCCTCTGTGTTTTAACCTCCATTCCCCCTGAAGTGTTGGAAGTAGTTCCGACAGCGATGGAGAGCAGAGTTGCATTAGAGCAGAGCCTTTTGTATTAATTAATCCCCCAGAGGGTGATTTGGCCCACTGGACTATTAAATACCTCTTTTAGTGTTTGTATTCTTCCACAGCCCCTCAAAGCCACACAGCATATTCAAAGTCTGTATCCCAAATGGCACCCTATTCTCTACAGTGTGCACTACTTTTGATTAGTGAAATATTTAGGGAATAGGGTGCCATTTGGGACGTATTTTCAATATCTCACTGTCGCACTTCTAAGAACTGCTGGGAAGTTTCTCTCGCTGTTCTTTTTATACGTCTGGATTTCTCTCTCTGTCTCCTTATCCCTCTCTCTCTCTCTCTCTCTCTCTCTCTCCCTCTCTCTCTCCCCCTCTCTCTCTCTCTCTCTCTCTCTCTCTCTCTCTCTCTCTCTCTCTCTCTCTCTCTCTCTCTCTGTCTCCTTATCCCCCTCTCTCTCTCTCTCTCTCTCTCTCTCTCTCTCTGTCTCCTTATCTCTCTCTCTCTCTCTCTCTCTCTCTCTCTCTCTCTCTCTCTCTCTCTCTCTCTCTCTCTCCTTATCCTCTCTCTCTCTCTCTCTCTCTCTCTCTGTCTCCTTATCCCTCTCTCTCTCTCTCTCTGTCTCCTTATCCCTCTCTCTCTTTATCTCTGTCTCCTTATCTCTCTCTCTCTCTCTCTCTCTCTCTCTCTCTCTCTCTCTCTCTCTCTCTCGATCTCTCGATCTCTCGATCTCTCTCTGTCTCCTTATCCCTCTTTCTCTCTCTCTCGCTCTCTCTCTCTCTCTCTGTCTCCTTATCCCTCTTTCTCTCTCGCTCTCTTTATCTCTCTATATATTTCTCTCTCTCCATATATATATATATGTATGTCATATATTTCTGTCTCTTTCGCTCTCTCTCTCTATTTGGTTCCACCTAACTAAAGTGTTATTATAGGGCCCTGTTGTTGTCTACGTGGTTCCACCTAACTAAAGTGTTATTATAGGTCCCTGTTGGTGTCTACGTGGTTCCACCTAACTAAAGTGTTATTATAGGGCCCTGTTGTTGTCTATGTGGTTCCACCTAACTAAAGTGTTATTATAGGGCCCTGTTGGTGTCTATGTGGTTCCACCTAACTAAAGTGTTATTATAGGGCCCTGTTGTTGTCTACCTGGTTCCACCTAACTAACGTGTTATTATAGGTCCCTGTTGGTGTCTACGTGGTTCCACCTAACTAAAGTGTTATTATAGGGCCCTGTTGTTGTCTATGTGGTTCCACCTAACTAAAGTGTTATTATAGGGCCCTGTTGTTGTCTACGTGGTTCCACCTAACTAAAGTGTTATTATAGGGCCCTGTTGTTGTCTACGTGGTTCCACCTAACTAAAGTGTTATTATAGGGCCATGTTGTTGTCTACGTGGTTCCACCTAACTAAAGTGTTATTATAGGGCCCTGTTGTTGTCTACGTGGTTCCACCTAACTAAAGTGTTATTATAGGGCCCTGTTGTTGTCTACGTGGTTCCACCTAACTAAAGTGTTATTATAGGGCCATGTTGTTGTCTACGTGGTTCCACCTAACTAAAGTGTTATTATAGGGCCCTGTTGTTGTCTACGTGGTTCCACCTAACTAAAGTGTTATTATAGGGCCCTGTTGTTGTCTACGTGGTTCCACCTAACTAAAGTGTTATTATAGGGCCCTGTTGTTGTCTACGTGGTTCCACCTAACTAAAGTGTTATTATAGGGCCCTGTTGTTGTCTACGTGGTTCCACCTAACTAAAGTGTTATTATAGGGCCCTGTTGTTGTCTACGTGGTTCCACCTAACTAAAGTGTTATTATAGGGCCCTGTTGTTGTCTACGTGGTTCCACCTAACTAAAGTGTTATTATAGGGCCCTGTTGTTGTCTACGTGGTTCCACCTAACTAAAGTGTTATTATAGGGCCCTGTTGTTGTCTACGTGGTTCCACCTAACTAAAGTGTTATTATAGGGCCCTGTTGTTGTCTACGTGGTTCCACCTAACTAAAGTGTTATTATAGGGCCCTGTTGTTGTCTACGTGGTTCCACCTAACTAAAGTGTTATTATAGGGCCCTGTTGTTGTCTACGTGGTTCCACCTAACTAAAGTGTTATTATAGGGCCCTGTTGTTGTCTACGTGGTTCCACCTAACTAAAGTGTTATTATAGGGCCCTGTTGTTGTCTACGTGGTTCCACCTAACTAAAGTGTTATTATAGGGCCCTGTTGTTGTCTACGTGGTTCCACCTAACTAAAGTGTTATTATAGGGCCCTGTTGTTGTCTACGTGGTTCCACCTAACTAAAGTGTTATTATAGGGCCCTGTTGTTGTCTACGTGGTTCCACCTAACTAAAGTGTTATTATAGGGCCCTGTTGTTGTCTACGTGGTTCCACCTAACTAAAGTGTTATTATAGGGCCCTGTTGTTGTCTACGTGGTTCCACCTAACTAAAGTGTTATTATAGGGCCCTGTTGTTGTCTACGTGGTTCCACCTAACTAAAGTGTTATTATAGGGCCCTGTTGTTGTCTACGTGGTTCCACCTAACTAAAGTGTTATTATAGGGCCCTGTTGTTGTCTACGTGGTTCCACCTAACTAAAGTGTTATTATAGGGCCCTGTTGTTGTCTACGTGGTCCCACCTAACTAAAGTGTTATTATAGGGCCCTGTTATTGTCTACGTGGTCCCACCTAACTAAAGTGTTATTATAGGGCCCTGTTGTTGTCTACGTGGTTCCACCTAACTAAAGTGTTATTATAGGGCCCTGTTGTTGTCTACGTGGTTCCACCTAACTAAAGTGTTATTATAGGGCCCTGTTGTTGTCTACGTGGTTCCACCTAACTAAAGTGTTATTATAGGGCCCTGTTGTTGTCTACGTGGTTCCACCTAACTAAAGTGTTATTATAGGGCCCTGTTGTTGTCTACGTGGTTCCACCTAACTAAAGTGTTATTATAGGGCCCTGTTGTTGTCTACGTGGTTCCACCTAACTAAAGTGTTATTATAGGGCCCTGTTGTTGTCTACGTGGTTCCACCTAACTAAAGTGTTATTATAGGGCCCTGTTGTTGTCTACGTGGTTCCACCTAACTAAAGTGTTATTATAGGGCCCTGTTGTTGTCTACGTGGTTCCACCTAACTAAAGTGTTATTATAGGGCCCTGTTGTTGTCTACGTGGTTCCACCTAACTAAAGTGTTATTATAGGGCCCTGTTGTTGTCTACGTGGTTCCACCTAACTAAAGTGTTATTATAGGGCCCTGTTGTTGTCTACGTGGTTCCACCTAACTAAAGTGTTATTATAGGGCCCTGTTGTTGTCTACGTGGTTCCACCTAACTAAAGTGTTATTATAGGGCCCTGTTGTTGTCTACGTGGTTCCACCTAACTAAAGTGTTATTATAGGGCCCTGTTGTTGTCTACGTGGTTCCACCTAACTAAAGTGTTATTATAGGGCCCTGTTGTTGTCTACGTGGTTCCACCTAACTAAAGTGTTATTATAGGGCCTGTTGTTGTCTACGTGGTTCCACCTAACTAAAGTGTTATTATAGGGTCCTGTTATTGTCTATGTGGTTCCACCTAACTAAAGTGTTATTATAGGGCCCTGTTATTGTCTACGTGGTCCCACCTAACTAAAGTGTTATTATAGGGCCCTGTTGTTGTCTACGTGGTTCCACCTAACTAAAGTGTTATTATAGGGCCCTGTTACTGTCTACGTGGTCCCACCTAACTAAAGTGTTATTATAGGGCCCTGTTGTTGTCTATGTGGTTCCACCTAACTAAAGTGTTATTATAGGGCCCTGTTATTGTCTACGTGGTTCCACCTAACTAAAGTGTTATTATAGGGCCCTGTTGTTGTCTACGTGGTTCCACCTAACTAAAGTGTTATTATAGGGCCCTGTTATTGTCTACGTGGTTCCACCTAACTAAAGTGTTATTATAGGGCCCTGTTATTGTCTACGTGGTTCCACCTAACTAAAGTGTTATTATAGGGCCCTGTTGTTGTCTACGTGGTTCCACCTAACTAAAGTGTTATTATAGGGCCCTGTTGTTGTCTACGTGGTTCCACCTAACTAAAGTGTTATTATAGGGCCCTGTTGTTGTCTACGTGGTTCCACCTAACTAAAGTGTTATTATAGGGCCCTGTTGTTGTCTACGTGGTTCCACCTAACTAAAGTGTTATTATAGGGCCCTGTTGTTGTCTACGTGGTTCCACCTAACTAAAGTGTTATTATAGGGTCCTGTTGTTGTCTACGTGGTTCCACCTAACTAAAGTGTTATTATAGGGCCCTGTTGTTGTCTACGTGGTTCCACCTAACTAAAGTGTTATTATAGGGCCCTGTTATTGTCTACGTGGTCCCACCTAACTAAAGTGTTATTATAGGGCCCTGTTATTGTCTACGTGGTCCCACCTAACTAAAGTGTTATTATAGGGCCCTGTTGTTGTCTACGTGGTCCCACCTAACTAAAGTGTTATTATAGGGCCCTGTTGTTGTCTACGTGGTTCCACCTAACTAAAGTGTTATTATAGGGCCCTGTTGTTGTCTACGTGGTCCCACCTAACTAAAGTGTTATTATAGGGCCCTGTTGTTGTCTACGTGGTCCCACCTAACTAAAGTGTTATTATAGGGCCCTGTTGTTGTCTACGTGGTTCCACCTAACTAAAGTGTTATTATAGGGCCCTGTTATTGTCTACGTGGTCCCACCTAACTAAAGTGTTATTATAGGGCCCTGTTATTGTCTACGTGGTCCCACCTAACTAAAGTGTTATTATAGGGCCCTGTTGTTGTCTACGTGGTCCCACCTAACTAAAGTGTTATTATAGGGCCCTGTTGTTGTCTACGTGGTTCCACCTAACTAAAGTGTTATTATAGGGCCCTGTTGTTGTCTACGTGGTTCCACCTAACTAAAGTGTTATTATAGGGCCCTGTTGTTGTCTACGTGGTTCCACCTAACTAAAGTGTTATTATAGGGCCCTGTTGTTGTCTACGTGGTTCCACCTAACTAAAGTGTTATTATAGGGCCCTGTTGTTGTCTACGTGGTTCCACCTAACTAAAGTGTTATTATAGGGCCCTGTTGTTGTCTACGTGGTTCCACCTAACTAAAGTGTTATTATAGGGCCCTGTTGTTGTCTACGTGGTTCCACCTAACTAAAGTGTTATTATAGGGCCCTGTTGTTGTCTACGTGGTTCCACCTAACTAAAGTGTTATTATAGGGCCCTGTTGTTGTCTACGTGGTTCCACCTAACTAAAGTGTTATTATAGGGCCCTGTTGTTGTCTACGTGGTTCCACCTAACTAAAGTGTTATTATAGGGCCCTGTTGTTGTATACGTGGTTCCACCTAACTAAAGTGTTATTATAGGACCCTGTTGTTGTCTACGTGGTTCCACCTAACTAAAGTGTTATTATAGGGCCCTGTTGTTGTCTACGTGGTTCCACCTAACTAAAGTGTTATTATAGGGCCCTGTTGTTGTCTACGTGGTTCCACCTAACTAAAGTGTTATTATAGGGCCCTGTTGTTGTCTACGTGGTTCCACCTAACTAAAGTGTTATTATAGGGCCCTGTTGTTGTCTACGTGGTTCCACCTAACTAAAGTGTTATTATAGGGCCCTGTTGTTGTCTACGTGGTTCCACCTAACTAAAGTGTTATTATAGGGCCCTGTTATTGTCTACGTGGTTCCACCTAACTAAAGTGTTATTATAGGGCCCTGTTGTTGTCTACGTGGTTCCACCTAACTAAAGTGTTATTATAGGGCCCTGTTGTTGTCTACGTGGTTCCACCTAACTAAAGTGTTATTATAGGGCCCTGTTGTTGTCTACGTGGTTCCACCTAACTAAAGTGTTATTATAGGGCCCTGTTGTTGTCTACGTGGTTCCACCTAACTAAAGTGTTATTATAGGGCCCTGTTGTTGTCTACGTGGTTCCACCTAACTAAAGTGTTATTATAGGGCCCTGTTGTTGTCTACGTGGTTCCACCTAACTAAAGTGTTATTATAGGGCCCTGTTGTTGTCTACGTGGTTCCACCTAACTAAAGTGTTATTATAGGGCCCTGTTGTTGTCTACGTGGTTCCACCTAGCTAAAGTGTTATTATAGGGCCCTGTTGTTGTCTACGTGGTTCCACCTAACTAAAGTGTTATTATAGGGCCCTGTTGTTGTCTACGTGGTTCCACCTAACTAAAGTGTTATTATAGGGCCCTGTTGTTGTCTACGTGGTTCCACCTAACTAAAGTGTTATTATAGGGCCCTGTTGTTGTCTACATGGTTCCACCTAACTAAAGTGTTATTATAGGGCCCTGTTGTTGTCTACGTGGTTCCACCTAACTAAAGTGTTATTATAGGGCCCTGTTGTTGTCTACGTGGTTCCACCTAACTAAAGTGTTATTATAGGGCCCTGTTGTTGTCTACGTGGTTCCACCTAACTAAAGTGTTATTATAGGGCCCTGTTGTTGTCTACGTGGTTCCACCTAACTAAAGTGTTATTATAGGGCCCTGTTGTTGTCTACGTGGTTCCACCTAACTAAAGTGTTATTAGTGGTTCCACCTAACTAAAGTGTTATTATAGGGCCCTGTTGTTGTCTACGTGGTTCCACCTAACTAAAGTGTTATTATAGGGCCCTGTTGTTGTCTACGTGGTTCCACCTAACTAAAGTGTTATTATAGGGCCCTGTTGTTGTCATATTACGTGGTTCCACCTAACTAAAGTGTTATTATAGGGCCCTGTTGTTGTCTACGTGGTTCCACCTAACTAAAGTGTTATTATAGGGCCCTGTTGTTGTCTACGTGGTTCCACCTAACTAAAGTGTTATTATAGGGCCCTGTTGTTGTCTACGTGGTTCCACCTAACTAAAGTGTTATTATAGGGTCCTGTTGTTGTCTACGTGGTTCCACCTAACTAAAGTGTTATTATAGGGCCCTGTTGTTGTCTACGTGGTTCCACCTAACTAAAGTGTTATTATAGGGCCCTGTTATTGTCTACGTGGTCCCACCTAACTAAAGTGTTATTATAGGGCCCTGTTATTGTCTACGTGGTCCCACCTAACTAAAGTGTTATTATAGGGCCCTGTTGTTGTCTACGTGGTCCCACCTAACTAAAGTGTTATTATAGGGCCCTGTTGTTGTCTACGTGGTTCCACCTAACTAAAGTGTTATTATAGGGCCCTGTTGTTGTCTACGTGGTCCCACCTAACTAAAGTGTTATTATAGGGCCCTGTTGTTGTCTACGTGGTCCCACCTAACTAAAGTGTTATTATAGGGCCCTGTTGTTGTCTACGTGGTTCCACCTAACTAAAGTGTTATTATAGGGCCCTGTTATTGTCTACGTGGTCCCACCTAACTAAAGTGTTATTATAGGGCCCTGTTATTGTCTACGTGGTCCCACCTAACTAAAGTGTTATTATAGGGCCCTGTTGTTGTCTACGTGGTTCCACCTAACTAAAGTGTTATTATAGGGCCCTGTTGTTGTCTACGTGGTTCCACCTAACTAAAGTGTTATTATAGGGCCCTGTTGTTGTCTACGTGGTTCCACCTAACTAAAGTGTTATTATAGGGCCCTGTTGTTGTCTACGTGGTTCCACCTAACTAAAGTGTTATTATAGGGCCCTGTTGTTGTCTACGTGGTTCCACCTAACTAAAGTGTTATTATAGGGCCCTGTTGTTGTCTACGTGGTTCCACCTAACTAAAGTGTTATTATAGGGCCCTGTTGTTGTCTACGTGGTTCCACCTAACTAAAGTGTTATTATAGGGCCCTGTTATTGTCTACGTGGTCCCACCTAACTAAAGTGTTATTATAGGGCCCTGTTATTGTCTACGTGGTCCCACCTAACTAAAGTGTTATTATAGGGCCCTGTTGTTGTCTACGTGGTCCCACCTAACTAAAGTGTTATTATAGGGCCCTGTTGTTGTCTACGTGGTTCCACCTAACTAAAGTGTTATTATAGGGCCCTGTTGTTGTCTACGTGGTTCCACCTAACTAAAGTGTTATTATAGGGCCCTGTTGTTGTCTACGTGGTTCCACCTAACTAAAGTGTTATTATAGGACCCTGTTGTTGTCTACGTGGTTCCACCTAACTAAAGTGTTATTATAGGGCCCTGTTGTTGTCTACGTGGTTCCACCTAACTAAAGTGTTATTATAGGGCCCTGTTGTTGTCTACGTGGTTCCACCTAACTAAAGTGTTATTATAGGGCCCTGTTGTTGTCTACGTGGTTCCACCTAACTAAAGTGTTATTATAGGGCCCTGTTATTGTCTACGTGGTTCCACCTAACTAAAGTGTTATTATAGGGCCCTGTTGTTGTCTACGTGGTTCCACCTAACTAAAGTGTTATTATAGGGCCCTGTTGTTGTCTACGTGGTTCCACCTAACTAAAGTGTTATTATAGGGCCCTGTTGTTGTCTACGTGGTTCCACCTAACTAAAGTGTTATTATAGGGCCCTGTTGTTGTCTACGTGGTTCCACCTAACTAAAGTGTTATTATAGGGCCCTGTTGTTGTCTACGTGGTTCCACCTAACTAAAGTGTTATTATAGGGCCCTGTTGTTGTCTACGTGGTTCCACCTAACTAAAGTGTTATTATAGGGCCCTGTTGTTGTCTACGTGGTTCCACCTAACTAAAGTGTTATTATAGGGCCCTGTTGTTGTCTACGTGGTTCCACCTAACTAAAGTGTTATTATAGGACCCTGTTGTTGTCTACGTGGTTCCACCTAACTAAAGTGTTATTATAGGGCCCTGTTGTTGTCTACGTGGTTCCACCTAACTAAAGTGTTATTATAGGGCCCTGTTGTTGTCTACGTGGTTCCACCTAACTAAAGTGTTATTATAGGGCCCTGTTGTTGTCTACGTGGTTCCACCTAACTAAAGTGTTATTATAGGGCCCTGTTATTGTCTACGTGGTTCCACCTAACTAAAGTGTTATTATAGGGCCCTGTTGTTGTCTACGTGGTTCCACCTAACTAAAGTGTTATTATAGGGCCCTGTTGTTGTCTACGTGGTTCCACCTAACTAAAGTGTTATTATAGGGCCCTGTTGTTGTCTACGTGGTTCCACCTAACTAAAGTGTTATTATAGGGCCCTGTTGTTGTCTACGTGGTTCCACCTAACTAAAGTGTTATTATAGGGCCCTGTTGTTGTCTACGTGGTTCCACCTAACTAAAGTGTTATTATAGGGCCCTGTTGTTGTCTACGTGGTTCCACCTAACTAAAGTGTTATTATAGGGCCCTGTTGTTGTCTACGTGGTTCCACCTAACTAAAGTGTTATTATAGGGCCCTGTTGTTGTCTACGTGGTTCCACCTAACTAAAGTGTTATTATAGGGCCCTGTTGTTGTCTACGTGGTTCCACCTAACTAAAGTGTTATTATAGGGCCCTGTTGTTGTCTACGTGGTTCCACCTAACTAAAGTGTTATTATAGGGCCCTGTTGTTGTCTACGTGGTTCCACCTAACTAAAGTGTTATTATAGGGCCCTGTTGTTGTCTACGTGGTTCCACCTAACTAAAGTGTTATTATAGGGCCCTGTTGTTGTCTACGTGGTTCCACCTAACTAAAGTGTTATTAAGGGCCATGTTGTTGTCTATGTGGTTCCACCTAACTAAAGTGTTATTAAGGGCCATGTTGTTGTCTATGTGGTTCCACCTAACTAAAGTGTTATTATAGGGCCCTGTTGTTGTCTACGTGGTTCCACCTAACTAAAGTGTTATTATAGGGCCCTGTTGTTGTCTACGTGGTTCCACCTAACTAAAGTGTTATTATAGGGCCATGTTGTTGTCTATGTGGTTCCACCTAACTAAAGTGTTATTATAGGGCCCTGTTGGTGTCTACGTGGTTCCACCTAACTAAAGTGTTATTATAGGGCCATGTTGTTGTCTACGTGGTTCCACCTAACTAAAGTGTTATTATAGGGCCCTGTTGTTGTCTACGTGGTTCCACCTAACTAAAGTGTTATTATAGGGCCCTGTTGTTGTCTACGTGGTTCCACCTAACTAAAGTGTTATTATAGGGTCCTGTTGTTGTCTACGTGGTTCCACCTAACTAAAGTGTTATTATAGGGCCCTGTTGTTGTCTACGTGGTTCCACCTAACTAAAGTGTTATTATAGGGCCCTGTTATTGTCTACGTGGTCCCACCTAACTAAAGTGTTATTATAGGGCCCTGTTATTGTCTACGTGGTCCCACCTAACTAAAGTGTTATTATAGGGCCCTGTTGTTGTCTACGTGGTCCCACCTAACTAAAGTGTTATTATAGGGCCCTGTTGTTGTCTACGTGGTCCCACCTAACTAAAGTGTTATTATAGGGCCCTGTTGTTGTCTACGTGGTCCCACCTAACTAAAGTGTTATTATAGGGCCCTGTTGTTGTCTACGTGGTCCCACCTAACTAAAGTGTTATTATAGGGCCCTGTTGTTGTCTACGTGGTTCCACCTAACTAAAGTGTTATTATAGGGCCCTGTTATTGTCTACGTGGTCCCACCTAACTAAAGTGTTATTATAGGGCCCTGTTATTGTCTACGTGGTCCCACCTAACTAAAGTGTTATTATAGGGCCCTGTTGTTGTCTACGTGGTCCCACCTAACTAAAGTGTTATTATAGGGCCCTGTTGTTGTCTACGTGGTTCCACCTAACTAAAGTGTTATTATAGGGCCCTGTTGTTGTCTACGTGGTTCCACCTAACTAAAGTGTTATTATAGGGCCCTGTTGTTGTCTACGTGGTTCCACCTAACTAAAGTGTTATTATAGGGCCCTGTTGTTGTCTACGTGGTTCCACCTAACTAAAGTGTTATTATAGGGCCCTGTTGTTGTCTACGTGGTTCCACCTAACTAAAGTGTTATTATAGGGCCCTGTTGTTGTCTACGTGGTTCCACCTAACTAAAGTGTTATTATAGGGCCCTGTTGTTGTCTATGTGGTCCCACCTAACTAAAGTGTTATTATAGGGCCCTGTTGTTGTCTACGTGGTCCCACCTAACTAAAGTGTTATTATAGGGCCCTGTTGTTGTCTACGTGGTTCCACCTAACTAAAGTGTTATTATAGGGCCCTGTTATTGTCTACGTGGTCCCACCTAACTAAAGTGTTATTATAGGGCCCTGTTATTGTCTACGTGGTCCCACCTAACTAAAGTGTTATTATAGGGCCCTGTTGTTGTCTACGTGGTCCCACCTAACTAAAGTGTTATTATAGGGCCCTGTTGTTGTCTACGTGGTTCCACCTAACTAAAGTGTTATTATAGGGCCCTGTTGTTGTCTACGTGGTTCCACCTAACTAAAGTGTTATTATAGGGCCCTGTTGTTGTCTACGTGGTTCCACCTAACTAAAGTGTTATTATAGGGCCCTGTTGTTGTCTACGTGGTTCCACCTAACTAAAGTGTTATTATAGGGCCCTGTTGTTGTCTACGTGGTTCCACCTAACTAAAGTGTTATTATAGGGCCCTGTTGTTGTCTACGTGGTTCCACCTAACTAAAGTGTTATTATAGGGCCCTGTTGTTGTCTACGTGGTTCCACCTAACTAAAGTGTTATTATAGGGCCCTGTTGTTGTCTACGTGGTTCCACCTAACTAAAGTGTTATTATAGGGCCCTGTTGTTGTCTACGTGGTTCCACCTAACTAAAGTGTTATTATAGGGCCCTGTTGTTGTCTACGTGGTTCCACCTAACTAAAGTGTTATTATAGGGCCCTGTTGTTGTATACGTGGTTCCACCTAACTAAAGTGTTATTATAGGACCCTGTTGTTGTCTACGTGGTTCCACCTAACTAAAGTGTTATTATAGGGCCCTGTTGTTGTCTACGTGGTTCCACCTAACTAAAGTGTTATTATAGGACCCTGTTGTTGTCTACGTGGTTCCACCTAACTAAAGTGTTATTATAGGGCCCTGTTGTTGTCTACGTGGTTCCACCTAACTAAAGTGTTATTATAGGGCCCTGTTGTTGTCTACGTGGTTCCACCTAACTAAAGTGTTATTATAGGGCCCTGTTGTTGTCTACGTGGTTCCACCTAACTAAAGTGTTATTATAGGGCCCTGTTGTTGTCTACGTGGTTCCACCTAACTAAAGTGTTATTATAGGGCCCTGTTGTTGTCTACGTGGTTCCACCTAACTAAAGTGTTATTATAGGGCCCTGTTGTTGTCTACGTGGTTCCACCTAACTAAAGTGTTATTATAGGGCCCTGTTGTTGTCTACGTGGTTCCACCTAACTAAAGTGTTATTATAGGGCCCTGTTGTTGTCTACGTGGTTCCACCTAACTAAAGTGTTATTATAGGGCCCTGTTGTTGTCTACGTGGTTCCACCTAACTAAAGTGTTATTATAGGGCCCTGTTGTTGTCTACGTGGTTCCACCTAACTAAAGTGTTATTATAGGGCCCTGTTGTTGTCTACGTGGTTCCACCTAGCTAAAGTGTTATTATAGGGCCCTGTTGTTGTCTACGTGGTTCCACCTAACTAAAGTGTTATTATAGGGCCCTGTTGTTGTCTACGTGGTTCCACCTAACTAATGTGTTATTATAGGGCCCTGTTGTTGTCTACGTGGTTCCACCTAACTAAAGTGTTATTATAGGGCCCTGTTGTTGTCTACGTGGTTCCACCTAACTAAAGTGTTATTATAGGGCCCTGTTGTTGTCTACGTGGTTCCACCTAACTAAAGTGTTATTATAGGGCCCTGTTGTTGTCTACGTGGTTCCACCTAACTAAAGTGTTATTATAGGGCCCTGTTGTTGTCTACGTGGTTCCACCTAACTAAAGTGTTATTATAGGGCCCTGTTGTTGTCTACGTGGTTCCACCTAACTAAAGTGTTATTATAGGGCCCTGTTGTTGTCTACGTGGTTCCACCTAACTAAAGTGTTATTATAGGGCCCTGTTGTTGTCTACGTGGTTCCACCTAACTAAAGTGTTATTATAGGGCCCTGTTGTTGTCTACGTGGTTCCACCTAACTAAAGTGTTATTATAGGGCCCTGTTGTTGTCTACGTGGTTCCACCTAACTAAAGTGTTATTAAGGGCCATGTTGTTGTCTACGTGGTTCCACCTAACTAAAGTGTTATTAAGGGCCATGTTGTTGTCTATGTGGTTCCACCTAACTAAAGTGTTATTATAGGGCCCTGTTGTTGTCTACGTGGTTCCACCTAACTAAAGTGTTATTATAGGGCCCTGTTGTTGTCTACGTGGTTCCACCTAACTAAAGTGTTATTATAGGGCCCTGTTGTTGTCTACGTGGTTCCACCTAACTAAAGTGTTATTATAGGGCCATGTTGTTGTCTATGTGGTTCCACCTAACTAAAGTGTTATTATAGGGCCCTGTTGGTGTCTACGTGGTTCCACCTAACTAAAGTGTTATTATAGGGCCATGTTGTTGTCTACGTGGTTCCACCTAACTAAAGTGTTATTATAGGGCCCTGTTGTTGTCTACGTGGTTCCACCTAACTAAAGTGTTATTATAGGGCCCTGTTGTTGTCTACGTGGTTCCACCTAACTAAAGTGTTATTATAGGGTCCTGTTGTTGTCTACGTGGTTCCACCTAACTAAAGTGTTATTATAGGGCCCTGTTGTTGTCTACGTGGTTCCACCTAACTAAAGTGTTATTATAGGGCCCTGTTGTTGTCTACGTGGTCCCACCTAACTAAAGTGTTATTATAGGGCCCTGTTGTTGTCTACGTGGTCCCACCTAACTAAAGTGTTATTATAGGGCCCTGTTGTTGTCTACGTGGTTCCACCTAACTAAAGTGTTATTATAGGGCCCTGTTATTGTCTACGTGGTCCCACCTAACTAAAGTGTTATTATAGGGCCCTGTTATTGTCTACGTGGTCCCACCTAACTAAAGTGTTATTATAGGGCCCTGTTGTTGTCTACGTGGTCCCACCTAACTAAAGTGTTATTATAGGGCCCTGTTGTTGTCTACGTGGTTCCACCTAACTAAAGTGTTATTATAGGGCCCTGTTGTTGTCTACGTGGTTCCACCTAACTAAAGTGTTATTATAGGGCCCTGTTGTTGTCTACGTGGTTCCACCTAACTAAAGTGTTATTATAGGGCCCTGTTGTTGTCTACGTGGTTCCACCTAACTAAAGTGTTATTATAGGGCCCTGTTGTTGTCTACGTGGTTCCACCTAACTAAAGTGTTATTATAGGGCCCTGTTGTTGTCTACGTGGTTCCACCTAACTAAAGTGTTATTATAGGGCCCTGTTGTTGTCTACGTGGTTCCACCTAACTAAAGTGTTATTATAGGGTCCTGTTGTTGTCTACGTGGTTCCACCTAACTAAAGTGTTATTATAGGGCCCTGTTGTTGTCTACGTGGTTCCACCTAACTAAAGTGTTATTATAGGGCCCTGTTGTTGTCTACGTGGTCCCACCTAACTAAAGTGTTATTATAGGGCCCTGTTGTTGTCTACGTGGTCCCACCTAACTAAAGTGTTATTATAGGGCCCTGTTGTTGTCTACGTGGTTCCACCTAACTAAAGTGTTATTATAGGGCCCTGTTATTGTCTACGTGGTCCCACCTAACTAAAGTGTTATTATAGGGCCCTGTTATTGTCTACGTGGTCCCACCTAACTAAAGTGTTATTATAGGGCCCTGTTGTTGTCTACGTGGTCCCACCTAACTAAAGTGTTATTATAGGGCCCTGTTGTTGTCTACGTGGTTCCACCTAACTAAAGTGTTATTATAGGGCCCTGTTGTTGTCTACGTGGTTCCACCTAACTAAAGTGTTATTATAGGGCCCTGTTGTTGTCTACGTGGTTCCACCTAACTAAAGTGTTATTATAGGGCCCTGTTGTTGTCTACGTGGTTCCACCTAACTAAAGTGTTATTATAGGGCCCTGTTGTTGTCTACGTGGTTCCACCTAACTAAAGTGTTATTATAGGGCCCTGTTGTTGTCTACGTGGTTCCACCTAACTAAAGTGTTATTATAGGGCCCTGTTGTTGTATACGTGGTTCCACCTAACTAAAGTGTTATTATAGGACCCTGTTGTTGTCTACGTGGTTCCACCTAACTAAAGTGTTATTATAGGGCCCTGTTGTTGTCTACGTGGTTCCACCTAACTAAAGTGTTATTATAGGACCCTGTTGTTGTCTACGTAGTTCCACCTAACTAAAGTGTTATTATAGGGCCCTGTTGTTGTCTACGTGGTTCCACCTAACTAAAGTGTTATTATAGGGCCCTGTTGTTGTCTACGTGGTTCCACCTAACTAAAGTGTTATTATAGGGCCCTGTTGTTGTCTACGTGGTTCCACCTAACTAAAGTGTTATTATAGGGCCCTGTTGTTGTCTACGTGGTCCCACCTAACTAAAGTGTTATTATAGGGCCCTGTTGTTGTCTACGTGGTCCCACCTAACTAAAGTGTTATTATAGGGCCCTGTTGTTGTCTACGTGGTTCCACCTAACTAAAGTGTTATTATAGGGCCCTGTTATTGTCTACGTGGTCCCACCTAACTAAAGTGTTATTATAGGGCCCTGTTATTGTCTACGTGGTCCCACCTAACTAAAGTGTTATTATAGGGCCCTGTTGTTGTCTACGTGGTCCCACCTAACTAAAGTGTTATTATAGGGCCCTGTTGTTGTCTACGTGGTTCCACCTAACTAAAGTGTTATTATAGGGCCCTGTTGTTGTCTACGTGGTTCCACCTAACTAAAGTGTTATTATAGGGCCCTGTTGTTGTCTACGTGGTTCCACCTAACTAAAGTGTTATTATAGGGCCCTGTTGTTGTCTACGTGGTTCCACCTAACTAAAGTGTTATTATAGGGCCCTGTTGTTGTCTACGTGGTTCCACCTAACTAAAGTGTTATTATAGGGTCCTGTTGTTGTCTACGTGGTTCCACCTAACTAAAGTGTTATTATAGGGCCCTGTTGTTGTCTACGTGGTTCCACCTAACTAAAGTGTTATTATAGGGCCCTGTTGTTGTCTACGTGGTTCCACCTAACTAAAGTGTTATTATAGGACCCTGTTGTTGTCTACGTGGTTCCACCTAACTAAAGTGTTATTATAGGGCCCTGTTGTTGTCTACGTGGTTCCACCTAACTAAAGTGTTATTATAGGGCCCTGTTGTTGTCTACGTGGTTCCACCTAACTAAAGTGTTATTATAGGGCCCTGTTGTTGTCTACGTGGTTCCACCTAACTAAAGTGTTATTATAGGGCCCTGTTGTTGTCTACGTGGTCCCACCTAACTAAAGTGTTATTATAGGGCCCTGTTGTTGTCTACGTGGTCCCACCTAACTAAAGTGTTATTATAGGGCCCTGTTGTTGTCTACGTGGTTCCACCTAACTAAAGTGTTATTATAGGGCCCTGTTATTGTCTACGTGGTCCCACCTAACTAAAGTGTTATTATAGGGCCCTGTTATTGTCTACGTGGTCCCACCTAACTAAAGTGTTATTATAGGGCCCTGTTGTTGTCTACGTGGTCCCACCTAACTAAAGTGTTATTATAGGGCCCTGTTGTTGTCTACGTGGTTCCACCTAACTAAAGTGTTATTATAGGGCCCTGTTGTTGTCTACGTGGTTCCACCTAACTAAAGTGTTATTATAGGGCCCTGTTGTTGTCTACGTGGTTCCACCTAACTAAAGTGTTATTATAGGGCCCTGTTGTTGTCTACGTGGTTCCACCTAACTAAAGTGTTATTATAGGGCCCTGTTGTTGTCTACGTGGTTCCACCTAACTAAAGTGTTATTATAGGGTCCTGTTGTTGTCTACGTGGTTCCACCTAACTAAAGTGTTATTATAGGGCCCTGTTGTTGTCTACGTGGTTCCACCTAACTAAAGTGTTATTATAGGGCCCTGTTGTTGTCTACGTGGTCCCACCTAACTAAAGTGTTATTATAGGGCCCTGTTGTTGTCTACGTGGTTCCACCTAACTAAAGTGTTATTATAGGGCCCTGTTATTGTCTACGTGGTCCCACCTAACTAAAGTGTTATTATAGGGCCCTGTTGTTGTCTACGTGGTCCCACCTAACTAAAGTGTTATTATAGGGCCCTGTTGTTGTCTACGTGGTCCCACCTAACTAAAGTGTTATTATAGGGCCCTGTTGTTGTCTACGTGGTTCCACCTAACTAAAGTGTTATTATAGGGCCCTGTTGTTGTCTACGTGGTTCCACCTAACTAAAGTGTTATTATAGGGCCCTGTTGTTGTCTACGTGGTTCCACCTAACTAAAGTGTTATTATAGGGCCCTGTTGTTGTCTACGTGGTTCCACCTAACTAAAGTGTTATTATAGGGCCCTGTTGTTGTCTACGTGGTTCCACCTAACTAAAGTGTTATTATAGGGCCCTGTTGTTGTCTACGTGGTTCCACCTAACTAAAGTGTTATTATAGGGCCCTGTTGTTGTCTACGTGGTTCCACCTAACTAAAGTGTTATTATAGGGCCCTGTTGTTGTCTACGTGGTTCCACCTAACTAAAGTGTTATTATAGGGCCCTGTTGTTGTCTACGTGGTTCCACCTAACTAAAGTGTTATTATAGGGCCCTGTTGTTGTCTACGTGGTCCCACCTAACTAAAGTGTTATTATAGGGCCCTGTTGTTGTCTACGTGGTTCCACCTAACTAAAGTGTTATTATAGGGCCCTGTTGTTGTCTACGTGGTTCCACCTAACTAAAGTGTTATTATAGGGCCCTGTTATTGTCTACGTGGTCCCACCTAACTAAAGTGTTATTATAGGGCCCTGTTATTGTCTACGTGGTCCCACCTAACTAAAGTGTTATTATAGGGCCCTGTTGTTGTCTACGTGGTCCCACCTAACTAAAGTGTTATTATAGGGCCCTGTTGTTGTCTACGTGGTTCCACCTAACTAAAGTGTTATTATAGGGCCCTGTTGTTGTCTACGTGGTTCCACCTAACTAAAGTGTTATTATAGGGCCCTGTTGTTGTCTACGTGGTTCCACCTAACTAAAGTGTTATTATAGGGCCCTGTTGTTGTCTACGTGGTTCCACCTAACTAAAGTGTTATTATAGGGCCCTGTTGTTGTCTACGTGGTTCCACCTAACTAAAGTGTTATTATAGGGCCCTGTTGTTGTCTACGTGGTTCCACCTAACTAAAGTGTTATTATAGGGCCCTGTTGTTGTCTACGTGGTTCCACCTAACTAAAGTGTTATTATAGGGCCCTGTTGTTGTCTACGTGGTTCCACCTAACTAAAGTGTTATTATAGGACCCTGTTGTTGTCTACGTGGTTCCACCTAACTAAAGTGTTATTATAGGGCCCTGTTGTTGTCTACGTGGTTCCACCTAACTAAAGTGTTATTATAGGGCCCTGTTGTTGTCTACGTGGTTCCACCTAACTAAAGTGTTATTATAGGGCCCTGTTGTTGTCTACGTGGTTCCACCTAACTAAAGTGTTATTATAGGGCCCTGTTGTTGTCTACGTGGTTCCACCTAACTAAAGTGTTATTATAGGGCCCTGTTGTTGTCTACGTGGTCCCACCTAACTAAAGTGTTATTATAGGGCCCTGTTGTTGTCTACGTGGTTCCACCTAACTAAAGTGTTATTATAGGGCCCTGTTATTGTCTACGTGGTCCCACCTAACTAAAGTGTTATTATAGGGCCCTGTTATTGTCTACGTGGTCCCACCTAACTAAAGTGTTATTATAGGGCCCTGTTGTTGTCTACGTGGTCCCACCTAACTAAAGTGTTATTATAGGGCCCTGTTGTTGTCTACGTGGTTCCACCTAACTAAAGTGTTATTATAGGGCCCTGTTGTTGTCTACGTGGTTCCACCTAACTAAAGTGTTATTATAGGGCCCTGTTGTTGTCTACGTGGTTCCACCTAACTAAAGTGTTATTATAGGGCCCTGTTGTTGTCTACGTGGTTCCACCTAACTAAAGTGTTATTATAGGGCCCTGTTGTTGTCTACGTGGTTCCACCTAACTAAAGTGTTATTATAGGGCCCTGTTGTTGTCTACGTGGTTCCACCTAACTAAAGTGTTATTATAGGGCCCTGTTGTTGTCTACGTGGTTCCACCTAACTAAAGTGTTATTATAGGGCCCTGTTGTTGTCTACATGGTTCCACCTAACTAAAGTGTTATTATAGGGCCCTGTTGTTGTATACGTGGTTCCACCTAACTAAAGTGTTATTATAGGACCCTGTTGTTGTCTACGTGGTTCCACCTAACTAAAGTGTTATTATAGGGCCCTGTTGTTGTCTACGTGGTTCCACCTAACTAAAGTGTTATTATAGGACCCTGTTGTTGTCTACGTGGTTCCACCTAACTAAAGTGTTATTATAGGGCCCTGTTGTTGTCTACGTGGTTCCACCTAACTAAAGTGTTATTATAGGGCCCTGTTGTTGTCTACGTGGTTCCACCTAACTAAAGTGTTATTATAGGGCCCTGTTGTTGTCTACGTGGTTCCACCTAACTAAAGTGTTATTATAGGGCCCTGTTATTGTCTACGTGGTTCCACCTAACTAAAGTGTTATTATAGGGCCCTGTTGTTGTCTACGTGGTTCCACCTAACTAAAGTGTTATTATAGGGCCCTGTTGTTGTCTACGTGGTTCCACCTAACTAAAGTGTTATTATAGGGCCCTGTTGTTGTCTACGTGGTTCCACCTAACTAAAGTGTTATTATAGGGCCCTGTTGTTGTCTACGTGGTTCCACCTAACTAAAGTGTTATTATAGGGCCCTGTTGTTGTCTACGTGGTTCCACCTAACTAAAGTGTTATTATAGGGCCCTGTTGTTGTCTACGTGGTTCCACCTAACTAAAGTGTTATTATAGGGCCCTGTTGTTGTCTACGTGGTTCCACCTAACTAAAGTGTTATTATAGGGCCCTGTTGTTGTCTATGTGGTTCCACCTAACTAAAGTGTTATTATAGGGCCCTGTTGTTGTCTACGTGGTTCCACCTAGCTAAAGTGTTATTATAGGGCCCTGTTGTTGTCTACGTGGTTCCACCTAACTAAAGTGTTATTATAGGGCCCTGTTGTTGTCTACGTGGTTCCACCTAACTAAAGTGTTATTATAGGGCCATGTTGTTGTCTACGTGGTTCCACCTAACTAAAGTGTTATTATAGGGCCCTGTTGTTGTCTACGTGGTTCCACCTAACTAAAGTGTTATTATAGGGCCCTGTTGTTGTCTACGTGGTTCCACCTAACTAAAGTGTTATTATAGGGCCCTGTTGTTGTCTACGTGGTTCCACCTAACTAAAGTGTTATTATAGGGCCCTGTTGTTGTCTACGTGGTTCCACCTAACTAAAGTGTTATTATAGGGCCCTGTTGTTGTCTACGTGGTTCCACCTAACTAAAGTGTTATTATAGGGCCCTGTTGTTGTCTACGTGGTTCCACCTAACTAAAGTGTTATTATAGGGCCCTGTTGTTGTCTACGTGGTTCCACGTAACTAAAGTGTTATTATAGGGCCCTGTTGTTGTCTACGTGGTTCCACCTAACTAAAGTGTTATTATAGGGCCCTGTTGTTGTCTACGTGGTTCCACCTAACTAAAGTGTTATTATAGGGCCCTGTTGTTGTCTACGTGGTTCCACCTAACTAAAGTGTTATTATAGGGCCCTGTTGTTGTCTACGTGGTTCCACCTAACTAAAGTGTTATTATAGGGCCCTGTTGTTGTCTACGTGGTTCCACCTAGCTAAAGTGTTATTATAGGGCCCTGTTGTTGTCTACGTGGTTCCACCTAACTAAAGTGTTATTATAGGGCCCTGTTGTTGTCTACGTGGTTCCACCTAACTAAAGTGTTATTATAGGGCCCTGTTGTTGTCTACGTGGTTCCACCTAACTAAAGTGTTATTATAGGGCCCTGTTGTTGTCTACGTGGTTCCACCTAACTAAAGTGTTATTATAGGGCCCTGTTGTTGTCTACGTGGTTCCACCTAACTAAAGTGTTATTATAGGGCCCTGTTGTTGTCTACGTGGTTCCACCTAACTAAAGTGTTATTATAGGGCCCTGTTGTTGTCTACGTGGTTCCACCTAACTAAAGTGTTATTATAGGGCCCTGTTGTTGTCTACGTGGTTCCACCTAACTAAAGTGTTATTATAGGGCCCTGTTGTTGTCTACGTGGTTCCACCTAACTAAAGTGTTATTATAGGGCCCTGTTGTTGTCTACGTGGTTCCACCTAACTAAAGTGTTATTATAGGGCCCTGTTGTTGTCTACGTGGTTCCACCTAACTAAAGTGTTATTATAGGGCCCTGTTGTTGTCTACGTGGTTCCACCTAACTAAAGTGTTATTATAGGGCCCTGTTGTTGTCTACGTGGTTCCACCTAACTAAAGTGTTATTATAGGGCCCTGTTGTTGTCTACGTGGTTCCACCTAACTAAAGTGTTATTATAGGGCCCTGTTGTTGTCTACGTGGTTCCACCTAACTAAAGTGTTATTATAGGGCCCTGTTGTTGTCTACGTGGTTCCACCTAACTAAAGTGTTATTATAGGGCCCTGTTGTTGTCTACGTGGTTCCACCTAACTAAAGTGTTATTAAGGGCCATGTTGTTGTCTATGTGGTTCCACCTAACTAAAGTGTTATTAAGGGCCATGTTGTTGTCTATGTGGTTCCACCTAACTAAAGTGTTATTATAGGGCCCTGTTGTTGTCTACGTGGTTCCACCTAACTAAAGTGTTATTATAGGGCCCTGTTGTTGTCTACGTGGTTCCACCTAACTAAAGTGTTATTATAGGGCCCTGTTGTTGTCTACGTGGTTCCACCTAACTAAAGTGTTATTATAGGGCCATGTTGTTGTCTATGTGGTTCCACCTAACTAAAGTGTTATTATAGGGCCCTGTTGGTGTCTACGTGGTTCCACCTAACTAAAGTGTTATTATAGGGCCCTGTTGTTGTCTACGTGGTTCCACCTAACTAAAGTGTTATTATAGGGCCCTGTTGTTGTCTACGTGGTTCCACCTAACTAAAGTGTTATTATAGGGCCCTGTTGTTGTCTACGTGGTTCCACCTAACTAAAGTGTTATTATAGGGCCCTGTTGTTGTCTACGTGGTTCCACCTAACTAAAGTGTTATTATAGGGCCCTGTTGTTGTCTACGTGGTTCCACCTAACTAAAGTGTTATTATAGGGCCCTGTTGTTGTCTACGTGGTTCCACCTAACTAAAGTGTTATTATAGGGCCCTGTTGTTGTCTACGTGGTTCCACCTAACTAAAGTGTTATTATAGGGCCCTGTTGTTGTCTACGTGGTTCCACCTAACTAAAGTGTTATTATAGGGCCCTGTTGTTGTCTACGTGGTTCCACCTAACTAAAGTGTTATTATAGGGCCCTGTTGTTGTATACGTGGTTCCACCTAACTAAAGTGTTATTATAGGACCCTGTTGTTGTCTACGTGGTTCCACCTAACTAAAGTGTTATTATAGGGCCCTGTTGTTGTCTACGTGGTTCCACCTAACTAAAGTGTTATTATAGGACCCTGTTGTTGTCTACGTGGTTCCACCTAACTAAAGTGTTATTATAGGGCCCTGTTGTTGTCTACGTGGTTCCACCTAACTAAAGTGTTATTATAGGGCCCTGTTGTTGTCTACGTGGTTCCACCTAACTAAAGTGTTATTATAGGGCCCTGTTGTTGTCTACGTGGTTCCACCTAACTAAAGTGTTATTATAGGGCCCTGTTGTTGTCTACGTGGTTCCACCTAACTAAAGTGTTATTATAGGGCCCTGTTGTTGTCTACGTGGTTCCACCTAACTAAAGTGTTATTATAGGGCCCTGTTGTTGTCTACGTGGTTCCACCTAACTAAAGTGTTATTATAGGGCCCTGTTGTTGTCTACGTGGTTCCACCTAACTAAAGTGTTATTATAGGGCCCTGTTGTTGTCTACGTGGTTCCACCTAACTAAAGTGTTATTATAGGGCCCTGTTGTTGTCTACGTGGTTCCACCTAACTAAAGTGTTATTATAGGGCCCTGTTGTTGTCTACGTGGTTCCACCTAACTAAAGTGTTATTATAGGGCCCTGTTGTTGTCTACGTGGTTCCACCTAACTAAAGTGTTATTATAGGGCCCTGTTGTTGTCTACGTGGTTCCACCTAGCTAAAGTGTTATTATAGGGCCCTGTTGTTGTCTACGTGGTTCCACCTAACTAAAGTGTTATTATAGGGCCCTGTTGTTGTCTACGTGGTTCCACCTAACTAAAGTGTTATTATAGGGCCCTGTTGTTGTCTACGTGGTTCCACCTAACTAAAGTGTTATTATAGGGCCCTGTTGTTGTCTACGTGGTTCCACCTAACTAAAGTGTTATTATAGGGCCCTGTTGTTGTCTACGTGGTTCCACCTAACTAAAGTGTTATTATAGGGCCCTGTTGTTGTCTACGTGGTTCCACCTAACTAAAGTGTTATTATAGGGCCCTGTTGTTGTCTACGTGGTTCCACCTAACTAAAGTGTTATTATAGGGCCCTGTTGTTGTCTACGTGGTTCCACCTAACTAAAGTGTTATTATAGGGCCCTGTTGTTGTCTACGTGGTTCCACCTAACTAAAGTGTTATTATAGGGCCCTGTTGTTGTCTACGTGGTTCCACCTAACTAAAGTGTTATTATAGGGCCCTGTTGTTGTCTACGTGGTTCCACCTAACTAAAGTGTTATTATAGGGCCCTGTTGTTGTCTACGTGGTTCCACCTAACTAAAGTGTTATTATAGGGCCCTGTTGTTGTCTACGTGGTTCCACCTAACTAAAGTGTTATTATAGGGCCCTGTTGTTGTCTACGTGGTTCCACCTAACTAAAGTGTTATTATAGGGCCCTGTTGTTGTCTACGTGGTTCCACCTAACTAAAGTGTTATTATAGGGCCCTGTTGTTGTCTACGTGGTTCCACCTAACTAAAGTGTTATTAAGGGCCATGTTGTTGTCTATGTGGTTCCACCTAACTAAAGTGTTATTAAGGGCCATGTTGTTGTCTATGTGGTTCCACCTAACTAAAGTGTTATTATAGGGCCCTGTTGTTGTCTACGTGGTTCCACCTAACTAAAGTGTTATTATAGGGCCCTGTTGTTGTCTACGTGGTCCCACCTAACTAAAGTGTTATTATAGGGCCCTGTTGTTGTCTACGTGGTTCCACCTAACTAAAGTGTTATTATAGGGCCCTGTTGTTGTCTACGTGGTTCCACCTAACTAAAGTGTTATTATAGGGCCCTGTTGTTGTCTACGTGGTTCCACCTAACTAAAGTGTTATTATAGGGCCCTGTTGTTGTCTACGTGGTTCCACCTAACTAAAGTGTTATTATAGGGCCCTGCTGTTGTCTACGTGGTTCCACCTAACTAAAGTGTTATTATAGGGCCCTGTTGTTGTATACGTGGTTCCACCTAACTAAAGTGTTATTATAGGACCCTGTTGTTGTCTACGTGGTTCCACCTAACTAAAGTGTTATTATAGGGCCCTGTTGTTGTCTACGTGGTTCCACCTAACTAAAGTGTTATTATAGGACCCTGTTGTTGTCTACGTGGTTCCACCTAACTAAAGTGTTATTATAGGGCCCTGTTGTTGTCTACGTGGTTCCACCTAACTAAAGTGTTATTATAGGGCCCTGTTGTTGTCTACGTGGTTCCACCTAACTAAAGTGTTATTATAGGGCCCTGTTGTTGTCTACGTGGTTCCACCTAACTAAAGTGTTATTATAGGGCCCTGTTGTTGTCTACGTGGTCCCACCTAACTAAAGTGTTATTATAGGGCCCTGTTGTTGTCTACGTGGTCCCACCTAACTAAAGTGTTATTATAGGGCCCTGTTGTTGTCTACGTGGTCCCACCTAACTAAAGTGTTATTATAGGGCCCTGTTGTTGTCTACGTGGTTCCACCTAACTAAAGTGTTATTATAGGGCCCTGTTATTGTCTACGTGGTCCCACCTAACTAAAGTGTTATTATTGGGCCCTGTTATTGTCTACGTGGTCCCACCTAACTAAAGTGTTATTATAGGGCCCTGTTGTTGTCTACGTGGTCCCACCTAACTAAAGTGTTATTATAGGGCCCTGTTGTTGTCTACGTGGTTCCACCTAACTAAAGTGTTATTATAGGGCCCTGTTGTTGTCTACGTGGTTCCACCTAACTAAAGTGTTATTATAGGGCCCTGTTGTTGTCTACGTGGTTCCACCTAACTAAAGTGTTATTATAGGGCCCTGTTGTTGTCTACGTGGTTCCACCTAACTAAAGTGTTATTATAGGGCCCTGTTGTTGTCTACGTGGTTCCACCTAACTAAAGTGTTATTATAGGGCCCTGTTGTTGTCTACGTGGTTCCACCTAACTAAAGTGTTATTATAGGGCCCTGTTGTTGTCTACGTGGTTCCACCTAACTAAAGTGTTATTATAGGGCCCTGTTGTTGTCTACGTGGTTCCACCTAACTAAAGTGTTATTATAGGGCCCTGTTGTTGTCTACGTGGTTCCACCTAACTAAAGTGTTATTATAGGGCCCTGTTGTTGTCTACGTGGTTCCACCTAACTAAAGTGTTATTATAGGGCCCTGTTGTTGTATACGTGGTTCCACCTAACTAAAGTGTTATTATAGGACCCTGTTGTTGTCTACGTGGTTCCACCTAACTAAAGTGTTATTATAGGGCCCTGTTGTTGTCTACGTGGTTCCACCTAACTAAAGTGTTATTATAGGACCCTGTTGTTGTCTACGTGGTTCCACCTAACTAAAGTGTTATTATAGGGCCCTGTTGTTGTCTACGTGGTTCCACCTAACTAAAGTGTTATTATAGGGCCCTGTTATTGTCTACGTGGTCCCACCTAACTAAAGTGTTATTATAGGGCCCTGTTGTTGTCTACGTGGTCCCACCTAACTAAAGTGTTATTATAGGGCCCTGTTGTTGTCTACGTGGTTCCACCTAACTAAAGTGTTATTATAGGGCCCTGTTGTTGTCTACGTGGTTACACCTAACTAAAGTGTTATTATAGGGCCCTGTTGTTGTCTACGTGGTTCCACCTAACTAAAGTGTTATTATAGGGCCCTGTTGTTGTCTACGTGGTTCCACCTAACTAAAGTGTTATTATAGGGCCCTGTTGTTGTCTACGTGGTTCCACCTAACTAAAGTGTTATTATAGGGCCCTGTTGTTGTCTACGTGGTTCCACCTAACTAAAGTGTTATTATAGGGCCCTGTTGTTGTATACGTGGTTCCACCTAACTAAAGTGTTATTATAGGACCCTGTTGTTGTCTACGTGGTTCCACCTAACTAAAGTGTTATTATAGGGCCCTGTTGTTGTCTACGTGGTTCCACCTAACTAAAGTGTTATTATAGGACCCTGTTGTTGTCTACGTGGTTCCACCTAACTAAAGTGTTATTATAGGGCCCTGTTGTTGTCTACGTGGTTCCACCTAACTAAAGTGTTATTATAGGGCCCTGTTGTTGTCTACGTGGTTCCACCTAACTAAAGTGTTATTATAGGGCCCTGTTGTTGTCTACGTGGTTCCACCTAACTAAAGTGTTATTATAGGGCCCTGTTGTTGTCTACGTGGTTCCACCTAACTAAAGTGTTATTATAGGGCCCTGTTGTTGTCTACGTGGTTCCACCTAACTAAAGTGTTATTATAGGGCCCTGTTGTTGTCTACGTGGTTCCACCTAACTAAAGTGTTATTATAGGGCCCTGTTGTTGTCTACGTGGTTCCACCTAACTAAAGTGTTATTATAGGGCCCTGTTGTTGTCTACGTGGTTCCACCTAACTAAAGTGTTATTATAGGGCCCTGTTGTTGTCTACGTGGTTCCACCTAACTAAAGTGTTATTATAGGGCCCTGTTGTTGTCTACGTGGTTCCACCTAACTAAAGTGTTATTATAGGGCCCTGTTGTTGTCTACGTGGTTCCACCTAACTAAAGTGTTATTAAGGGCCATGTTGTTGTCTATGTGGTTCCACCTAACTAAAGTGTTATTAAGGGCCATGTTGTTGTCTATGTGGTTCCACCTAACTAAAGTGTTATTATAGGGCCCTGTTGTTGTCTACGTGGTTCCACCTAACTAAAGTGTTATTATAGGGCCCTGTTGTTGTCTACGTGGTTCCACCTAACTAAAGTGTTATTATAGGGCCCTGTTGTTGTCTATGTGGTTCCACCTAACTAAAGTGTTATTATAGGGCCCTGTTGTTGTCTACGTGGTTCCACCTAACTAAAGTGTTATTATAGGGCCCTGTTGTTGTCTACGTGGTTCCACCTAACTAAAGTGTTATTATAGGGCCCTGTTGTTGTCTACGTGGTTCCACCTAACTAAAGTGTTATTATAGGGCCCTGTTGTTGTCTACGTGGTTCCACCTAACTAAAGTGTTATTATAGGGCCCTGTTGTTGTATACGTGGTTCCACCTAACTAAAGTGTTATTATAGGACCCTGTTGTTGTCTACGTGGTTCCACCTAACTAAAGTGTTATTATAGGGCCCTGTTGTTGTCTACGTGGTTCCACCTAACTAAAGTGTTATTATAGGACCCTGTTGTTGTCTACGTGGTTCCACCTAACTAAAGTGTTATTATAGGGCCCTGTTGTTGTCTACGTGGTTCCACCTAACTAAAGTGTTATTATAGGGCCCTGTTGTTGTCTACGTGGTTCCACCTAACTAAAGTGTTATTATAGGGCCCTGTTGTTGTCTACGTGGTTCCACCTAACTAAAGTGTTATTATAGGGCCCTGTTGTTGTCTACGTGGTTCCACCTAACTAAAGTGTTATTATAGGGCCCTGTTGTTGTCTACGTGGTTCCACCTAACTAAAGTGTTATTATAGGGCCCTGTTGTTGTCTACGTGGTTCCACCTAACTAAAGTGTTATTATAGGGCCCTGTTGTTGTCTACGTGGTTCCACCTAACTAAAGTGTTATTATAGGGCCCTGTTGTTGTCTACGTGGTTCCACCTAACTAAAGTGTTATTATAGGGCCCTGTTGTTGTCTACGTGGTTCCACCTAACTAAAGTGTTATTATAGGGCCCTGTTGTTGTCTACGTGGTTCCACCTAACTAAAGTGTTATTAAGGGCCATGTTGTTGTCTACGTGGTTCCACCTAACTAAAGTGTTATTAAGGGCCATGTTGTTGTCTATGTGGTTCCACCTAACTAAAGTGTTATTATAGGGCCCTGTTGTTGTCTACGTGGTTCCACCTAACTAAAGTGTTATTATAGGGCCCTGTTGTTGTCTACGTGGTTCCACCTAACTAAAGTGTTATTATAGGGCCCTGTTGTTGTCTACGTGGTTCCACCTAACTAAAGTGTTATTATAGGGCCATGTTGTTGTCTATGTGGTTCCACCTAACTAAAGTGTTATTATAGGGCCCTGTTGGTGTCTACGTGGTTCCACCTAACTAAAGTGTTATTATAGGGCCATGTTGTTGTCTATGTGGTTCCACCTAACTAAAGTGTTATTATAGGGCCATGTTGTTGTCTACGTGGTTCCACCTAACTAAAGTGTTATTATAGGGCCATGTTGTTGTCTATGTGGTTCCACCTAACTAAAGTGTTATTATAGGACCCTGTTGTTGTCTACGTGGTTCCACCTAACTAAAGTGTTATTATAGGGCCCTGTTGTTGTCTACGTGGTTCCACCTAACTAAAGTGTTATTATAGGACCCTGTTGTTGTCTACGTGGTTCCACCTAACTAAAGTGTTATTATAGGGCCCTGTTGTTGTCTACGTGGTTCCACCTAACTAAAGTGTTATTATAGGGCCCTGTTGTTGTCTACGTGGTTCCACCTAACTAAAGTGTTATTATAGGGCCCTGTTATTGTCTACGTGGTTCCACCTAACTAAAGTGTTATTATAGGGCCCTGTTGTTGTCTACGTGGTTCCACCTAACTAAAGTGTTATTATAGGGCCCTGTTGTTGTCTACGTGGTTCCACCTAACTAAAGTGTTATTATAGGGCCCTGTTGTTGTCTACGTGGTTCCACCTAACTAAAGCGTTATTATAGGGCCCTGTTGTTGTCTACGTGGTTCCACCTAACTAAAGCGTTATTATAGGGCCCTGTTGTTGTCTACGTGGTTCCACGTAACTAAAGTGTTATTATAGGGCCCTGTTATTGTCTACGTGGTTCCACCTAACTAAAGTGTTATTATAGGGCCCTGTTGTTGTCTACGTGGTTCCACCTAACTAAAGTGTTATTATAGGGCCCTGTTGTTGTCTACGTGGTTCCACCTAACTAAAGTGTTATTATAGGGCCCTGTTGTTGTCTACGTGGTTCCACCTAACTAAAGTGTTATTATAGGGCCATGTTGTTGTCTATGTGGTTCCACCTAACTAAAGTGTTATTATAGGGCCCTGTTGTTGTCTATGTGGTTCCACCTA
Organism: Salvelinus alpinus; assembly: GCF_045679555.1. Lineage (NCBI taxonomy): Eukaryota > Metazoa > Chordata > Actinopteri > Salmoniformes > Salmonidae > Salvelinus > Salvelinus alpinus. The sequence continues at coordinate 83,345,971 of NC_092087.1, read as the reverse complement.
ACTAAAGTGTTATTATAGGGCCATGTTGTTGTCTATGTGGTTCCACCTAACTAAAGTGTTATTATAGGGCCCTGTTGTTGTCTATGTGGTTCCACCTAACTAAAGTGTTATTATAGGGCCCTGTTGTTGTCTACGTGGTTCCACCTAACTAAAGTGTTATTATAGGGCCCTGTTGTTGTCTATGTGGTTCCACCTAACTAAAGTGTTATTATAGGACCCTGTTGTTGTCTATGTGGTTCCACCTAACTAAAGTGTTATTATAGGGCCCTGTTGTTGTCTACGTGGTTCCACCTAACTAAAGTGTTATTATAGGGCCCTGTTGTTGTCTATGTGGTTCCACCTAACTAAAGTGTTATTATAGGACCCTGTTGTTGTCTATGTGGTTCCACCTAACTAAAGTGTTATTATAGGGCCCTGTTGTTGTCTATGTGGTTCCACCTAACTAAAGTGTTATTATAGGGCCCTGTTGTTGTCTATGTGGTTCCACCTAACTAAAGTGTTATTATAGGGCCCTGTTGTTGTCTATGTGGTTCCACCTAACTAAAGTGTTATTATAGGGCCCTGTTGTTGTCTACGTGGTTCCACCTAACTAAAGTGTTATTATAGGGCCCTGTTGTTGTCTATGTGGTTCCACCTAACTAAAGTGTTATTATAGGGCCCTGTTGTTGTCTACGTGGTTCCACCTAACTAAAGTGTTATTATAGGGCCCTGTTGTTGTCTACGTGGTTCCACCTAACTAAAGTGTTATTATAGGGCCCTGTTGTTGTCTATGTGGTTCCACCTAACTAAAGTGTTATTATAGGGCCCTGTTGTTGTCTACGTGGTTCCACCTAACTAAAGTGTTATTATAGGGCCCTGTTGTTGTCTACGTGGTTCCACCTAACTAAAGTGTTATTATAGGGCCCTGTTGTTGTCTACGTGGTTCCACCTAACTAAAGTGTTATTATAGGGCCCTGTTGTTGTCTACGTGGTTCCACCTAACTAAAGTGTTATTATAGGGCCCTGTTGTTGTCTACGTGGTTCCACCTAACTAAAGTGTTATTATAGGGCCCTGTTGTTGTCTACGTGGTTCCACCTAACTAAAGTGTTATTATAGGGCCCTGTTGTTGTCTACGTGGTTCCACCTAACTAAAGTGTTATTATAGGGCCCTGTTGTTGTCTATGTGGTTCCACCTAACTAAAGTGTTATTATAGGGCCCTGTTGTTGTCTGTGTGGTTCCACCTAACTAAAGTGTTATTATAGGGCCCTGTTGTTGTCTACGTGGTTCCACCTAACTAAAGTGTTATTATAGGGCGCTGTTGTTGTCTATGTGGTTCCACCTAACTAAAGTGTTATTATAGGGCCCTGTTGTTGTCTACGTGGTTCCACCTAACTAAAGTGTTATTATAGGGCCCTGTTGTTGTCTATGTGGTTCCACCTAACTAAAGTGTTATTATAGGGCCCTGTTGTTGTCTGTGTGGTTCCACCTAACTAAAGTGTTATTATAGGGCCCTGTTCTTGTCTATGTGGTTCCACCTAACTAAAGTGTTATTATAGGGCCCTGTTGTTGTCTATGTGGTTCCACCTAACTAAAGTGTTATTATAGGGCCCTGTTGTTGTCTGTGTGGTTCCACCTAACTAAAGTGTTATTATAGGGCCCTGTTGTTGTCTACGTGGTTCCACCTAACTAAAGTGTTATTATAGGGCCCTGTTGTTGTCTGTGGTTCCACCTAACTAAAGTGTTATTATAGGGCCCTGTTGTTGTCTATGTGGTTCCACCTAACTAAAGTGTTATTATAGGGCCCTGTTGTTGTCTATGTGGTTGTCGTTTATGTGGTTCCACCTAACTAAAGTGTTATTATAGGGCCCTGTTGTTGTCTATGTGGTTCCACCTAACTAAAGTGTTATTATAGGGCCCTGTTGTTGTCTACGTGGTTCCACCTAACTAAAGTGTTATTATAGGGCCCTGTTGTTGTCTACGTGGTTCCACCTAACTAAAGTGTTATTATAGGGCCCTGTTGTTGTCTGTGGTTCCACCTAACTATCTTGAGACGCATCCAATGCAAAAAACATATCTCTAGATGTTTGTATTATGCTAATTAGCTCATGTCACATGTCCTGGAGTTGAACCTTTATTTTAAGCCTTTTACAGAATTCAGGAATAAATCACAACATAAAGCTGGACCATTTGACAGAAAAGAAAAAAGAAACATTTTATGAAGAAGCTTGAAAAAAAGGTTCAAATCCAGGCATGTCACATGATTAACCAGGACACAGGAACCTAATTATAGAGATTGTATAAAATAGTAGTCTTTCTGTCTCCATGTCCTGGTAATCCAGTCTCTCTGTCCTGTTAATCCAGTCTCTCTGTCCTGTTAATCCAGTCTGTATGTCCTGTTAATCCAGTCTGTATTTTCTGTTAATCCACTCTCTCTGTCCTGTTAATCCAGTCTCTCTGTCCTGTTAATCCAGTCTGTATGTCCTGTTAATCCAGTCTCTCTGTCCTGTGAATCCAGTCTCTCTGTCCTGTTAATCCAGT
>NC_092087.1:83322626-83343352 GCF_045679555.1 Salvelinus alpinus | reverse complement strand
CTGTCCTGTTAATCCAGTCTCTCTGTCCTGATAATCCAGTCTGTATGTTCTGTTAATCCAGTCTCTCTGTCCTTTTAATCCAGTCTCCATGTTCTGTTAATCCAGTCTCTCTGTCCTGTTAATCCAGTCTGTATGTTCTGTTAATCCAGTCTCTCTGTCCTGTTAATCCAGTCTGTATGTTTTGTTAATCCAGTCTCTCTGTCCTGTTAATCCAGTCTGTATGTTCTGTTAATCCAGTCTCCATGTTCTGTTAATCCAGTCTGTATGTTCTGTTAATCCAGTCTCTCTGTCCTGTTAATCCAGTCTCCATGTTCTGTTAATCCAGTCTCTCTGTCCTGTTAATCCAGTCTGTATGTTCTGTTAATCCAGTCTCTCTGTCCTGTTAATCCAGTCTGTATATTCTGTTAATCCAGTCTCTCTGTCCTGTTAATCCAGTCTGTATGTTTTGTAAATCCAGTCTCTCTGTCCTGTTAATCCAGTCTGTATGTTTTGTTAATCCAGTCTCTCTGTCCTGTTAATCCAGTCTGTATGTCCTGTTAATCCAGTCTCTCTACACTGTGTATTATCCTTAACCCTGGTGCCTCTACGTGGTTTGAGCGCTGCAGTATAATGGTGATATTACTCAACTGTGTGACCCTGGGCATGTACCAACCCTGTGAGAACATAGACTGCTCTTCAGACCGCTGTAAGGTACTACAGGTCAGTATCGCACACACACACTGCATGCACACACACACGCACACAGACACAGACACACACACACACACACACACACACACACACACACACACACACACACACACACACACACACACACACACACACACACACACACACACACACACACACACACGCTGCATGTACACAGACACACACACACACGTACACAGACACACACACACACACACACACACGCTGCACGCACACACACACACACACACACACACACAGTTTTAGCTATGTCTGTTTTTATCATAATATAATGTACCATTTTGTAAAACGCTTTTATCTAAAGCGACTTACAGTCATCCGTGCATACTGTTGGTACTTTCTGTTTTGTTCATTCATGGTTTTGAAATGGCAGGGATATTTTGGTTGTGGTGGGCTAGTGATGTAGAGAGCCTGAGTTTCACTCTATTGGTTTCATCCATGCGTATCAGCTATGTGTGTGTGTGTATGTGCTTGTTTGTTTGTGTGAATGGGTTGTCAGTCTTTCTCTATCTGAATCCTCAGAGATGAAAAAAGAATTGAAATTCTTTGAGCCCTCCTGTCAAATCTGAGTTAGGTAGAGAGGGAGGGAGGGATAGAAAGATATAGGGAGGGAGTGAGGGAGAGAGGGACAGAAACAGAGAGCGAAAGCGAAGCGGAAGAGAGGGAGGGAGGGAGGGACAGAAAGAGAGAGGTATGGAGAGAGGGAGGGAGGGACAGAAAGAGAGAGAGAGAGGGAGGGAGGGACAGAAAGAGAGAGAGAGGGAGAGGGAGGGAATAACCTGTCGAAATGTCAAGGGAGGGATGATTTAGTTTGATCGTTGGTACTCTGTCTCCTGGGTGATCTTTACTGAGGGTCTCTCCTCGCTCATTGCTTCCATTTCACAAAGGTCAAAGGTGAAGATTGACAGAGTTGTCACTTGACTTAACTACAGGTCTAGGATCAGATTGCGATACCCCATTCTAATCTCGATCAATAAGGTGGATATAAAATCTGAACCTCTATCAGTAGATAGAGACTCCAGCTCTGTCAACTATACTGTGACTAGAGGGGAAAGATGCTTTCAGTTCAGATCAACAAATGAATGGGTTGTATCATGCAGTTCAATTTCAAATCATGTTGCGTACATTTTTCAATTTAATACAATTACGAGCACTCTTTGAACCAAATAATGATTCTGTAATCCCTGCAATAAACAGCAGACAACAAACAGAATGTTGGAGTGAATGAATTAAGCACAACAATAACAACAACAACAATATTAATGTCAACAACAGAAGCAGCAGAGATTGGTGATGCCTTAATACAGTTTTAATTAGCTGCTTGATTAGGGACCGTGGTTCGATGTGTGTGTGTGTGTGCGTGTATGCGTGCGCGCGGGTGTGTGTCTGTGTAAGCTTTTCGCTGATTGCAGTTCAAACAAATAGTTTTCATTAGTCGTCTGTTTACAGAAAGAAGGGAATGGAGAAGGGTGATAGGGAGGTGGATTGGGAGGGAGGGATGGGGAGATGGAGAGAAATCAGGTATTCTCAATAAACTGACTATCCTTTCTTCCCTCTCTCCTACTTTCACCCTTTCCCCCTCTTTTCCTTCCTCCACCCACTTCCTCTCCTTGCTCCTTCAATCCCTCCCTCACTCCTTAATCCTTCTTTCCCTCCCCTCGCCCTCTCTCTTCCTCTCTCTCCTCCTCCTCTCTCTCTCTCACTTTCTCTGTCTCTACCATCCCCTCCCTCTTTCTCACCCCCTCTCCCTCCCTCAATCCCTCTCCTCTCTCCCCATCTCTCTCTTGCTCTCTCCTACCCCCTCCCTCTCTCCACCTCTCTCCCTCCCCTCTCCACCTCTCTCTCTCCCTCTCTCCCTCCCCTCTCCCTCTCCCTCTCTCCCTCCCCTCTCCCTCTCTCTCCCCCTCTCTCAGGCCTTCGACGTGTTCATCTATGTCTTCTTTGCGGTGGAAATGGTGGTGAAGATGATGGCCCTCGGAATCTTTGGCCGTCGCTGTTACCTGGGCGACACGTGGAACCGTCTGGATTTCTTCATCGTCATGGCAGGGTAAGATTATTTCTCTCTCTCTCTATCTCTCTCTCTCTCTCTCTCTCTATCTCTATCTCTATCTCTCTCTCTCTCTCTCTCTCTCTCTCTCTCTCTCTCTCTCTCTCTCTCTCTCTCTCTCTCTCTCTCTCTCTCTCTCTCTCTCTCAATTCAATTCAATTCAATTCAAGGGGCTTTATTGGCATGGGAAACATGTGTTAACATTGCCAAAGCAAGTGAGGTAGATATTATACAAAAGTGAAATAAACAATACAAATTAACAGTAAACATTACACATACAGAAGTTTCAAAACAATAAAGACATTACAAATGTCATATTATATATATACACAGTGTTGTAACAATGTACAAATGGTTAAAGCACACAAGTTAAAATAAATAAACATAAATATGGGTTGTATTTACAATGGTGTTTGTTCTTCACTGGTTGCCCTTTTCTTGTGGCAACAGGTCACAAATCTTGCTGCTGTGATGGCACACTGTGGAATTTCACCCAGTAGATATGGGAGTTTATCAAAATTGGATTTGTTTTCGAATTCTTTGTGGATCTGTGTAATCTGAGGGAAATATGTCTCTCTAATATGGTCATACATTGGGCAGGAGGTTAGGAAGTGCAGCTCAGTTTCCACCTCATTTTGTGGGCAGTGAGCACATAGCCTGTCTTCTCTTGAGAGCCATGTCTGCCTACGGCGGCCTTTCTCAATAGCAAGGCTATGCTCACTGAGTCTGTACATAGTCAAAGCTTTCCTTAAGTTTGGGTCAGTCACAGTGGTCAGGTATTCTGCCACTGTGTACTCTCTGTTTAGGGCCAAATAGCATTCTAGTTTGCTCTGTTTTTTTGTTAATTCTTTCCAATGTGTCAAGTAATTATCTTTTTGTTTTCTCATGATTTGGTTGGGTCTAATTGTGCGGTTGTCCTGGGGCTCTGTGGGGTGTGTTTGTGTTTGTGAACAGAGCCCTAGGACCAGCTTGCTTAGGGGACTCTTCTCCAGGTTCATCTCTCTGTAGGTGATGGCTTTGTTATGGAAGGTTTGGGAATCGCTTCCTTTTAGGTGGTTGTAGAATTTAACGGCTCTTTTCTGGATTTTGATAATTAGTGGGTATCGGCCTAATTCTGCTCTGCATGCATTATTTGGTGTTCTACGTTGTACACGGAGGATATTTTTGCAGAATTCTGCATGCAGAGTCTCAATTTGGTGTTTGTCCCATTTTGTGAAATCTTGGTTGGTGAGCGGACCCCAGACCTCACAACCATAAAGGGCAATGGGATCTATGACTGATTCAAGTATTTTTAGCCAGATCCTAATTGGTATGTTGAAATTTATGTTCCTTTTGATGGCATAGAATGCCCTTCTTGCCTTGTCTCTCAGATCGTTCACAGCTCTGTGGAAGCTACCTGTGGTGCTGATGTTTAGGCCGAGGTATGTATAGTTTTTTGTGTGCTCTAGGGCAACGGTGTCTAGATGGAATTTGTGGTCCTGGCGACTGGACCTTTTTTGGAACACCATTATTTTGGTCTTACTGAGATTTACTGTCAGGGCCCAGGTCTGACAGAATCTGTGCAGAAGATCTAGGTGCTGCTGTAGGCCCTCCTTGGTTGGTGACAGAAGCACCAGATCATCAGCAAACAGTAGACATTTGACTTCGGATTCTAGTAGGGTGAGACCGGGTGCTGCAGACTGTTCTAGTGCCCGCGCCAATTCGTTGATATATATGTTGAAGAGGGTGGGGCTTAAGCTGCATCCCTGTCTCACCCCACGACCCTGTGTGAAGAAATGTGTGTGTTTTTTGCCAATTTTAACCGCACACTTGTTGTTTGTGTACATGGATTTTATGATGTCGTATGTTTTTCCCCCAACACCACTTTCCATCAATTTGTATAGCAGACCCTCGTGCCAAATTGAGTCGAAGGCTTTTTTGAAATCAACAAAGCATGAGAAGACTTTGCCTTTGTTTTGGTTTGTTTGGTTGTCAATTAGGGTGTGTAGGGTGAATACATGGTCTGTTGTACGGTAATTTGGTAAAAAGCCAATTTGACATTTGCTCAGTACATTGTTTTCATTGAGGAAATGTACGAGTCTGCTGTTAATGATAATGCAGAGTATTTTCCCAAGGTTACTGTTGACGCATATTCCACGGTAGTTATTGGGGTCAAATTTGTCTCCACTTTTGTGGATTGGGGTGATCAGTCCTTGGTTCCAAATATTGGGGAAGATGCCAGAGCTAAGGACGATGTTAAAGAGTTTTAATATAGCCAATTGGAATTTGTTGTCTGTATATTTGATCATTTCATTAAGGATACCATCAACACCACAGGCCTTTTTGGGTTGGAGGGTTTTTATTTTGTCCTGTAACTCATTCAAGGTAATTGGAGAATCCAGTGGGTTCTGGTAGTCTTTAATAGTTGATTCTAGGATTTGTATTTGATCATGTATATGTTTTTGCTCTTTATTCTTTGTTATAGAGCCAAAAAGATTGGAGAAGTGGTTTACCCATACATCTCCATTTTGGATAGATAATTCTTCGTGTTGTTGTTTGTTTAGTGTTTTCCAATTTTCCCAGAATTGGTTAGAGTCTATGGATTCTTCAATTACATTGAGCTGATTTCTGACGTGCTGTTCCTTCTTTTTCCGTAGTGTATTTCTGTATTGTTTTAGTGATTCACCATAGTGAAGGCGTAGACTCAGGTTTTCCGGGTCTCTATGTTTTTGGTTGGACAGGTTTCTCAATTTATTTCTTAGATTTTTGCATTCTTTATCAAACCATTTGTCATTGTTGTTCATTTTCTTCGGTTTTCTATTTGAGATTTTTAGATTTGATAGGGAAGCTGAGAGGTCAAATATACTGTTAAGATTTTCTACTGCCAAGTTTACACCTTCACTATTGCAGTGGAACGTTTTACCCAGGAAGTTGTCTAAAAGGGATTGAATTTGCTGTTGCCTAATTGTTTTTTGGTAGGTTTCCAAACTGCATTCCTTCCATCTATAGCATTTCTTAATGTTACTCAGTTCCTTTGGCTTTGATGCCTCATGCTTGAGTATTGCTCTGTTCAAGTAGACTGTGATTTTGCTGTGGTCTGATAGGGGTGTCAGTGGGCTGACTGTGAACGCTCTGAGAGACTCTGGGTTGAGGTCAGTGATAAAGTAGTCTACAGTGCTACTGCCAAGAGATGAGCTATAGGTGTACCTACCATAGGAGTCCCCTCGAAGCCTACCATTGACTATGTACATACCCAGCGTGCGACAGAGCTGCAGGAGTTGTGACCCGTTTTTGTTGGTTATGTTGTCATAGTTGTGCCTAGGTGGGTATTTGGGGGAGGGAATGCTGTCACCTCCAGGTAGGTGTTTGTCCCCCTGTGTGCTGAGGGTTTCAGGTTCCTGTCCAGTTCTGGCATTTAGGTCGCCACAGACTAATAAATGTCCCTGGGCCTGGAAATGATTGATTTCCCCCTCCAGGATGGAGAAGCTGTCTTCATTAAAGTATGGGGATTCTAGTGGGGGGATATAGGTAGCACACAGGAGGACATTTTTCTCTGTTAAGATAATTTCCTTTTGAATTTCTAGCCAAATGTAAAATGTTCCTGTTTTGATTAATTTAATGGAGTGAGTTAGGTCTGCTCTATACCAAATTAGCATTCCCCCTGAGTCCCTTCCCTGTTTCACACCTGGTAGTTTGGTGGATGGGACTACCAGCTCTCTGTAACCTAGAGGGCAACCAGTGGGTCCGTCTCCTCTATACCATGTTTCTTGCAGGATGACAATGTCTGCATTACCGATTTCTTTGGTGAAGTCCGGGTTCCTGCTCTTTAGGCCAAATGCAGATGACCTCAGACCTTGGATATTCCAGGATGATATAGTGAAGGCTTTTTGTTCCATAAAGTGTCCAATGTTGTTGGTCGGGGTTTGGCCTCAGGCCAGTAAGTGTGAGCAGAGCCTGCTGAGCATCTGGTACATGCCGTTGGCTTGGGCGAGTGTAAGAGTGGGGGTTGGGCCAGTTTGCCCGCTCACTACCTGGCGTATGTGTGACTTCCATGTTGATGCCCTCTTTGCGGGGGTGGGGTGCATGGGGTGGGCAGGAGTGGCATGGGTCTGATCTGAGGGGGCCTAAATTGGGTGTGGGCATGGTTGATGTGGGGGGGGGTGTGTAGGTCTAGGGGGGGGTCCTGGAGGTCTTGGAGGGTGTCTCGCTGGTCTGGGTGGGGTGTCTATTGATCTGTTGCTCCTGTGTGAAGTGTTGGGGCTTCGTTTGAGAGCGATGTCCTTTAGAGTCCGGGCAAAGGTGGGCACTGCTGCCTTGTAGAGGTGGACCTGGTCATAGAGGCTGTTCAAGTCCAGGGTGGAGTGGTGGGCCAGAAAAACATTTGGTTTTGAGGCACAGTCACGGGAAATGCTTGCGTTTACCCGCTGTATTGTAGCAGGGTGGAAGTCTTTTCGTGGTAGCAGGGTGGAGATAACCACTTGTGCGTTGGGGAAAGTAGAAGAAGCTTTTTCATTCACTCCCTTCAGTGCTGTGGCCACCCTTTCCTGCTGTGCTCTCAGGTCGTTTGTGCCTGTGTGTATTATTATGTGGCTAGGTGAGCCTAGTTTGTCCTCAGACAGAAGTTCTAGGGCGCGCTGGGTGTTTGGACACCAGAGTTTAGACACACTGTGTTTGGGAAAAAGTTTTTTTTCTTCTATATATTTCCCATTTGAGTCCATAAGGAGAAAAATCTGTGTTTTGTGTTTGTCCTCAGTGGGTGTGGGGGGGTTGTCAGGAGGGTTTATCAGGGTGGCTGACAGGGGGGATGCTCAGAGGGAGTGAGAGCTGCTGGGCTTGGGGTTTTTCTTTTGTCTGTTCTGCTGTGATGTCGACTCTATGGTCAGGGTCTGGTGTGGACTGTTCTGCTGTGGTGTCGAGACTTTTGTCGGGTGCTGAGGTGGGCTGTTCTGCTGGCGTCTCTGTGGGGATGGCCACCTCCCTAGTGGGTTGTTCTCTGTCACATGCCATCCCCCTCAACCTCTCCTCCAGCAGTCTGATCCTCTCCTCCATCCCCCTCTCGCTCTCCTCCAGCAGTCTGATCCTCTCCTCTAGTGCTTTGTTCTGCTCCTGCTTCTGCTCTTTCTCCTGTTGAAGTTGTCTCACCACTGTACAGAGTGCAGATATGTCTCTCTCCACCTCCAGCTCTCCTGGTCTGGTTAAGGGGTTGTTGTGCTGGACTGTTGTCTGGGTCTGTGCTGACTGGAGTGTAATCACCTGCTGTTCTAGCTCAACCTGCCTTACCTCCAGCTGGGTGAATTTATCATTCATTTCAATGAGGGAGAAGTACTCTGTACTGGGAGGTTGACTGTCTGCTGAGGGTTGCTCGTCTGTGGGGTTATATGATGAAGAGGTTTGGTCTGACCCACTTGGGGTGGAGGTATCTTTATCAAGGGAGAGCTTCTCCTGCTGGGCTAATTCTTTGATTAGGTGAAAGTCCAGCTGAAACTGTTTGTGGTTGCCCTGTACCAATACTGTTCCAGACTTATATAGATTTATATTAGCTGACTCCTCGTCCTCGTTGTCAAGAATCCTGAGTTTCCACCCCTCGTTAACCCCCCCTCTCTTAACAGAGGGGTAGTGTGCTAATATAGCACTGTGCCATGCCTGGGGATGGTTTGTGTGGAAGATAAGGTTGCTGATGTTCCCATTTTTGTAATAGTCAGCAAAAAGTGTCTCTTGATTTTCCATAAGGAGCTTCATTTTGTGATCTTTTCTTGTCTTATCATTCTTTACATGCACAGGGTACTGTATTTTAATTACCTCTGAACAGCGGGAGGCAGCTTCTAAGGCCTCTCCATTTGGTTGGGGTAGACTATTCGACTCTCCTGCCATTGTTGGGCTAATGGGCTTTGACACCTCTCACTTGACACTTAAGTGCTAGTTGAAGCTGTATCAAGCTTGGCAGAATTATGTTACTATTCAGTCCTTATAAAGTAGTGTCATGTATTTTTCTTCTTGGCTTTTGGAAATCAAATATAGTTTCTCTCTCTGTCTTTTTTTTATCTCTATCTCTCTCTCTCTCTCTCTCTCTCAATTCAATTCAATTCAATTCAAGGGGCTTTATTGGCATGGGAAACATATGTTAACATTGCCAAGTAAGTAAGGTAGATAATATACAAAAGTGAAATAAACAATAAAAATTAACAGTAAACATTACACATACAGATGTTTCAAAAGAATAAAGACATTTCAAATGTCATATTATGTATATATACAGTGTTGTAACGATGTACAAATGGTTAAAGTACAAAAGGGGAAATAAATAGGCATAAATATGGGTTGTATTTACAATGGTGTTTGTTCTTCACTGGTAGCCTTTTTCTTGTTGGAACAGGTCACAAATCTTACTGCTCTGATGGCACACTGGTATTTCACCCAGTAGATATGGGAGTTTATCAAAATTAGATTTTTTTCGAATTCTTTGTGGGTCTGTGTAATCTGAGGGAAATATGTGTCTCTAATATGGTCATACATTGGGCAGGAGGTTAGGAAGTGCAGCTCAGTTTCCACCACATTTTGTGGGCAGTGAGCACATAGTCTTCTCTTGAGAGCCAGGTCTACCTACGGCGGCCTTTCTCAATAGCAAGGCAATGCTCACTGAGTCTGTACATAGTCAAAGCTTTCCTTAAGTTTGGGTCAGTCACAGTGGTCAGGTATTCTGCCACTGTGTCCTCTCTGTTTAAGGCGAAATAGCATTCTAGTTTGCTCTGTTTTTTCTCTCTCTCTCTCTCTCTCTCTGTCACAATATCTCTCTCTCCCTCTCCCCCCTCTCTCTTTATTTATCTCTCTCTCTCTCTCCTCCCCCCTCTCTCACTCTTTATTTATTTATCTCTCGCCGTCCGTAGTGAAGTCTATAGTGCAGTCTATAGTGCAGTCTATAGTGCAGTCTATAGTGCAGTCTATAGTGCAGTCTATAGTGTAGTCTATAGTGCAGTCTATAGTGCAGTCTATAGTGCAGTCTATAGTGCAGTCTATAGTGCACTCTATAGTGTAGTCTATAGTGCAGTCTATAGTGCAGTCTATAGTGCAGTCTATAGTGCAGTCTATAGTGCAGTCTATAGTACAGTCTATAGTGCAGTCTAAAGTGCAGTCTCTATTGCAGTCTATAGGGCAGTCTAAAGTGCAGTCTATATTGCAGTCTATAGTGCAGTCTATATTGCAGTCTATAGTGCAGTCTATAGTGCAGTCTATAGGGCAGTCTATAGGGCAGTCTAAAGTGCAGTCTATAGTGCAGTCTATAGTGCAGTCTATAGTGCAGTCTATAGTGCAGTCTATAGTGCAGTCTAAAGTGCAGTCTATAGTGCAGTCTATAGTGCAGTACAAAATGCAGTCTATAGTGCAGTCTATATTGCAGTACAAAATGCAGTCTATAGTGCAGTCTATAGTGCAGTCTGTAGTGCAGTCTATAGTGCAGTCTATAGTACAGTCTATAGTGCAGTCTATAGTGCAGTCTATAGTGCAGTCTATAGTGCAGTCTATAGGGCAGTCTATAGGGCAGTCTATAGTGCAGTCTATAGTGCAGTCTATAGTGCAGTATATAGTGCAGTCTATAGTGCAGTCTATAGTGCAGTCTAAAGTGCAGTCTATAGTGCAGTCTATAGTGCAGTCTATAGTGCAGTCTATATTGCAGTCTATAGGGCAGTCTAAAGTGCAGTCTATAGTGCACTCTATAGTGCAGTACAAAATGCAGTCTATAGTGCAGTCTATAGTGAAGTCTATATTGCTGTCTATAGGGCAGTCTAAAGTGCAGTCTATAGTGCAGTGTATGTGCAGTCTATAGTGCAGTCTATAGTGCAGTCTATAGTGCAGTCTATAGTGCAGTCTATAGTGCAGTCTAAAGTGCAGTCTATAGTGCAGTCTATAGTGCAGTCTATAGTGCAGTCTACAGTGCAGTCTATAGTGCAGTCTATAGTGCAGTCTATAGTGCAGTCTATAGTGCAGTCTATAGTGCAGTCTATAGTGCAGTCTATAGTGCAGTCTACAGTGCAGTCTATAGTGCAGTCTATAGTGCAGTCTATAGTGCAGTCTATAGTCCAGTCTATAGTGCAGTCTACAGTGCACTCTATAGTGCAGTCTATAGTGCACTCTACAGTGCAGTCTATAGTGCAGTCTACAGTGCAGTCTATAGTGCAGTCTACAGTGCAGTCTATAGTGCAGTCTACAGTGCAGTCTATAGTGCAGTCTACAGTGCAGTCTATAGTGCAGTCTACAGTGCAGTCTATAGTGCAGTCTACAGTGCAGTCTATAGTGCAGTCTATAGTGCAGTCTATAGTGCAGTCTACAGTGCAGTCTATAGTGCAGTCTAAAGTGCATTTTCTCCCTGGTTTGTTAGCTGATTGATTTCATGTCACCGATTGTAGACCTCAATGCCCCCCCCCCCCCCCCCCCCCCGCTATAGTCAGAAGCAAACAGCATTGAATGGTGCCAAGCGAGTTATGGATTGCAATGCTGGAATATATATCAACAGTCCAATGGTGATTTAAATACAGACGGTACAGGCTTGGCAGTGGGTTCCCACAGTGTGATGTATCACTGCAGTACACACACTGGGTTCCAATGGGTTGTTCTCAGGACTCTAACTGTTGTAAATCCCCCCAGTGGAAAAACAATGTTATTGTCCTATTAGGTTCTGGCCCAGGCCCAGGACTCTAACTGTTGTTAATCCCCCCAATGGAAAACACCATTATGGTCTCAGGGAGAAGTCTCCAATGACAAACTTCCTCCATCTCTCTTCCCCCTCTCCCCTCTCCTCCGTCTCTCTTCATCCTATCCCCTCTCTCCTCCATCTCTCTTCCCCCTCTCCCCTCTCTCCTCCATCTCTCTTCCCCCTCTCCCCTCTCTCCTCCATCTCTCTTCCCCCTCTCCCCTCTCTCCTCCATCTCTCTTCCCCCTCTCCCCTCTCTCCTCCATCTCTCTTCTCCCTCTCCCCTCTCTCCTCCATCTTTCTCCCCCCTCTCCCCTCTCTCCTCCATCTCTCTTCCCCCTCTCCCTCTCTCCTCCATCTCTCTTCCCCCTCTCCCCTCTCTCCTCCATCTCTCTTCATCCTATCCCCTCTCTCCTCCATCTCTCTTCCCCCTCTCCCCTCTCCCCTCTCTCCTCCATCTCTCTCCTCCCTCTCTCTTCATCCTATCCCCTCTCTCCTCCATCTCTCTTCCCCCTCTCCCCTCTCTCCTCAATCTCTCTCCCCCCTCTCCCCTCTCTCCTCTCTCCTCCATCTCTCTTCCCCCTCTCCCCTCTCCCCTCTCTCCTCCATCTCTCTTCCCCCTCTCCCCTCTCTCCTCCATCTCTCTTCCCCCTCTCCCCTCTCTCCTCCATCTCTCTTCCCCCTCTCCCCTCTCTCCTCCATCTCTCTTCCCCCTCTCCCCTCTCTCCTCCATCTCTCTTCCCCCTCTCCCCTCTCTCCTCCATCTCTCTTCCTCCTCTCCCCTCTCTCCTCCATCTCTCTTCCACCTCTCCCCTCTCTCCTCATCTCTCTTCCCCCTCTCCCCTCTCTCTTTCCTGTTCACTCTTAATCTTTCTTCAACATTGTTTACATAAACGGATGCCAGATGGATGGATTGACCCGTTTCTATGTTTGAGTGCCAAGCCTATACTCAGTGTGTGCACACGTGAAATGCTTCCCCAACCATGTCTGTGTGTCCCTCATCCTCCCCTGCAATAGTGTGACTGCCACACACAGCGAGGAACGGCAGGGAGGAGGGTGTTAACCCCCCCAAACACACACACACACGTGCGGTGCAGAAAACAAGCAGAAGGAGTGGATTACAAGAGCAGCACAGCTCTGACAGCGCTTAACTTTTGGACCCGTGCATGTTTGTTTGGATAAGGTTGATGTGCATGCACATGAGGGGTGGCCCTATCCCAGTCGGTTGTCCCCACTTGCTTCAAGATGTCCAACATTGTTCCTGTACCCAAGAAACTGAAGGTAACTCAACTAAATGACTCTCCGTAGCACTCACTTGTGTCATCATGAAGTGCTTTGAGAGACTAGTTAAGGATCATATCACCTCCACCTTACCTGTCACCCTAGACTAGTGTTGGGTGTGTGTGTCTGGAGAATTGTACACATTTTGCCATGGGGCGGAGAGAACATTTTGCAAATGTAAAACTACTTTCATGCAAATTTCTACGTTTTTGTATTTTAGTGCAATTGAGATTGCGTCACCTCTGGATCTGTTTGGGCAGTATGCAAATTGTCTAGGGTGTCTGGGATGGGATGAGTTGATGTGTGCCATAACCAGCCTTTCAAAGCACTTCATGATTACCAATGTGAGTTCTACAGGGCGGTAGTCATTCTGGCATGAAGCCGTAGAGTTAATGATTACCAATGTGAGTTCTACAGGGCGGTAGTCATTCTGGCATGAAGCCTTAGAGTTAATGATTACCAATGTGAGTTATACAGGGTAGTAGTCATTCTGACATGAAGCCTTAGAGATAATGATTACCAATGTGAGTTCTACAGGGTGGTAGTCATTCTGGCATGAAGCCTTAGAGTTAATGATTACCAATGTGAGTTCTACAGGGTGGTAGTCATTCTGGCATGAAGCCTTAGAGTTAATGATTACCAATGTGAGTTCTACAGGGCGGTAGTCATTCTGGCATGAAGCCTTGGAGTTAATGATTACCAATGTGAGTTCTACATGGCGGTAGTCATTCTGGCATGAAGCCTTAGAGATAATGATTACCAATGTGAGTTCTACAGGGCGGTAGTCATTCTGGCATGAAGCCTTAGAGTTAATGATTACCAATGTGAGTTATACAGGGTGGTAGTCATTCTGGCATGAAGCCTTAGAGTTAATGATTACCAATGTGATTTCTACAGGGTGGTAGTCATTCTGGCATGAAGCCTTAGAGTTAATGATTACCAATGTGAGTTCTACAGGGCGGTAGTCATTCTGGCATGAAGCCTTGGAGTTAATGATTACCAATGTGAGTTCTACAGGGCGGTAGTCATTCTGGCATGAAGCCTTGGAGTTAATGATTACCAATGTGAGTTCTACATGGCGGTAGTCATTCTGGCATGAAGCCTTAGAGTTAATGATTACCAATGTGAGTTCTACAGGGCGGTAGTCATTCTGGCATGAAGCCTTAGAGTTAATGATTACCAATGTGAGTTATACAGGGTGGTAGTCATTCTGGCATGAAGCCTTAGAGTTAATGATTACCAATGTGAGTTATACAGGGTAGTAGTCATTCTGGCATGAAGCCTTAGAGATAATGATTACCAATGTGAGTTCTACAGGGCGGTAGTCATTCTGGCATGAAGCCTTAGAGTTAATGATTACCACTGTGAGTTCTACAGGGCGGTAGTCATTCTGACATGAAGCCTTAGAGATAATGATTACCAATGTGAGTTCTACAGGGTGGTAGTCATTCTGACATGAAGCCTTAGAGTTAATGATTACCAATGTGAGTTCTACAGGGCGGTAGTCATTCTGGCATGAAGCCTTAGAGTTAATGATTACCAATGTGAGTTCTACAGGGCGGTAGTCATTCTGGCATGAAGCCTTGGAGTTAATGATTACCAATGTGAGTTCTACATGGCGGTAGTCATTCTGGCATGAAGCCTTAGAGATAATGATTACCAATGTGAGTTCTACAGGGCGGTAGTCATTCTGGCATGAAGGCTTAGAGTTAATGATTACCAATGTGAGTTATACAGGGTAGTAGTCATTCTGGCATGAAGCCTTAGAGTTCATGATTACCAATGTGAGTTCTACAGGGCGGTAGTCATTCTGGCATGAAGCCTTAGAGTTAATGATTACCACTGTGAGTTCTACAGGGCAGTAGTCATTCTGGCATGAAGCCTTAGAGTTAATGATTACCAATGTGAGTTCTACAGGGTGGTAGTCATTCTGGCATGAAGCCTTAGAGTTAATGATTACCACTGTGAGTTCTACAGGGCGGTAGTCATTCTGACATGAAGCCTTAGAGATAATGATTACCAATGTGAGTTCTACAGGGTGGTAGTCATTCTGGCATGAAGCCTTAGAGTTAATGATTACCAATGTGAGTTCTACAGGGTGGTAGTCATTCTGGCATGAATCCTTAGAGTTAATGATTACCAATGTGAGTTCTACAGGGCGGTAGTCATTCTGACATGAAGCCGTAGAGTTCTTGGGAACAGGAATGATGGTCGTCAGTGTAAGACATCTGGGCATTACAGAGGTTGGAAATGACTGTGAATATGCCTACCAGCTGTTCCGCTCTGAGAAAGCGCCCTGGAACACCGTCCGGCCCCGCGGCCTTGCGCGTGTTGACCTGATTAAAGACCTTACCCACATGAGCATCGGAGAGTGAAATCATCCAGTCCTCTGGGTCGGCGGGTGCCCTCATGCATGGCACGGGGTTGTTATTGTCGAAGCCTGCATATAATGCATTGAGTTCTTCTGGTAGAGAGGCATCGTTGGGCAGATCACGGCTGGGTCTTCCTTTGTAATCTGTAATGGACTGTGACCCCTGCCACATGCAACATGTGTTGGAGCCTGTGTAATATGATTCCACCTTATTCCTATATTGTCCTATTGCTTGTTTGATGACTCTGTGGGAGATTATAGCAGGACTTCTTGTACTTGTTCCTGTCCTCAGCCGTAGCCTCAGGGTTGCCTGTGATAGCCCTGTGTACGGTAGCCTTGTCCTTTAGCATGCTAGCTCAGTGTATGCCAAGGGCAGCAATAGCATTAGCTTTAGCTGAGTGGCACTGATCTTAATGTGTAGGAGCGCTTCCTAGCTATGTAGCTAGCCCTGCCTGCAGCACTGAGAGAGAGGAGGGATCAGTGACAGGGATCACTAATATACTGATGGTTTCTCTCTCTCTGTCTCTGTCTCTCTCTGTCTCTCTCTCTGTCTCTCTCTGTCTCTCTCTCTCTCTCTCTCTGTCTCTCTGTCTCTCTCTCTCTGTCACTCTCTCTCAGTCTCTCTCTCTCTCTGTCTCTCTCTCTCTCTCTCTCTCTCTCTCTCTCTCTGTCTCTCTCTCTCCCTCTCTCTACAGTACCAGTCAAATATTTGGACACACCTACTCATTCAAGGTTTTTCTTTATTTTTACTACTTTCTACATTGTAGTATAATAGTGAAGACGTCAAAACTATGAAATAACACATATGGAATCATGTTGTAACCAAACAAATGTTAAACAAATAAAAATATATTCTATATTTGAAATTCTTCCAAGTAGCCACCTTTTTCTTTGATGACAGCTTCGCACACTCTCTGGCATTCTCTCAACCAGCTTCAAGAGGTAATCACCTGGGATGCCGTATCACTGCAGAATGCTGTGGTTGTCATGCTGGCAAAAGAGAGAGAGAGAAGGGGGAGTATAGAATGATGTAATCCACCGCCTGGATGCTGCGACTGCACTCAGTAATATTACCCTTCTATTCTCCCACATAAAACAGAGGAATTAACTGACAGAAAGCATGAAAACACCCAGAGAGCCCTATAGCACTGGCTGAACTGAATAATGGTTGATAGACAAGGCTCAGAGGGAGGGTCAGAATAGTACTCAACTACGACACAGACACACCCTCAGGAAACCCTATACCAGTCAATCAGATCAGTAAGATTTGTATTTTTTTGTCCCCCACAACCTATAACGCTAACGTCTACTACAGCAGTATTAGTGTCAGAGCACAGAGAGGCGCAGAGAGGCGCAGAGAGGCGCAGAGAGACGCAGAGAGGCACAGAGAAGCACAGAGAGGCACAGAGAGGCACAGAGAGGCGCAGAGAGGCACAGAGAGGCACAGAGAGGCGCAGAGAGGCGCATAGAGGCACAGAGAGGCACAGAGAGGCACAGAGAGGCGCAGAGAGGCGCAGAGGCACAGAGAGGCGCAGAGAGGCGCAGAGGCACAGAGAGGCGCAGAGAGGCGCAGAGAGGCGCAGAGAGGCGCAGAGAGGCGCAGAGAGGCGCAGAGAGGCACAGAGAGGCACAGAGAGGCACAGAGAGGCACAGAGAGGCGCAGAGAGACGCAGAGAGACGCAGAGAGGCACAGAGAGGCACAGAGAGGCACAGAGAGGCGCAGAGAGACGCAGAGAGGCGCAGAGAGGCACAGAGAGGCGCAGAGAGACGCAGAGAGGCGCAGAGAGGCGCAGAGAGGCACAGAGAGGCACAGAGAGGCGCAGAGAGGCGCAGAGAGACGCAGAGAGACGCAGAGAGGCGCAGAGAGGCACAGAGAGGCACAGAGAGGCACAGAGAGGCACAGAGAGGCGCAGAGAGGCGCAGAGAGGCACAGAGAGGCACAGAGAGTTACAGAGAGACGCAGAGAGACGCAGAGAGGCGCAGAGAGGCGCAGAGAGTTACAGAGAGACACAGAGAGACGCAGAGAGTTACAGAGAGTTACAGAGAGATGCAGAGAGGCGCAGAGAGGCGCAGCGAGGCACAGAGAGGCGCAGAGAGGCGCAGAGAGGCGCAGAGAGGCTCAGAGAGGCACAGAGAGGCACAGCGAGGCGCAGCGAGGCGCAGAGAGGCACAGAGAGGCACAGAGAGGCGCAGAGAGGCACAGAGTCACAGAGAGGCGCAGAGGCAATCAAAAGACAGATTAAGGGAAAGCCTTCAGTCAGACAGAGGGACAGACAGAGAGACAGACAGGACATTTCATCAATCTGCTGTAGCTGTAGAGTTAATTGATGTGTGTGTGTATAGCAACAGCTGCTGCAGGTTGGCAGAGGGGAGAGGGGAGAGGGGAGGAGGGAGAGATCTCCGTCTTCTGGCGAAAGGAATTTCAATTAGGGGAAGTTGTGAGAGCGATGTGTGATGTGTGATTGAAGTGTGTGTGTTTTTATTTGTAATTGTCTATTTGTATGGGTATTTGCATGTATTCTAGTGTTGTTCGTGGTGTGTGTGTGTCTTTTCTTTGTGAGTGTGTCTGTTTATACATTATATGTACAAATGTATGTGGACACAAATGAGTGGATTCAGCTATTTCAGCCACACCTGTTCCTGACAGGTGTATAAAATCGAGCACACAGCCATGCAATCTCCATAAACAAACATTGGCAGTAGAATTGCCTTACTGAAGCACTTAGAGACTTTCAATGTGGCACCGTCATAGGATATCACCTTTCCAACAAGTCAGTTCGTCAAATGTCCACCCTGCTAGAGCTGCCCCGGTCAACTGTACGTGGTGTTATTGTGAAGTGCAACTACAGCTCAGCCGTGAAGTGTTAGGCCACACAACTCTCAGAACGGGTCCGCCGAATGCTGAAGCGCGTAGCACGTAAAATGTGTCTTTCGTATGTTGCAACACTCACTATCAATTTCAAAACTGCCTCTGGAAGCAATTTCAGCACAATAATTGTTCGTCGGGAGTTTCATGAAATGGATTCCCATTGCCGAGCAGCCGCACACAAGCCTAAGATCCCCATGCGCTATGCCAAGAGTCAGCTGGAGTTGTGTGTGTGTGTGTGTGTGTGTGTGTGTGTGTGTGTGTGTGTGTGTGTGTGTGTGTGTGTGTGTGTGTGTGTGTGTGTGTGTGTGTGTGTGTGTGTGTGTGTGCATATGCCTATGCATCTCTACTATCAACTATCCTCCTCTTCCCTTCCAAGCTGCCAACCTCTCAATGAGAACAGATGGGAGATTATAATTGATATAAAGCTGTGATGGGGGACCTGTATATTTATATACATTTATGCATACATCAAATCTGAGGTAGCGAGACATGTAGTTGTTATAATGAGGTAGAGAGACATGTAGTTGTTACAGTGACGTAGAGGGACATGTAGTTGTTATAATGAGGTAGAGAGACAGGTAGTTGTTACAGTGAAGTAGAGAGACATGTAGCTATTACAGTGAGGTAGAGAGACATGTAGTTGTTATAGTGAGGAAGAGAGACATGTAGCTGTTATAGTGAGGTAGAGAGACATGTAGCTGTTACAGTGAGGTAGAGAGACAGGTAGTTGTTATAGTGAGGTAGAGAGACATGTAGTTGTTATAATGAGGTAGAGAGACATGTAGTTGTTATAGTGAGGTAGAGAGACATGTAGTTGTTATAGTGAGGTAGAGAGACAGGTAGTTGTTATGAGGTAGAGAGACATGTAGCTGTTACAGTGAGGTAGAGAGACATGTAGTTGTTACAGTGCAGTAGAGAGTTATGTAGTTGTTATAATGAGGTAGAGAGACAGGTAGTTGTTACAGTGAAGTAGAGAGACATGTAGCTATTACAGTGAGGTAGAGAGACATGTAGTTGTTATAGTGAGGAAGAGAGACATGTAGCTGTTGTAGTGAGGTAGAGAGACATGTAGCTGTTACAGTGAGGTAGAGAGACATGTAGTTGCTACAGTGAGGTAGAGAGACATGTAGTTGTTATAGTGAGGTAGAGAGACAGGTAGTTGTTATAGTGAGGTAGAGAGACAGGTAGTTGTTATAGTGAGGTAGAGAGACATGTAGTTGTTATAGTGAGGTAGAGAGACAGGTAGTTGTTATAGTGAGGTAGAGAGACATGTAGCTGTTACAGTGAGGTAGAGAGACAGGTAGTTGTTATAGTGAGGTAGAGAGACATGTAGTTGTTATAATGAGGTAGAGAGACATGTAGTTGTTATAGTGAGGTAGAGAGACATGTAGTTGTTATAGTGAGGTAGAGAGACAGGTAGTTGTTATGAGGTAGAGAGACATGTAGTTGTTATAGTGAGGTAGAGAGACATGTAGTTGTTACAGTGAGGCAGAGAGACATGTAGTTGTTACAGTGAGGTAGAGAGACTTGTAGCTGTTACAGTGAGGTAGAGAGACATGTAGCTGTTACAGTGAGGTAGAGAGACAGGTAGTTGTTACAGTGAGTTAGAAATACATGTAGTTACATTGAGGTAGAGAGACAGGTAGTTTTTATAGTGAGGAAGAGATACATGTAGCTGTTATAGTGAGGTAGAGAGACATGTAGCTGTTACAGTGAGGTAGAGAGACTTGTAGTTGTTATAGTGAGGTAGAGAGACATGTAGCTGTTACAGTGAGGTAGAGAGACATGTAGCTGTTACAGTGAGGTAGAGAGACAGGTAGTTGTTAGTGAGGTAGAGAGACAGGTAGTTGTTATAATGAGGTAGAGAGACAGGTAGTTGTTACAATGAGGTAGAGAGACATGTAGTTGTTATAGTGAGGTAGAGAGACAGGTAGTTGTTACAGTGAGGTAGAGAGACAGGTAGTTGTTACAGTGAGGTAGAGAGACAGGTAGTTGTTACAGTGAGGTAGAGAGACAGGTAGTTGTTACAGTGAGGTAGAGAGACACAGTGGAGGGAATGTGTATAGAGGGGGTGTTTCAACTAGTCACGACCAGCTGTTGTCGGACTCAGGCCAGGTTTATTCACGCACGCACGCACGCACGCAGGCAGGCAGGCAGGCAGGCAGGCAGGCAGGCACGCACACACAAACACACACCCTGGTGAATCTGTAAGCAGGAGGTGTAACAGGACCTCGTTATAACTCTCACGCCAAGAATACACACACACCTCGAATGACAACAGAAGGGTAGACACACAGACACACACACAGACATACACACAGACGTCAATCACGACAACAATGGAAGGCTAGATACAGAGAGGAGAAGAGAAGGAAAGGAAAGAGAGAGGAAAGGGGAGGGAGGAAAGGGAAGAGAGAGGAAAGGGGAGGGAGGAAAGGGAAGAGAGATGAAAGGGGAGCGAGAGGAAAGGGGAGGGAGGAAAGGGAAGAGAGGCAAGGGGAGAGAGGAAAGGGGGAGAGAGAGAAAGGGGGAGAGAGAAAAGGGGAGAGAGAGAAAAGGGGAGAGAGAGGAAAGGGAAGAGAGGAAGGGGAAGAGAGAGGAAAGGGCAGAGAGGAAATGGGAGAGAGAGGAAATGGGAGAGAGAAGAAAGGGGAGAGAGAGGAAAGGGGAGAGAGAGAAAAGGGGAGAGAGAGGGGAAAGGGTGTCGGAGTGTGGTGGAGGAGAGGAGCAGAGGGGAAGGGAAGGGGTTGATATAAAAGAGGAAAGGAGGATGTTGTGTGTATGT
>NC_092087.1:83295126-83317626 GCF_045679555.1 Salvelinus alpinus | reverse complement strand
ATGGGAGTAGGGCTTGGAGTGGATAAGGGATAGTTTCTAGGGGAGTAGGGCTTGGAGTGGATAGGGGATAGTTTCTATGGGAGTAGGGCTTGGAGAGGATAGGGGATAGTTTCTAGGGGAGTAGGGCTTGGAGAGGATAGGGGATAGTTTCTAGGGGAGTAGGGCTTGGAGAGGATAGGGGATAGGTTCTAGGGGAGTAGGGCTTGGAGTGGATAGGGGATAGTTTCTAGGGGAGTAGGGCTTGGAGAGGATAGGGGATAGTTTCTAGGGGAGTAGGGCTTGGAGAGGATAGGGGATAGTTTCTAGGGGAGTAGGGCTTGGAGAGGATAGGGGATAGTTTCTAGGGGAGTAGGGCTTGGAGTGGATAGGGGATAGTTTCTATGGGAGTAGGGCTTGGAGAGGATAGGGGATAGTTTCTAGGGGAGTAGGGCTTGGAGAGGATAGGGGATAGTTTCTAGGGGAGTAGGGCTTGGACAGGATAGGGGATAGTTTCTATGGGAGTAGGGCTTGGAGAGGATAGGGGATAGTTTCTAGGGGAGTAGGGCTTGGAGAGGATAGGGGATAGTTTCTATGGGAGTAGGGCTTGGAGAGGATAGGGGATAGTTTCTAGGGGAGTAGGGCTTGGAGTGGATAGGGGATAGTTTCTAGGGGAGTAGGGCTTGGAGAGGATAGGGGATAGTTTCTATGGGAGTAGGGCTTTCTAGGGGAGTAGGGCTTGGAGTGGATAGGGGATAGTTTCTATGGGAGTAGGGCTTGGAGAGGATAGGGGATAGTTTCTAGGGGAGTAGGGCTTGGAGAGGATAGGGGATAGTTTCTATGGGAGTAGGGCTTGGAGAGGATAGGGGATAGTTTCTAGGTGATTAGGGCTTGGAGAGGATAGGGGATAGTTTCTAGGGGAGTAGGGCTTGGAGAGGATAGGGGATAGTTTCTAGGGGAGTAGGGCTTGGAGAGGATAGGGGATAGTTTCTAGGGGAGTAGGGCTTGGAGAGGATAGGGGATAGTTTCTATGGGAGTAGGGTTTGGAGAGGATAGGGGATAGTTTCTATGGGAGTAGGGCTTGGAGAGGATAGGGGATAGGTTCTATGGGAGTAGGGCTTGGAGAGGATAGGGGATAGTTTCTAGGTGAGTAGGGCTTGGAGAGGATAGGGGATAGTTTCTAGGGGAGTAGGGCTTGGAGAGGATAGGGGATAGTTTCTAGGTGAGTAGGGCTTGGAGAGGATAGGGGATAGTTTCTAGGGGAGTAGGGCTTGGAGAGGATAGGGGATAGTTTCTAGGTGAGTAGGGCTTGTAGAGGATAGGGGGTAGTTTCTAGGGGAGTAGGGCTTGGAGAGGATAGGGGATAGTTTCTAGGGGAGTAGGGCTTGGAGAGGATAGGGGATAGTTTCTAGGGGAGTAGGGCTTGGAGAGGATAGGGGATAGTTTCTAGGGGAGTAGGGCTTGGAGAGGATCGGGGATAGTTTCTAGGTGAGTAGGGCTTGGAGAGGATAGGGGATAGTTTCTAGGGGAGTAGGGCTTGGAGTGGATAGGGGATAGTTTCTATGGGAGTAGGGCTTGGAGAGGATAGGGGATAGTTTCTAGGGGAGTAGGGCTTGGAGAGGATAGGGGATAGTTTCTAGGGGAGTAGGGCTTGGAGAGGATAGGGGATAGTTTCTATGGGAGTAGGGCTTGGAGAGGATAGGGGATAGTTTCTAGGGGAGTAGGGCTTGGAGAGGATAGGGGATAGTTTCTAGGGGAGTAGGGCTTGGAGAGGATAGGGGATAGTTTCTAGGTGAGTAGGGCTTGTAGAGGATAGGGGGTAGTTTCTAGGGGAGTAGGGCTTGGAGAGGATAGGGGATAGTTTCTAGGGGAGTAGGGCTTGGAGAGGATAGGGGATAGTTTCTAGGGGAGTAGGGCTTGGAGAGGATAGGGGATAGTTTCTAGGGGAGTAGGGCTTGGAGAGGATAGGGTATAGTTTCTAGGTGAGTAGGGCTTGGAGAGGATAGGGGATAGTTTCTAGGGGAGTAGGGCTTGGAGTGGATAGGGGATAGTTTCTATGGGAGTAGGGCTTGGAGAGGATAGGGGATAGTTTCTAGGGGAGTAGGGCTTGGAGAGGATAGGGGATAGTTTCTAGGGGAGTAGGGCTTGGAGAGGATAGGGGATAGTTTCTAGGGGAGTAGGGCTTGGAGAGGATAGGGGATAGTTTCTATGGGAGTAGGGCTTGGAGAGGATAGGGGATAGTTTCTAGGGGAGTAGGGCTTGGAGAGGATAGGGGATAGTTTGTAGGTGAGTAGGGCTTGTAGAGGATAGGGGATAGTTTCTATGGGAGTAGGGCTTGAGAGGATAGGGGATAGTTTCTATGGGAGTAGGGCTTGGAGAGGATAGGGGATAGTTTCTAGGGGAGTAGGGCTTGGAGTGGATAGGGGATAGTTTCTATGGGAGTAGGGCTTGGAGAGGATAGGGGATAGTTTCTAGGGGAGTAGGGCTTGGAGAGGATAGGGGATAGTTTCTAGGGGAGTAGGGCTTGGAGAGGATAGGGGATAGTTTCTATGGGAGTAGGGCTTGGAGAGGATAGGGGATAGTTTCTAGGGGAGTAGGGTTTGGAGAGGATAGGGGATAGGTTCTAGGGGAGTAGGGCTTGGAGAGGATAGGGGATAGTTTCTATGGGAGTAGGGCTTGGAGAGGATAGGGGATAGTTTCTAGGGGAGTAGGGCTTGGAGAGTATAGGGGATAGTTTCTATGGGAGTAGGGCTTGGAGAGGATAGGGGATAGTTTCTAGGGGAGTAGGGCTTGGAGTGGATAGGGGATAGTTTCCAGGGGAGTAGGGCTTGGAGAGGATAGGGTATAGTTTCTATGGGAGTAGGGCTTGGAGAGGATAGGGGATAGTTTTATGGGAGTAGGGCTTGGAGAGGATAGGGGATAGTTTTATGGGAGTAGGGCTTGGAGAGGATAGGGGATAGTTTCTAGGGGAGTAGGGCTTGGAGAGGATAGGGGATAGTTTCTAGGGGAGTAGGGCTTGGAGAGGATAGGGGATAGTTTCTAGGGGAGTAGGGCTTGGAGAGGATAGGGGATAGTTTCTAGGGGAGTAGGGCTTGGAGAGGATAGGGGATAGTTTCTAGGTGAGTAGGGCTCTGAGAGGATAGGGGATAGTTTCTAGGGGAGTAGGGCTTGGAGAGGATAGGGGATAGTTTTTAGGGGAGTAGGGCTTGGAGAGGATAGGGGATAGTTTCTAGGGGAGTAGGGCTTGGAGAGGATAGGGGATAGTTTCTATGGGAGTAGGGTTTGGAGAGGATAGGGGATAGTTTCTATGGGAGTAGGGCTTGGAGAGGATAGGGGATAGGTTCTATGGGAGTAGGGCTTGGAGAGGATAGGGGATAGTTTCTAGGTGAGTAGGGCTTGGAGAGGATAGGGGATAGTTTCTAGGGGAGTAGGGCTTGGAGAGGATAGGGGATAGTTTCTAGGTGAGTAGGGCTTGGAGAGGATAGGGGATAGTTTCTAGGGGAGTATGGCTTGGAGAGGATAGGGGATAGTTTTTAGGTGAGTAGGGCTTGGAGAGGATAGGGGATAGTTTCTAGGGGAGTAGGGCTTGGAGTGGATAGGGGATAGTTTCTATGGGAGTAGGGCTTGGAGAGGATAGGGGATAGTTTCTAGGGGAGTAGGGCTTGGAGAGGATAGGGGATAGTTTCTAGGGGAGTAGGGCTTGGAGAGGATAGGGGATAGTTTCTATGGGAGTAGGGCTTGGAGAGGATAGGGGATAGTTTCTAGGGGAGTAGGGCCTGGAGAGGATAGGGGATAGTTTGTAGGTGAGTAGGGCTTGTAGAGGATAGGGGATAGTTTCTATGGGAGTAGGGCTTGGAGAGGATAGGGGATAGTTTCTATGGGAGTAGGGCTTGGAGAGGATAGGGGATAGTTTCTAGGGGAGTAGGGCTTGGAGAGGATAGGGGATAGTTTCTATGGGAGTAGGGCTTGGAGTGGATATGGGATAGTTTCTAGGGGAGTAGGGCTTGGAGTGGATAGGGGATAGTTTCTATGGGAGTAGGGCTTGGAGAGGATAGGGGATAGTTTCTAGTGGAGTAGGGCTTGGAGAGGATAGGGGATAGTTTCTAGGGGAGTAGGGCTTGGAGAGGATAGGGGATAGGTTCTAGGGGAGTAGGGCTTGGAGTGGATAGGGGATAGTTTCTAGGGGAGTAGGGCTTGGAGAGGATAGGGGATAGTTTCTAGGGGAGTAGGGCTTGGATAGGATAGGGGATAGTTTCTAGGGGAGTAGGGCTTGGAGGGGATAGGGGATAGTTTCTAGGGGAGTAGGGCTTGGAGTGGATAGGGGATAGTTTCTATGGGAGTAGGGCTTGGAGAGGATAGGGGATATTTTCGAGGGGAGTAGGGCTTGGAGAGGATAGGGGATAGTTTCTAGGGGAGTAGGGGTTGGAGAGGATAGGGGATAGTTTCTATGGGAGTAGGGCTTGGAGTGGATAGGGGATAGTTTCTATGGGAGTAGGGCTTGGAGAGGATAGGGGATAGTTTCTATGGGAGTAGGGCTTGGAGTGGATAGGGGATAGTTTCTAGTGGAGTAGGGCTTGGAGAGGATAGGGGATAGTTTCTATGGGAGTAGGGCTTGGAGTGGATAAGGGATAGTTTCTAGGGGAGTAGGGCTTGGAGAGGATAGGGGATAGTTTCTAGGGGAGTAGGGCTTGGAGAGGATAGGGGATAGGTTCTAGGGGAGTAGGGCTTGGAGTGGATAGGGGATAGTTTCTAGGGGAGTAGGGCTTGGAGAGGATAGGGGATAGTTTCTAGGGGAGTAGGGCTTGGATAGGATAGGGGATAGTTTCTAGGGGAGTAGGGCTTGGAGGGGATAGGGGATAGTTTCTAGGGGAGTAGGGCTTGGAGTGGATAGGGGATAGTTTCTATGGGAGTAGGGCTTGGAGAGGATAGGGGATATTTTCGAGGGGAGTAGGGCTTGGAGAGGATAGGGGATAGTTTCTAGGGGAGTAGGGGTTGGAGAGGATATGGGATAGTTTCTATGGGAGTAGGGCTTGGAGTGGATAGGGGATAGTTTCTATGGGAGTAGGGCTTGGAGAGGATAGGGGATAGTTTCTATGGGAGTAGGGCTTGGAGTGGATAGGGGATAGTTTCTAGTGGAGTAGGGCTTGGAGAGGATAGGGGATAGTTTCTATGGGAGTAGGGCTTGGAGTGGATAAGGGATAGTTTCTAGGGGAGTAGGGCTTGGAGAGGATAGGGGATAGTTTCTAGGGGAGTAGGGTTTGGAGAGGATAGGGGATAGGTTCTAGGGGAGTAGGGCTTGGAGAGGATAGGGGATAGTTTCTATGGGAGTAGGGCTTGGAGAGGATAGGGGATAGTTTCTAGGGGAGTAGGGCTTGGAGAGTATAGGGGATAGTTTCTAGTGGAGTAGGGCTTGGAGAGGATAGGGGATAGTTTCTATGGGAGTAGGGCTTGGAGTGGATAAGGGATAGTTTCTAGGGGAGTAGGGCTTGGAGAGGATAGGGGATAGTTTCTAGGGGAGTAGGGCTTGGAGAGGATAGGGGATAGGTTCTAGGGGAGTAGGGCTTGGAGAGGATAGGGGATAGTTTCTATGGGAGTAGGGCTTGGAGAGGATAGGGGATAGTTTCTAGGGGAGTAGGGCTTGGAGAGTATAGGGGATAGTTTCTATGGGAGTAGGGCTTGGAGAGGATAGGGGATATTTTCTAGGGGAGTAGGGCTTGGAGTGGATAGGGGATAGTTTCCAGGGGAGTAGGGCTTGGAGAGGATAGGGTATAGTTTCTATGGGAGTAGGGCTTGGAGAGGATAGGGGATAGTTTTATGGGAGTAGGGCTTGGAGAGGATAGGGGATAGTTTCTAGGGGAGTAGGGCTTGGAGAGGATAGGGGATAGTTTCTAGGGGAGTAGGGCTTGGAGAGGATAGGGGATAGTTTCTAGGGGAGTAGGGCTTGGAGAGGATAGGGGATAGTTTCTAGGGGAGTAGGGCTTGGAGAGGATAGGGGATAGTTTCTATGGGAGTAGGGTTTGTAGAGGATAGGGGATAGTTTCTATGGGATTAGGGCTTGGAGAGGATAGGGGATAGGTTCTATGGGAGTAGGGCTTGGAGAGGATAGGGGATAGTTTCTAGGTGAGTAGGGCTTGGAGAGGATAGGGGATAGTTTCTAGGGGAGTAGGGCTTGGAGATGATAGGGGATAGTTTCTAGGTGAGTAGGGCTTGGAGAGGATAGGGGATAGTTTCTAGGGGAGTAGGGCTTGGAGAGGGTAGGGGATAGTTTCTAGGTGAGTAGGGCTTGTAGAGGATAGGGGGTAGTTTCTAGGGGAGTAGAACTTGGAGAGGATAGGGGATAGTTTCTATGGGAGTAGGGCTTGGAGAGGATAGGGGATAGTTTCTAGGGGAGTAGGGCTTGTAGAGGATAGGGGATAGTTTCTAGGGGAGTAGGGCTTGGAGAGGATAGGGGAAAGTTTCTATGGGAGTAGGGCTTGGAGTGGATAAGGGATAGTTTCTAGGGGAGTAGGGCTTGGAGTGGATAGGGGATAGTTTCTATGGGAGTAGGGTTTGGAGAGGATAGGGGATAGTTTCTAGGGGAGTAGGGCTTGGAGAGGATAGGGGATAGTTTCTAGGGGAGTAGGGCTTGGAGAGGATAGGGGATAGGTTCTAGGGGAGTAGGGCTTGGAGTGGATAGGGGATAGTTTCTAGGGGAGTAGGGCTTGGAGAGGATAGGGGATAGTTTCTAGGGGAGTAGGGCTTGGATAGGATAGGGGATAGTTTCTAGGGGAGTAGGGCTTGGAGAGGATATGGGATAGTTTCTAGGGGAGTAGGGCTTGGAGTGGATAGGGGATAGTTTCTATGGGAGTAGGGCTTGGAGAGGATAGGGGATAGTTTCTAAGGGAGTAGGGCTTGGAGAGGATAGGGGATAGTTTCTAGGGGAGTAGGGCTTGGAGAGGATATGGGATAGTTTCTATGGGAGTAGGGCTTGGAGTGGATAGGGGATAGTTTCTATGGGAGTAGGGCTTGGAGAGGATAGGGGATAGTTTCTATGGGAGTAGGGCTTGGAGTGGATAGGGGATAGTTTCTAGTGGAGTAGGGCTTGGAGAGGATAGGGGATAGTTTCTATGGGAGTAGGGCTTGGAGTGGATAAGGGATAGTTTCTAGGGGAGTAGGGCTTGGAGAGGATAGGGGATAGTTTCTAGGGGAGTAGGGCTTGGAGAGGATAGGGGATAGGTTCTAGGGGAGTAGGGCTTGGAGAGGATAGGGGATAGTTTCTATGGGAGTAGGGCTTGGAGAGGATAGGGGATAGTTTCTAGGGGAGTAGGGCTTGGAGAGTATAGGGGATAGTTTCTATGGGAGTAGGGCTTGGAGAGGATAGGGGATAGTTTCTAGGGGAGTAGGGCTTGGAGTGGATAGGGGATAGTTTCCAGGGGAGTAGGGCTTGGAGAGGATAGGGTATAGTTTCTATGGGAGTAGGGCTTGGAGAGGATAGGGGATAGTTTCTATGGGAGTAGGGCTTGGAGAGGATAGGGGATAGTTTCTAGGGGAGTAGGGCTTGGAGAGGATAGGGGATAGTTTCTAGGGGAGTAGGGCTTGGAGAGGTTAGGGGATAGTTTCTAGGGGAGTAGGGCTTGGAGAGGATAGGGGATAGTTTCTAGGGGAGTAGGGCTTGGAGAGGATAGGGGATAGTTTCTATGGGAGTAGGGCTTGGAGAGGATAGGGGATAGTTTCTAGGTGAGTAGGGCTTGGAGAGGATAGGGGATAGTTTCTAGGGGAGTAGGGCTTGGAGAGGATAGGGGATAGTTTCTAGGGGAGTAGGGCTTGGAGAGGATAGGGGATAGTTTCTAGGGGAGTAGGGCTTGGAGAGGATAGGGGATAGTTTCTATGGGAGTAGGGTTTGGAGAGGATAGGGGATAGTTTCTATGGGAGTAGGGCTTGGAGAGGATAGGGGATAGGTTCTATGGGAGTAGGGCTTGGAGAGGATAGGGGATAGTTTCTAGGTGAGTAGGGCTTGGAGAGGATAGGGGATAGTTTCTAGGGGAGTAGGGCTTGGAGAGGATAGGGGATAGTTTCTAGGTGAGTAGGGCTTGGAGAGGATAGGGGATAGTTTCTAGGGGAGTAGGGCTTGGAGAGGATAGGGGATAGTTTCTAGGTGAGTAGGGCTTGTAGAGGATAGGGGGTAGTTTCTAGGGGAGTAGGGCTTGGAGAGGATAGGGGATAGTTTCTAGGGGAGTAGGGCTTGGAGAGGATAGGGGATAGTTTCTAGGGGAGTAGGGCTTGGAGAGGATAGGGGATAGTTTCTATGGGAGTAGGGCTTGGAGAGGATAGGGGATAGTTTCTAGGGGAGTAGGGCTTGGAGAGGATAGGGGATAGTTTCTAGGGGAGTAGGGCTTGGAGAGGATAGGGGATAGTTTCTATGGGAGTAGGGTTTGGAGAGGATAGGGGATAGTTTCTATGGGAGTAGGGCTTGGAGAGGATAGGGGATAGGTTCTATGGGAGTAGGGCTTGGAGAGGATAGGGGATAGTTTCTAGGTGAGTAGGGCTTGGAGAGGATAGGGGATAGTTTCTAGGGGAGTAGGGCTTGGAGAGGATAGGGGATAGTTTCTAGGTGAGTAGGGCTTGGAGAGGATAGGGGATAGTTTCTAGGGGAGTAGGACTTGGAGAGGATAGGGGATAGTTTCTAGGTGAGTAGGGCTTGTAGAGGATAGGGGGTAGTTTCTAGGGGAGTAGGGCTTGGAGATGATAGGGGATAGTTTCTAGGGGAGTAGGGCTTGGAGAGGATAGGGGATAGTTTCTAGGGGAGTAGGGCTTGGAGAGGATAGGGGATAGTTTCTAGGGGAGTAGGGCTTGGAGAGGATAGGGGATAGTTTCTAGGTGAGTAGGGCTTGGAGAGGATAGGGGATAGTTTCTAGGGGAGTAGGGCTTGGAGTGGATAGGGGATAGTTTCTATGGGAGTAGGGCTTGGAGAGGATAGGGGATATTTTCTAGGGGAGTAGGGCTTGGAGAGGATAGGGGATAGTTTCTAGGGGAGTAGGGCTTGGAGAGGATAGGGGATAGTTTCTATGGGAGTAGGGCTTGGAGAGGATAGGGGATAGTTTCTAGGGGAGTAGGGCTTGGAAAGGATAGGGGATAGTTTGTAGGTGAGTAGGGCTTGTAGAGGATAGGGGATAGTTTCTATGGGAGTAGGGCTTGGAGAGGATAGGGGATAGTTTCTATGGGAGTAGGGCTTGGAGAGGATAGGGGATAGTTTCTAGGGGAGTAGGGCTTAGAGAGGATAGGGGATAGTTTCTAGGTGAGTAGGGCTTGGAGAGGATAGGGGATAGTTTCTATGGGAGTAGGGCTTGGAGAGGATAGGGGATAGTTTCTAGGGGAGTAGGGCTTGGAGTGGATAGGGGGTAGTTTCTATGGGAGTAGGCCTTGGAGAGGATAGGGGATAGTTTCTAGGGGAGTAGGGCTTGGAGAGGATAGGGGATAGTTTCTAGGGGAGTAGGGCTTGGAGAGGATAGGGGATAGTTTCTATGGGAGTAGGGCTTGGAGAGGATAGGGGATAGTGTCTAGGTGAGTAGGGCTTGTAGAGGATAGGGGATAGTGTTTAGGTGAGTATGGCTTGGAGAGGATAGGGGATAGTGTCTAGGGGAGCAGGGTTTGGAGACAATAGGGAATAGCGGTTAGGGTCCAGGGCATCATTAATAGGGTTTGATCTGGGACTAGGAAACTACTGATTGTTTTCAGGTCCTTGTTAAATCCATCTAGACACATGTCTTCTTTCCCTTTGGAGTTAGCCTGCATTAATGCTCTCTCTCTCTCTCTCTCTCTCTCTCTCTCTCTCTCTCTCTCTCTCTCTCTCTCTCTCTCTCTCTCTCTCTCTCTCTCTCTCTCTCTCTCTCTCTCTCTCTCTTCAGGAGTGAAACTGTAAATGTGACGTACTGTTTTTGTAAGGTCCTCTTTCCCGCTGGAGTTAGCCTGAATGAACTGTCTGGGTTGATTGGATCACTGTCTCTGTATCTCCCCAAACACCTCCACACACCTGTCCTCACCTCCCACTCCCTCTCTGGAGCTAGTCTGCAGTCTGGGCCTCTATCTGCACTAACTGACCGGCAAGGAGAAACAGGCTTCACAGCTAGGGGCTAGTGCTTATTGGCTGGGAGCTAGTGGTTAAGAGCTAGGGGCTAGAGGCAAGGAGCTATGGTTTGATTTGGTACTGAAATACTACTCAGTCTAGAACTGGCTAAATCTCTCTACACCTGTCCTCTTCTCCCCCTCTCTACCTGTTGAGCTAGCCTGCAGTAATTCTGTCTGGTTTGAAGGTTAGGAGCTAAGGGCTAGGGGTTGATTTTGGGACTGAGGCAATTTTCTCTACACCCTTAATGTATCCTCACACCTGTTCTCATCTTTTCCTCTCTCCCTGTGGAGTGTGTTCCTCTCTCTGCAGTAAGACTGTCTGTCAGTCTAGCTCAGTGCAATGCTCCAGTGCATAGTTGAGTTCTCTCTGACTCCTCTGTCTTGAGTCTGGCAGACTCTCTCTGTTCTGTTAGCCCAGGTGTCTGCATATTCACAAGTGTTTTTACAGTTTGTATTCCTGCATATTAAACTGAGTCTTCACCGTTGTTCATTCCTGCAGTTGAGATGATTATGATGAGGTAATGGATGCCTGGGGGTGTTCTAGGGTTGGCTCTTACTTTCCTCATCTCTCTTTCAGTCTCTCTCTCTCTCTCTTTCCCCTCTCACTCTCTCTCTCTCTCCTTCACTCTGTTTCTCTCTTTCTCCCTCTTTCTCTTTTCTCTCTCCCTCTCTGTCTCTCTCTCTGTGTCTCCTCTCTCTCACTTCAGGTACAGGAATGGACTGGAAGTAGGTCTGGATCCCAACATTCCATCTTTCCCGCTCCATTTTCCTCCTTTCCCGCTCTTTTTCTCACATTCACCCTTTTTCTTTCAAGCTTTAACAAAGCAGAAGCTTCCATCTGACACTGCATTTGCAGGTCTAATAGGTTATTGCTTATGCACTTACAGACACCTACTGTGAGGAGGAGTGGATCTGAAAAGAAAGAGGAGAGGTGGAAAGCAGAGAAGCAGATACACACCTCATACAGGTGTGCAGTGAGAGGAGTAGCACCCGGTTATATGGTATCCTGGTTCTTCCCTCCGGACAATTACCTTGTAGTGTTTGTGTGTGTGTGTGTGTGTGTGTGTGTGTGTGTGTGTGTGTGTGTGTGTGTGTGTGTGTGTGTGTGTGTGTGTGTGTGTGTGTGTGCGTGTGCGTGTGCGTGTCCGTGTGTGTGGTGTGTCCGTGTGTGTGTGTGTGTGTGTCTGTGTCTGTGTCTGTGTCTGTGTCTGTGTCTGTGTGTGTGTGTGTGTGTGTGTGTGTGTGTGTGTGTGTGTGTGTGTGTGTGTGTGTGTGTGTGTGTGTGTGTGCGTGTGTTTCATGGTCCTTCGAGCCGGATGGGACTATTACCTTGTAGTTTGTAGTATGTGCGTGTGTGTGTCCGTGTGTATGTGTGTGTTTCATGGTTCTTCAAGCCGGATCGGGATAATTACCTTGTAGTATGTGCATGTGTGTGTCCGTGTGTATGGGTGTGTTTCATGGTCCTTCGAGCCGGATGGGACTATTACCTCCTCTCCAGCACTTACTAGTTCAGCATCCATATTAGGAAATCATTCAGTTGTCTGACTAGTTTTGTCTGTCAACTAAGGGAGTTTCATCTGACAACTGAGGGACTTCCTAATATGGATGCCGTATGGACTGAGGGTTGTGTTCTGAACTCTGTGGATGACTGGTTGTCTGGGTGTATTAGGGGAGAACATTTACTCACATCCAGTTTTACAATACAAACCCCCAACTGTGTAAGGGCTTTGGGTGTCTCCTTGTAAAGACATTTAGGAAACAGATACAGAAGTAAGAATACGAATAAATATGAGCATATATTTATTCATATATAAGAATATGAATGAATATGAGAGCATAAACATCCAGAGTTTAGATCCTCTGATGTGTGATCTGTGCTGTTACTGGGTTTCACTCTGTTTTCTTTTAACAGGTTGAACTAGAAAAATACTACTAACAACCTTGACTATATCTAGGACAGAGGGTTTGTTCAGCAGTGTGGGTTTCAACAGTTTGTAACTGTATTGTGTTCCTGTTTCTCCAGGATGGTAGAATACTCGTTGGACCTCCAGAACATCAACCTGTCAGCCATCAGGACAGTCAGGGTCCTCAGACCCCTCAAAGCCATCAACAGAGTTCCAAGTAAGTCTCCCATAGATACCACCATCGCACAATACCTGCCTGATCGAGTCCCAGATCTGCTTCCACTATGGCAAGACAGCACAGATCTGAGACCAGGCTACATGCACATTCTCCACTAGTCTTACACTGAACAGAAATATAAATGCAACATGCAATAGTTTATACAGTTTTACTGAGTTGCAGTTAGGGCTGTGGCGGTCATGAAATTTTTTCAGCCGGTGATTGTCAAGCAAGTAACTGCCGGTCTCACGGTAATTGACTGTTAATTAGCATATACATATTTAGCATCTTCTGGCTTCCACACATAGCCTACAAGCCACTAATGCAGGCCTTTGGAACATCTACATTTAAAAAGTCTTATAAACCCATTTAATATAGCCGACACTATCACAATAAATCCATTATTTATTTTAGACGGGTCTAAAGAAACATGATATGAAGAAAATGTAGTCTATTTCAGAAGATCAGAATAGCATACTCTGAGTTGTCCTTATGTTAGGCCCTGACTATGGCTATGCCACATGGCTGTGGGCTACACTGGTTCATTTAGCAGACAATATTTGGTTAGAATTCCGTGGGTTTATTTTATATTATTTTAAAGTACAAAGAATACAATTGAACAAAGCTGAATATAAAGGATATTTTCTCCAAACATGCGGCTATTCTGTGTTGAGCAGTTAAAAAATAAACTGGTCCTCCTATATCCTTAATTTAGTTATTTATGCAACTTTAGTTGTGATACAAACGTTGGGCTCTATGTTTTGATGTGTAATACATTCTAAGGCTGCATGATGGGACTCTAACCATGATTTGAAAAAAGTCACAAGCTGCACACACATTTTGACAATCACTTGATAGTATTCTCACCAGGCCTCACATTTCTCTGCAGCATCCCCCTTGTGTGGCCATAATGCCCCTTAAAAAAATCCATGCCTTTTGCGGCCAAAGTGGCCTTTGTGCCCTTGGGCTGAATATAATAGGCAAATTACAGTATAATTCCCTTCTCCCGGCCGCCGTGCTCGGAGGCACCTCTCACTCACGTCTAGTAGGTTATGGCCAATGCCCCTCACTTGATCAGGTCCATCTCACAGGCGTTTCAGATAACAAGTAGGCTACAAGTGAATGAAGACAGGGAAGCAACTGCTTGCATTATATATATACTGTATATATATATATATATACATACCTCTTACTGAATCCAAGGCACATATTGAAGATGATAGAACTGTTCATATTCAGTCTACTTTCCTTCGGCCAACAAGATGAGTAGACCTAATGAACAGCAGAAGCACTAGCCTGTCAGTCTACTTTCCTTCAGCCAACAAGATGAGTAGACCTAATGAACAGCAGAAGCACTAGCCTGTCAGTCTACTTTCCTTCAGCCAACAAGATGAGTAGACCTAATGAACAGCAGAAGCACTAGTCTGTCAGTTTACTATCCTTCAGCCAACAAGATGAGTAGACCTAATGAACAGCAGAAGCACTAGCCTGTCAGTCTACTTTCCTTCAGCCAACAAGATGAGTAGACCTAATGAACAGCAGAAGCACCAGTCTGTCAGTCTACTTTCCTTCAGCCAACAAGATGAGTAGACCTAATGAACAGCAGAAGCACTAGCCTGTCAGTCTACTTTCCTTCAGCCAACAAGATGAGTAGACCTAATGAACAGCAGAAGCACTAGTCTGTCAGTCTACTTTCCTTCAGCCAAAAAGATGAGTAGACCTAATGACCAGCAGAAGCACTAGCCTGTCAGTCTACTATCCTTCAGCCAACAAGATGAGTAGACCTAATGAACAGCAGAAGCACTAGCCTGTCAGTCTACTATCCTTCAGCCAACAAGATGAGTAGACCTAATGAACAGCAGAAGCACTAGCCTGTCAGTCTACTTTCCTTCAGCCAACAAGATGAGTAGACCTAATGAACAGCAGAAGCACTAGTCTGTCAGTCTACTTTCCTTCAGCCAACAAGATGAGTAGACCTAATGAACAGCAGAAGCACTAGTCTGTCAGTCTACTTTCCTTCAGCCAACAAGATGAGTAGACCTAATGAACAGCAGAAGCACTAGCCTGTCAGTCTACTTTCCTTCAGCCAACAAGATGAGTAGACCTAATGAACAGCAGAAGCACTAGCCTGTCAGTCTACTTTCCTTCAGCCAACAAGATGAGTAGACCTAATGAACAGCAGAAGCACTAGTCTGTCAGTCTACTTTCCTTCAGCCAACAAGATGAGTAGACCTAATGAACAGCAGCAGCACTAGCCTGTCAGTCTACTATCCTTCAGCCAACAAGATGAGTAGACCTAATGACCAGCAGAAGCACTAGCCTGTCAGTCTACTATCCTTCAGCCAACAAGATGAGTAGACCTAATGAACAGCAGAAGCACTAGTCTGTCAGTCTACTTTCCTTCAGCCAACAAGATGAGTAGACCTAATGACCAGCAGAAGCACTAGCCTGTCAGTCTACTATCCTTCAGCCAACAAGATGAGTACACCTAATGAACAGCAGAAGCACTAGCCTGTCAGTCTACTATCCTTCAGCCAACAAGATGAGTAGACCTAATGAACAGCAGAAGCACTAGTCTGTCAGTCTACTTTCCTTCAGTCAACAAGATGAGTAGACCTAATGAACAGCAGAAGCACTAGCCTGTCAGTCTACTATCCTTCAGCCAACAAGATGAGTAGACCTAATGAACAGCAGAAGCACTAGCCTGTCAGTCTACTTTCCTTCAGCCAACAAGATGAGTAGACCTAATGACCAGCAGAAGCACTAGCCTGTCAGTCTACTATCCTTCAGCCAACAAGATGAGTAGACCTAATGAACAGCAGAAGCACTAGCCTGTCAGTCTACTTTCCTTCAGCCAACAAGATGAGTAGACCTAATGAACAGCAGAAGCACTAGCCTGTCAGTCTACTATCCTTCAGCCAACAAGATGAGTAGACCTAATGAACAGCAGAAGCACTAGCCTGTCAGTCTACTTTCCTTCAGCCAACAAGATGAGTAGACCTAATGAACAGCAGAAGCACTAGTCTGTCAGTCTACTTTCCTTCAGCCAACAAGATGAGTAGACCTAATGAACAGCAGCAGCACTAGCCTGTCAGTCTACTTTCCTTCAGCCAACAAGATGAGTAGACCTAATGAACAGCAGAAGCACTAGCATGTCAGTCTACTATCCTTCAGCCAACAAGATGAGTAGACCTAATGACCAGCAGAAGCACTAGCATGTCAGTCTACTATCCTTCAGCCAACAAGATGAGTAGACCTAATGACCAGCAGAAGCACTAGCCTGTCAGTCTACTATCCTTCAGCCAACAAGATGAGTAGACCTAATGAACAGCAGAAGCACTAGCCTGTCAGTCTACTATCCTTCAGCCAACAAGATGAGTAGACCTAATGACCAGCAGAAGCACTAGCCTGTCAGTCTACTTTCCTTCAGCCAACAAGATGAGTAGACCTAATGACCAGCAGAAGCACTAGCCTGTCAGTCTACTATCCTTCAGCCAACAAGATGAGTAGACCTAATGAACAGCAGAAGCACTAGCCTGTCAGTCTACTATCCTTCAGCCAACAAGATGAGTAGACCTAATGAACAGCAGAAGCACTAGTCTGTCAGTCTACTTTCCTTCAGCCAACAAGATGAGTAGACCTAATGAACAGCAGAAGCACTAGCCTGTCAGTCTACTATCCTTCAGCCAACAAGATGAGTAGACCTAATGAACAGCAGAAGCACTAGCCTGTCAGTCTACTTTCCTTCAGCCAACAAGATGAGTAGACCTAATTACCAGCAGAAGCACTAGCCTGTCAGTCTACTTTCCTTCAGCCAACAAGATGAGTAGACCTAATGAACAGCAGAAGCACTAGCCTGTCAGTCTACTTTCCTTCAGCCAACAAGATGAGTAGACCTAATGGAGAGCAGAAGCACTAGCCTGTCAGTCTACTTTCCTTCAGCCAACAAGATGAGTAGACCTAATGAACAGCAGAAGCACTAGCCTGTCAGTCTAGAGGAGCAGAGCTCAATGGGTGACATGTCTGGTGACTATGCAGGCCATGGAAGAACTGGGACATTTTCAGCTTCCAGGAATTGTGTAAAGATCCTTGTGACATGGGGCCGTGCATTATCATGCTGAAACATGAGGTGATGGTGGCGGATGAATGGCACGATAATGTATCTTTGTGCATTCAAATAGCCATCAATAAAATGCAATTGTGATAGCTGTCCATAGCTTATGCCTGGCCATACTATAACCCCACTGCCACCATGGGGCACTTTGTTCACAGTGCTGACATCAGAAAACTGCTCATCAACACAACGTGACAGTCGTGGCCAAAAGTTTTGAGAAAGACACAAATATACATTTTTACAAAGTCTGCTGCCTCAGTTTGTATGATGGCAATTTGAAAATACTCCAGAATATTATGAAGAGTGATCAGATGAATTGCAATTAATTGCAAAGTCCCTCTTTGCCATACAAATGAACTGAATCCCCCAAAAACATTTCCACTGCATTTCAGCCCTGCCACAAAAGGACCAGCTGACATCATGTCAGTGATTCTCTCGTTAACACAGGTGTGAGCGTTGACGAGGACAAGGCTGGAGATCACTCTGTCATGCTGGTTGAGTTCGAATAACAGACTGGAAGCTTCAAAAGGAGGGTGGTGCTTGGAATCATTGTTCTTCCTCTGTCAGCCATGGTTACCTGCAAGGAAACACGTGCCGTCATCATTGCTTTGCACAGGGCTTCACAGGCAAGGATATTGCTGCCAGTAAGATTGCATCTAAATCAACCATTTATCGGATCATCAAGAACTTCAAGGAGAGCGGTTCAATTGTTGTGAAGAAGGCTTCAGGGTGCCCAAGAAAGTCCAGCAAGCGCCAGGACCATCTCCTAAAGTTGATTCAGCTGCAGGATCGGGGCACCACCAGTACAAAGCTTGCTCAGAAAGGGCAGCAGGCAGGTGTGAGTGCATCTGCACGCACAGTGAGGCGAAGACTTTTGGAGGATGGCCTGGTGTCAAGAAGGGCAGCAAAGAAGCCACTTTTCTCCAGGAAAAACATCAGGGACAGGCTGATATTCTGCAAAAGGTACAGGGATTGAACTGCTGAGGACTGGAGTAAAGTCATTTTCTCTGATGAATCCCCTTTCCGATTGTTTGGGGCATCCGGAAAAAAGAAGACAAGGTGAGTCCTACCATCAGTCCTGTGTCATGCCAACAGTAAAGCATCCTGAGACCATTCATGTGTGGGGTTGCTTCTCAGCCAAGGGAGTGGGCTCACTCACAATTTTGCCTAAGAACACAGCCATGAACATAGAATGGTACCAACACATCCTCCGAGAGCAACTTCTCCCAACCATCCAGGAACAGTTTGGTGACAAATAATGCCTTTTCCAGCATGATGGAGCACCTTGCCATAAGGCACAAGTGATAACTAAGTGGCTCGGGGAACAAAACATTGATATTTTGGGTCCATAGCCAGGAAACTCCCCAGACCTTAATCCCATTGAGAACTTGTGGTCAATCCTCAAGAGGCGGGTGGACAAATAAAACCCCACAAATTCTGACAAACTCCAAGCATTGATTATGCAAGAATGGGCTGCCATCAGTCAGGATGTGGCCCAGAAGATAATTGACAGCATGCCAGGGCGGATTGCAGAGGTCTTGAAAAAGAAGGGTCAACACTGCAAATATGCATCAACTTTTGTAATTGTCAATTAAAGCCTTTGACACTTATGAAATGCTTGTAATTATATTTCAGTATTCCATAGTAACATCTGACAAAAATATCTAAAGACACTGAAGCAGCAAACTTTGTGAAAATTTATATTTGTGTCATTCTCAAAACTTTTGGCCACGACTGTACACGTGGTCTGCAGTTGTGGGGGACGGTTGGACGTACTGCCAAATTCTCTAAAATCACGTTGGAGGTTGCTTATGGTATAGAAAGGAGAAATGCTCACTAACAAGGATGTACATTTTTTTCTCTCTATATTCAATTCTCTGGCAACAGCTTTGGGGGACATTCCTGCAGTCAGCATGCCAATTGCACAGTCCCTTAAAACTTGAGACTTTGTGTTGTGTGACAAAACTGCACATTTTAGAGTGGACTTTTATTGTCCCCAGCACAAGGTGCACCTGTGTAATGATCATGCGGTTTAATCAGATTGTTGATATGCCACACCTGTCAGGTGGATGGATTATCTTGGTAAAGGAGAAACGCTCACAAACAGAAAAAAAAAAACAGATTTTTTTTAAATAATAATAACAATAATAAATCATTTCTGGGATCTTTTTTTTCAGCTCATGAAACATGGTACCAACACGTAACATGTTGTGTTTATATTTTGTTTAGTGTAGTCAATGTTTTATGTTCCCTCACCATCGAGAGCTCTCCTCAATAGGCCACAGAACTTCAGCACCACGGACAGCTGCCATACTGGCTCTTCAGCAGAGAAAGTCCATGGTACTGTGTAGCCTGTACAGGACACCATGGTTTTCAAGTCGACTGCTGCTCTCTATGCTATATATAATATATTTACCAAGGATAGTAGTGGTAATGGTAGTAGTAGGGATAGTAGTGGTAGTGGTAGTAGTAGGGATAGTTGTGGTAATGGTAGTAGTAGGGATGGTAGTGGTAATGGTAGTAGTAGGGATAGTAGTGGTAATGGTAGTAGTAGTTAGAGTAGTGGTAATGGTAGTAGTAGGGATAGTAGTGGTAATGGTAGTAGTAGGGATAGTAGTGGTAATGGTAGTAGTAGGGAGAGTAGTGGTAATGGTAGTAGTAGGGATAGTAGTGGTAATGGTAGTAGTAGGGATAGTAGTGGTAATGGTAGTAGTAGGGAGAGTAGTGTTAATGGTAGCAGTAGGGAGAGTAGTGGTAATGGTAGTAGTAAGGGTAGTAGTGGTAATGGTAGTAGTAGTTAGAGTAGTGGTAATGGTAGTAGTGGTAATGGTAGTAGTAGGGATAGTAGTGGTAATGGTAGTAGTAGGGAGAGTAGTGGTAATGGTAGTAGTATGGAGAGTAGTGGTATTGATAGTAGTGGTATTGGTAGCAGTAGGGATAGTAGTGGTAATGGTAGTAGTAGGGATAGTAATGGTAG
Organism: Salvelinus alpinus; assembly: GCF_045679555.1. Classification (NCBI taxonomy): domain Eukaryota; kingdom Metazoa; phylum Chordata; class Actinopteri; order Salmoniformes; family Salmonidae; genus Salvelinus; species Salvelinus alpinus. The sequence goes on along the minus strand of NC_092087.1, from coordinate 83,298,334 downwards.
TAGTAGGGATAGTAGTAGTAATGGTAGTAGTAGGGATAGTAGTGGTAATGGTAGTAGTAGGGATAGTAGTGGTAATGGTAATAGTAGGGATAGTAGTGGTAATGGTAGTAGTAGGGATAGTAGTGGTAATGGTAATAGTAGGGATAGTAGTGGTAATGGTAGTAGTAGGGATAGTAGTGGTAATGGTAGTAGTAGGGATAGTAGTGGTAATGGTAGTAGTAGGGATAGTAGTGGTAATGGTAGTAGTAGGGATAGTAGTGGTAATGGTAATAGTTGTGGTAATGGTAGTATTATGGATAGTAGTGGTAATGGTAGTAGTAGGGATAGTAGTGGTCATGGTAGTAGTAGGGATAGTAGTGGTAATGGTAGTAGTAGGGATAGTAGTGGTAATGGTAGTAGTAGGGATAGTAGTGGTAATGGTAGTAGTATGGATAGTAGTGGTAATGATAGTAGTAGGTATAGTAGTGGTAATGGTAGTAGTAGGGATAGTAGTGGTAATGGTAATAGTAGGGATAGTAGTGGTAATGGTAGTAGTAGGGATGGTAGTGGTAATGGTAGTAGTAGGGATAGTAGTGGTAATAGTAGTAGGGATAGTAGTGGTATTGGTAGTAGTAGGGATAGTAGTGGTAATGGTAGTAGTAGGGATAGTAGTGGTAATGGTAGTAGTAGGGATAGTAGTGGTAATGGTAGTAGTAGGGATAGTAGTGGTAATGGTAGTAGTAGGTATAGTAGTGGTAATGGTAGTAGTAGGGATAGTAGTGGTAATGGTAATAGTAGGGATAGTAGTGGTAATGGTAGTAGTAGGGATAGTAGTGGTAATGGTAGTAGTAGGGATAGTAGTGGTAATGGTAGTAGTAGGGATAGTAGTGGTAATGGTAGTAGTAGGGATAGTAGTGGTAATGGTAATAGTTGTGGTAATGGTAGTATTATGGATAGTAGTGGTAATGGTAGTAGTAGGGATAGTAGTGGTCATGGTAGTAGTAGGGATAGTAGTGGTAATGGTAGTAGTAGGGATAGTAGTGGTAATGGTAGTAGTAGGGATAGTAGTGGTAATGGTAGTAGTATGGATAGTAGTGGTAATGATAGTAGTAGGTATAGTAGTGGTAATGGTAGTAGTAGGGATAGTAGTGGTAATGGTAATAGTAGGGATAGTAGTGGTAATGGTAGTAGTAGGGATGGTAGTGGTAATGGTAGTAGTAGGGATAGTAGTGGTAATAGTAGTAGGGATAGTAGTGGTATTGGTAGTAGTAGGGATAGTAGTGGTAATGGTAGTAGTAGGGATAGTAGTGGTAATGGTAGTAGTAGGGATAGTAGTGGTAATGGTAGTAGTAGGGATAGTAGTGGTAATGGTAGTAGTAGGTATAGTAGTGGTAATGGTAGTAGTAGGGATAGTAGTGGTAATGGTAATAGTAGTAGGGAGAGTAGTGGTAATGGTAGTAGTAGGGATAGTAGTGGTACTGGTAGTAGTAGGGATAGTAGTGGTAATGGTAGTAGTAGGGATAGTAGTGGTAATGGTAATAGTAGGGATAGTAGTGGTAATGGTATTAGTAGGGATAGTAGTGGTATTGGTAGCAGTAGGGATAATAGTGGTAATGGTAGTAGTAGGGATAGTAGTGGTAATGGTAGTAGTAGGGATAGTAGTGGTAATGGTAGTAGTAGGGATAGTAGTGGTAATGGTAGTAGTAGGGATAGTAGTGGTATTGGTAGTAGTAGGGATAGTAGTGGTAATGGTAGTAGTAGGGAGAGTAGTGGTAATGGTAGTAGTAGGGAGAGTAGTGGTAATGGTAGTAGTAGGGATAGTAGTGGTAATGGTAGTAGTAGGGATAGTAGTGGTAATGGTAGTAGTAGGGATAGTAGTGGTAATGGTAGTAGTAGGGATAGTAGTGGTAATGGTAGTAGTAGGGAGAGTAGTGGTAATGGTAGTAGTAGGGAGAGTAGTGGTAATGGTAGTAGTAGGGAGAGTAGTGGTAATGGTAGTAGTAGGGATTGTAGTGGTAATGGTAGTAGTAGGGATAGTAGTGGTAATGGTAGTAGTAGGGAGAGTAGTGGTAATGGTAGTAGTAGGGATTGTAGTGGTAATGGTAGTAGTAGGGATAGTAGTGGTAATGGTAGTAGTAGGGATAGTTGTGGTGTTAGTGTAAATAATAGTGGTGGTAGCATTCATTCTAGTATTATTAATGTTCATTTTCCATGTTTACCCTTTTACTGTACCCATTATGCAGTTCTTGACACAAACCTATTACCATACCTCGTTCAAAGGCACTTAAATCTTTTGTCTCGCCCATTCACCCTCTGAAAGGCACACATACACAATCCATGTCTCAATTGTTTTAACAAATGACATCAAGAAGGGATCAAAGCTTTCACTTGGATTCACCTGGTCGGTCTGTCATGGAAACAGCAGGTGTTCATAATGCTTTGTCAATATTTACGCAATCTTTCTCATGTCAATAAAGCTATTTGAATTTGAATTTGAGAGCGAGTCTGTCTGTCTGTCTCTGTTGCTACGTGCTCTTCTCTCTCTGTGTGTACCAGAGGTCATCACAAACCACTTCAACACCCAATCAGCATCATAAGTACCTTATTATTACCTGAGTTGTTCTACGGCAAGCAAACGGTCCAAAAGATAAGAGCGTTGATTGTTTTCACAGCTTTTGATGAGATCGGAGCCAGTAAACAATTTAGTTGTTGAGTCCAAATTGTGCCAGGCAATCACACAAACACACATATTTTCCTCCTCCAATGACAGACCCCCCCCCCCCCCCCCACACACACACACACACACACACACACAGCTATTCATTGCGAGAACCATTGAGTGGTCTCTCAGTTGGATGCGATGATACTTGAGTTAATGTTGCTTTGCTTCATTCTCAAGTGTGATGCTACAACCAAACCTTTCCTGTTCATAATAGAGCTACATCATAATGGCTGGGGTTTATAGCTCACTATACAGGTTACAACGTGCAGCTCATTTCTCCTGTGTGTGTGTCTTCACGGGTTCTAGGTCTGTGTTTGGTGTGTGTCTTCACGGGTACTAGGTGTGTGTTTGGTGTGTGTCTTCACGGGTACTAGGTGTGTGTTTGGTGTGTGTACTCTGATGTGGGAAAGTGTGATGAGAGACGGGAGTGAGGGAGAGAGAATAGAAGAGACAGTGTGATGAGAGACGAGAGTGAGGGAGAGAGAATAGAAGAGACAGACTAGTGTG